>NC_054872.1:24476098-24807209 GCF_018320785.1 Cheilinus undulatus | reverse complement strand
AGTGTTTATCAAGGCTTAAGATATCCTGTTAAACTTCATTATCAAACCAGCGGATGGAATCAAAATGAAAGCTTATGCTTCAGTAAAGTGATACAGTGTTAGCTTTTTAGTTTTATGAACAGTACTTTGATTAAAGCTCTCCGTATCCATGGATCCACCAGAACAGCAGCTGGGGTTGTCAAGGCTGTTTTTCAAGGTTAGAGTGTGTTTACACTAAATTCCTTTATTGGTTTAAACATGATTTTAAAAGTTAGATAGAAATACTGAAACTTACAGAGGTACCTTCTTGATTAAAGCTCCTGTCAGGAACTTTTAGGTTGTATCAATTTGGCGCCCCCCGTTGACAAAGTGTTACCTCTCATCTCTGTCTGATCTTCTCCTGTGCATATGAAGGTAGTGTTTTCTGACAAAAAATACCATCCTGATTTTATTTTATGTGTAAATGTATTTTAAACCATGAAAATTTGCTGTGGAAAAGCTGTTCCTGTGTGTTGGAAATGATCAGTGTCTTACAGCTACCCCTTGCCAGTGGCCAGTTATCAGAAATTCGTAGAAAGAGCCAGTCATATCACTCAGTCATATCCTGATGGAGTAGTTAGCTAGAGTGCCAGAGTCAAGCTCGACACATGTTGACAAACACTTGTGTTGTTTGGTAGCCAAGGTCAAGCTTTATGGCATTTCTATTGTCCAGGTCCTTTCAACCCTGCTAATATGCCTAAAAACCGCTGGGCCCATGTGACATCTGCAGCACAGCCAGGGAGCTCATGGCAACCCTACTACCTACATGGACTGTACCCTAGGCCATGCTTACTTGCCATATTCACCCCTTACTCCGCCCTAAAGGTGTGGACTTTATTATTTTTTCAACAGATTATTTTCCCATGGCCCCGCTAATATACAGAGACATCAAGAGCAGAGACCAGGGTTGTGTCAGTGCTCTTTTCCGACCTCAGGTGGACTTACTAACCATTACAAACCTTACTTCAGCCTCAGTTTTTGGCCCAAATGTGCCTAAAAGTTCTGCACAGTACTGTATGTAAGATAGAAGTCAGAAGTTAAGGTTGAGCTCAAGAGTTCATGACTCAGACCTGCAATCAAAGTTCACCCAAACAAAGTTTATTTGACATAACCATCATGCTTCCTGTGTCATATTTTGGTTGCTGTAAAGAAAGAATTCAGAACGTTGATAAATGATGCAGGCATCTCTGCTAAGGCTGGCTATGTACTGGAAAATTTGAAGCTCAATTGTGGGCCAGAATTCCCCAACCCCCCACAATAATTGAGAGGATGTGAACTGTTTTCAAGAGTGTTGCAAACAAGTATTTGTCCAAATATTTCTAAGTATGTGGTGTCAATACATTTATTTTACCACTTCTTATTGGGTCGGAGCCTCCCCGCTCTGGAATCTGTTTGTTATCAATTTTTCCAGGTCAGACTGCCTTAAACAATCCAGCCAGCTGGTAACATCGATTGTCCTTCATAATTGTTTTACCTCTAAAGTCAATATTCATGTTGTCTCGATGACATCTTATGTCTGTGGAATCTCCACCTTTAAAACATTACTAACAACAACAGGTGTGTGGGGATGCTTTGTCTATCCAAATCATCTAGTTTGGCACTGAGAGGATTATAAGGTCTAAAATCAGTTGAAACCGTCTTTATGGTGATGCGTAGCGAGTCTCATGCAGCCATAACTTGATGTAAACCTGCCTTTATTTAGCTGTTTGGTCTATATGGTGATGTGAATCCTACTGAAATACAACAATACTTTAAAAATGCACATTTAAGACCTCCTGAATATTTCCCATTGTTTTTAAACCATACAGCAGAATTAGACACTAAGGAGGACACCAGCCACTCTTAGTTTTGTGTTTCAGCAAGAGTGCTGCAGGAAATGACATTAAGCGTTTAGCAAATCAGTTTTGTAAGCTTTTGGTAACATCCTAGTACTGGAGTTCTGTTTTCTGCAGAATTATTTCACGTAATCTTAAACTATTGAAAAGTTAAGGTAAGGAGCCATTATACTTGTGCCTTTTATCAGCAAGTACCATGTCAAGAGTAAAAACACTTAAATTTTACTTTTCTTTTTCAGCATATTTGTAGATTCACTTCCTGTTTCAGCATGCCTCAGACTTAGATTTATTTCCTTCATCAGAGTTAAGAAGTTGTGTTACAATTAACTTAAAAACTGTAAAATACAAAGAAATAAAGGGTTAAACATGATTGCTGTTGTCTGTCTTTACTTGCTGACAGTTTTCACACTGTAAACTTGTTAAACTGAACACTAGTATGTGGATGTGTAAAAGCCTGGAGTATAAAAAGGAAGTAAGAGAAAATATTATTGTGCTTCTGTTTTTTGTTTTTGTTTTTTACCACGGTCAGTTTGCATGCACTTATTCCCTTTAATGTTCTTTCCAGGATATTTTCACGCTCATACTCAGACTATTTAAAGAGAAAGTAAATGAACTTTGGATTTTTGTATATTTACATAAGTTACTAAATATACTTTCAGAATCACTGATGCGCCAGACAAAAGAAGCAAGAAGAAACCAACTTGACCTTGGATGTATCAGCATCCTACATACTTGCCACTGGCTTATCACCATAGCTGAGACACTTCTGTTCTGCAGTTTCTAGAATGAGGTGTGCTTTTTGTGTATCTCAGTTTTAAGTTTTTCTTATTTGATTTAATGCTTTAAGGTTTAAGAGATGTTTTGCTCAACCAGTCATTTTCAGAGTCCCCCGAGACAGTCTTGCTGCAGCCCGTTCATTTCTGATGGCCACTCTCATGACCATTCATCTTAGTAACCATATATCTTAGGACAGAAATACAGGCTAAAACTTTAGAAATAAAATCAGATTAAACTTCCGTTTAGGGTTAAGGAAAGGGTTAGGATACCAGAAGTTAAAAGTCAAAAATCTGACCAGCAAAACCTGATTTCAAAACATTTGATAAAGCTGTGAAAAAAGTCTGCATACAGGGAGAGAGGGTACCCTCTGTGAAAACATTACAATACAGCCAGAATAGCTTACGTATCTCCGTTAGCTACATAGATAATGGAGCTAATGCTGCATTACACTAACCATGGCTGTCAGATGCCGTAGCTAGGAATATCATCGCACCCAAATTGAATGCATTCCATTTGCTTGGAAGTCATTATTTGGGGTAATTTGGAGCTTTCCGTTAGGAATGTGTGGATTTGTGTCCAACAACTTCTACAGGAGGCACATTGTTATGGTAAACAAAGCAGGAGACCAATATGACCTGCTGGAATTAAGTTCAAATGTTTATCGTAGGTGGTTTGAAAGCTAATAGCAGCCTAACTCAGAATCACTTACTGACTCAAGCCAGAAAGAGTTGGCTTTTATGCTAATCCTGCAATGCAAATAAAGGGAAAATGCTAATGTTAACCGTAACTGCAAAGCTCTCATGGTATGAAAGTGCACCCAGGTGTGAGCATTTGCCAGATGTGATGATTTTGACCTGTTCTCTTTTTTAGATTATTTATGTTTATCTATTGCATGGGAGGTTTTTGTTCTGCTCTGTTAAAGTAAAAGCATGTTGTTGACTGCATAAGGATGACTTTAGTGCTTATTTTATCAGGTTATGCTGCCACCTCTAATAGATTTCAGTACACTGCAGTGCAAAGCAAAAGAAACTGACCAACCGCTAAATAAGTTTACACCAAAATAGATGTTCTGCTGATCATACTTGATGGGGAGTATTACCAGCAAAACAATATCAGTAAAAGATACAGTAAATTTGTGTCAGGAGGATAGCTTGGTTGCATTTGAAGGTATCAATTTAGCAGTTATTTTACAGGCTCCAGAATTCTTGAATACAATACATTAACAGAATAAAAATTGGGGACCTCACTGATTTTTATACCCTCGCTACAGCTCTGGCTACATTGGCTTATGTAGTAACATTAATTACATAGCTAGCTTATCTACAGTGCTCAACAAATTTATTGGACCACCACCCAAAGTAAGGTTTATGCCACAGCTGCCATAAATTAACAGCACTGATAATTACCAAAATCATTTTATGTAGAAGCTCTTTAACCCAAATGATATTTTTAATGCTAAAATATAATTATTATTGTTATCCATGAATTTTCAAATGTACTCATTTATAAAAAAACTGAAAAAATAGTAAAGCACATTCATATTTCTTGATTAATATGTCAAATTATAGTTATTTACTTGCATTCCTGAACAGAACAATGAGTTTTAGTGGTTGAATGTTATGCTTGATTTATTTCTGACTTCTCAGAGAAGCCCAGTGAGCCGGCTCAAATTTGGGTATAAAATGGTGAATTCAGTTTGACATTCCTCATTCCTGTTCAAAATGGTAAAACGTGGAGAGCTCACTGAAAATGAAAGAGTCCACATTAAAGCACTTCATGATGCTGGATGGTCTCTGAGACAAATATGACAGGTGGTCTAAAAAATTTGTTAAGCACTGTATATCACCATTAGCTAAATGTAACGAAGCTAAAGTGAGCCAGCATTTGTGTAACTACTCCTTAAACAAATCAGTACATGATATAATCTCAGATTAGATCTCTGACCATTATTTTTCTGTTTTACTCTTGAAAAGATTGTTCAGTTTGTGATATTTGCAATGTTGTTATTTCATGAATGTAACTGCCAGATTTTGTTAATTAATAAGGTTGAATTAAAAAAAATCTAAAACTGGAAATATGGTGTAGCAGAAAATAAAAAAAAAACAGCCTGTTAAACCCTCAAGAGATAAAAGCAAAGATCATAACATGATGTCTGTGGTGGATTTCTGGTCTACTTACAGCACCTGACCCCATCTCAATTCAATGGTTCAGAATGACCGATGCACAAGGATGAGAAACTCAGGGACATGAAGGTTAAGTGATTAAAGTAAAAGTAACAGTGATTATGTGTAGTTACAACAGAAAATTTAAAAAGTGATAAAGTCTTTTATTCAAAGGCAGCAGTGAACAGGTGTGTCTCTAACCTCGACTTAAAAAGAATGCTTCTGATAAGAGCACAACTTCTGTCTCTCTGTCAGAACGGAGGGACAGAAGTTGGGGATTAAATTTACTGTTTTCTGGCACAAATCTCTCTGTTATGATACTTTAAATGACCCATAGGCCACTGTGGCTGAAAGATTTGGGAAATTTACCTCACAATGAACAAAGACAGCATATAGCCAACAGTTAACTTTCAATGAAGGCACAGGCATCAGCGCAGTGATGTTATATTGTTGTAGTGTTAGGAGGTGGGGTCATTCTCCATCAAGACTGGCAATGTCATTGACTTGTATATATTTGCCCAGCCCAAATAAAGCCAAATCAGGGAAGAGGTGAACAGTTTTTTAAGTCTAAAATAAAAAATTCTGTCACATGTAGATCTCAGTGTTTTCACATGTTTACAGCAACCTTATTCCAAAATATTTGACGTGTTTATGCACAAAGTTTGAATTTCACGTTACAGGAACTTTAATAGTGAGAGGTACATACAGGTTTTGGAGCAACATATGCTTCCATTTAGTTGACATGTTTTCAGGCACATCCCTGCCTATTTCAGCAAGGCAATGCCAAATCACATTCTGCATGAGTTACAACAGCATGGCTTCACAGTTAAAGAATGTGGGTACAAGACTGGCCTACATGTAGTCCACACCTGTCTCCCATTGAAAATGTATGGAGCATTATCAAGTGCAACAGACAAAAATGTAAACTCAACACTGTTAAACTAAAGATGTACATCAAGCAAGATGAAGAAAAGCTGCCATAACATAGTAATAAACAGTCTTCTGTCCCATTGTTTAAATATGTTGCAGAAATCAGATGAATTTTTATCAAACTAACTGCACTTTTACTTGAGTACAATACTCTTGCACTTTTTTAACCACCACAGTGAATTAACTCAAGGCTGATTTCCTCAACAAAAACCATGGTAAAAGCAAAAGCACACATTTGTATGTGGCTTCGTGGCTCTCTTAGCTTCCTTGTTTTTTTCTCTTTCACTAGCTGGCTTGGCCTTCACTGAGAGGTTTGAGGGCCTTTCAAAATCACACCACGTGATGGTTTCAACACACAACACTCCACTGTTGCTCAAGGTTTTTATTTATCTCATCAGTTTTTCTCTGAAAACCATCACCATGTAGCTTCTCTGCATTACTGGGACCCTCTGGAATTTTATTCTTGAATTCAGAGAAATGAAAAGATTACCCCAGTTACAACAGAGGTCAAACCATGAGAAAGCAATCACAAATATCTGCCTCCTGTGCTATTGTTGTAACTGTTTGAATACAAACTCACACCATGAGTTCAAGTCTTGTCTCAAACATTGTTAACACCTTCAATTTTCAAGGGCAAATCCAGACTATAAATCAGAGATTAGTCAGAACAGTAGAAGGGACTGAAATAACTTTCAGGGAAAATTAATTTAGTAATTGTTAAAAGAGGCAAAACATTTGCATAAAAGGGTTACAAGTGGCAAAAATTAGTTGAAAAGGTGTTTACAGAGTGACAAAAATGGGTAAAAACTGACAAAAATGGTTTTAGAGAGACAAAAAATGAGAAAGTAGCCAACATAGGCTAAGCAATGCTAAAAATGGGAAGAAAATTAGCAAGAAAAAATGATTTGTTAAAAGTAGTTAAAAATTGGCAAACATAGGAAAAAAATGAAGAATAAAAAGAATTACAAGGGAAAAATTGGATAACAGCAGCAAAAATGGGCTAAAAAAGGCAAAAATGAGTGGGAAAATTGTGAAGAGAGGTTAAAAAGTTCCAAAAATTTGGTTAAAAGTGACTAAAAAAGTTAAGGGAGTTGGCAGACACAGTAATGACAAGGGGTCCAAAAGTGGCATGAATAAGTAAGTTAATCATCAGAATTCAACAGTTAATTGTCAGAAATTTACACATGGAGGAAATAAAAACGTGAAAAAGGTAGAGCCAATAAGTTTGTCATTGGAGATTTATTTCAGGTTACATGGCCAGAAGATGTACAACAGAGTTAGAGTGTGAAGTCCTCCAGGTGTCTGACATTGTATCATAAGATTAAAAGAACCACAGCAGTATAAAACCTGTGCAGCCATCATGGTGGCAGGCACCTCATGCACAGTGTCTCAGCTGAGGAGTCTCTGTTAGACTCTCAGAGAACATCTGCAAAGATGCATCATAAGTTTCAACTGACTGGGACTGTCTGTATCTTACAAGAAACCAAACAAAACTGGAGTTAAGTGCCTGCAAAGCGATGATGTGCACACTCACATGATGCTTGATGAATTTAATCTGACAGTGAAAAACATGAGAAATTTCAGAAGTTTAAATAAGTTCATGAAAGTTTAAGAAAACTTAAAAAAGGAAGCTACATAATTTTCAGGAAACTGCTTATTTTGCTTTTGACAAGAGCATCAACACAACATAAATATGAAAAAAGTCAGTATAATATTAATATATATAACACCTGTGAATCAGTGTTTATTAAGAACCTTTAATAGCTTAAAGAACAACAGGATAAGAACTTGCTGACTGCTATTTGATGAAAACCAAAAAATCTTAAATACAGCAGCAAAAAAATAAAATAGTTCAGTTATGCCTTGGTCTAAATGTTTTAACTAAACTACGTGTTTAGCTTTCTGCCCTCTCTTGAACAGGAAAAAGAACAAAGCCAGAGCTGAGAGGAAAAGTGAGCAGTTTTAATATTAACACAACATAACAGAAGTGAGCAGTGGTGCTGTCAGCAGCAGCAGGAGGCCAACCCTCGGGCTGCTGGCACTGTTGCAGAGGTCACCCAGACAGACGCTAAAGTCCACATCAAAGAAGTCTTCCATCTCGTCAAGATATGAGGAAAACCGCTTTGAGGCACAGCCCTTCATGTTGCCCGCTTGTGCATTTCCATGTTTCACTGAGGGGATAAAAATGATGTTAATACACAACCTTGAATTGAACATACTTCTGCTAGAATAATTTCATGACCTGAGCAGAGGAAATGTTAGGAACAGAGATGCTTGAATTTGGTTACTTGAGGATGAGATGCAGTAGTCCTCATCCCCCTCACAGTCCAGAGTCTTGGTGCACATCTGTCCAATGCAAGTGTAACACTTCTTACCATTGGGCTGGGATTTGCGGCCACCTGCTGTTGAGCAAGTAGAACAGGTTTAAACAATGCTGACTCTGATGTAAGATGACTTTTATTTTCTTTTCTTAACTGTTACAGTGTGGACAATTCATCCAAAGAAAGAAGAGTATGTAAGATGAGATTTATTTTTGTTAAGTCTGTAGCTCTTTATATTTTACAGATTTCACAGTTTAAGTGACTTCTATACTGTTTTGAGAGCATGTTTGATTAATTGATGAACCGCTAGAGACTCTAACTGTGTATTATGTCCTAGCTCCAAACGTGCTGTTTCATTTTTTGTCTTGATCACAAAATATTGGACACTGAACACTGAGTGGGCTTCCCGCCAACAGCCCCACGGTGTTTACACAAGCAACAGGCAGTCTAGTGTCTACATTTCTAGAGCAATGCCACCACCTACCTCTCCGCCTGACTGTGCTGGATGCTGTCGGCTTGCCCAGAAAATTGCAGAACTTGAGGGTCGGATTTCCAGTCTTTATCAAATCCAGGAGGCTGAGCATGTCACGGACTCGCTGGCCACAGAGGCCTCCCGCTTCCCAGTCAACAACACAACACTTCCCTGGCTTGGTCCCTCCACTACCTCTGAACCGCTGCCATTGATTCAGGAGGACCAGGACTGGCTTAGGCTCGGTGCAAAGCCGAAAGCCCAGAATTGTTCCACTCCAGCTTCTTGGGACACTTGAACGGTCATCTGGGGCAAGAAACATGACAGGCACCTTTCCCACATTCCTCCTCCTCCTGCTGGGACCTTTCAGTTGGAAAACAAGCTCGAGGCTCTAGGAGAGCAACACCTTTCCACCGACAACCCGGAGTCCCCTGTTGGACCTGCTCAGCCGCCGCCAAAGCCACCCTCGGTACTGGGAAAAGCCTCCTCCAGTCGGTCTGCAGCCGCTGGACACCGCACACCGCGGCACATCACATCTAAACAAACCAACTCCATGCCCTCAGGTGAGCTCCAGCACCAGCCCACAACCCTGGTTATAGGGGACTCCATCATCAGGCATGTCAGATCTGGCACAGCTATAACTCATTGTTTCCCGGGAGCCACAGTCCGTGACATCACAGATAAAACCATTGAGGTACTTGCCAATAATCCACTAATCACCAAAGTCATCATTCACATAGGTACAACATCCACTCCCACTTCTGACCAGTCCCACTACTATTAACGTCCCCCTGGTCCTAGCGCCAGTGTCAATAGTTCCCTATTCTCAACTTTTGCAGTGCATGTGCAGCCAGGATCCTGCCGCTCTGCTGAAAATTCTTCAACTGATAAACTGCCATAAATACCAGGTTAGGAAACAGTCATGAAACACTTTCTCCTGTAAACATCATGAACTTGAAAAGCACTCAGAGAGTGCAGACCTCCGCCATTAGCCCTATTCCTGGATCCAGACAGTGATCCGGATCAGTCCCAAAAATGAATCAGTTCTTCCTTATGCCATTTCTGACATTTCCTGAAAATTTCATCAAAATCCGTCCACAACTTTTTGAGTTATGTTGCTAACAAACGAACAAACAAACAAACAAACAAACAAACAAACCCACCCGATCATATAACCTCCTTGGCGGAGGTAAATATAGTACAAATTAAAGACAAAACGTCTGTCCAGGTGGGTTCAAAATGAGTGTCCCGTAGCACAGCCTTTCAAAATAAACTCTAGTCAAGCTGCGTCTGTTTTATTGTGAAATGCTGTTTCAAAAGGTGTTTTATCATGAAACACCTTACAGGCGTCTTATTTTCTCTGCGTCTCTGGTGGAATACTCTACAGACTGAACTGAAACTCTCGGAACTTATTCCACTTGGAGCCTTCCGTTCTATCCTGAGGGACAGACAGTGTGAGACCATTGAACAGTGCCTATGTTTTAAATCTCAAATTGTTGTTTGCTGTTGTGTTACAGCTCCTGCACTTGAAAACAGTACTGCACCTCTAAAAGTGTATGTTTAAATCTATACTGTTACTTCTTTGTAACTGTTCTTATGACAGGTGCTGCTGACCTCTTGGCCAAGTGAAAGAGATCCTGATCTCAATGGGTTTTTATCTGGTTAAATAAAGGTTAAATAAAAATATTTTAAAATGCCATTTTAAAAGCAATTTTTTAAAACGGAGTCTCAAAAACTAAACGTGTTATTTTTGAGACTCTGTTACAAACAGCTCATATTTTCAAACGGCATTTATTGTGAAATGCGGCGCGGTCGTGCACGTGGGAGAGAGAAAGGCTGGACTGAGGGGCACAGAGGTTAGAGCAGTGGTTCTTAACTGGTGGGTCGGGACCCAAAAGTGGGTCTCGAAACTCTTTCTAGTGGGTCATGAATGTGTGCCAGGGCAAAAAACAAAGGCAAAAACTCCATCTACAGAAGCCCTGAGTGGACAAACAGTAATTTCATACATGTATTTTTTGTTTGGTTTTCCTGTGATTCAGAGTAAAATTCAGTATTTTTCTTAAGATTTCTACCTATAAAGCTGGTTTACCCAACATGACAAGGACATTATTAGAGAAATTACCAAACTTTCATGCAATCTGGGGAAAATGGAGTAAAATAAGATGTGTGCATGCAAATCCTTCTGTAATGAAGTGCCGTTCTAACGTGCTTCTTTTGTCGTGTCTCTTTGTTCAATAAGTTTTCTATTTTGGGTCGAATACCAACATTTTTGGAGTGTTCTCTTGTCTTCATGGTGTAATGGTAGCCAAGAATACTGATTAACTAACATTCATGAAATAAATGACGATATTTTTTTCTTCTTTTTTTTTTCTTTTTATTTGGGTCATGACTTCTCTTAAGGAGGAAGTGGTGGGTCCTGATGCCTGACCAGTTGAGAACTACTGGGTTAGAGTACAAAGCTCAGGAGTTGACAATCTGTTACTTTGGTGCTTCATTCTATGTCCAGTCTAAATATTCAGGTCTCACATCGGCGCCCCCTTAAGCATGGCGCCCTACACAACCACCTATAGTCCATGGTCTATGCCCGGAACCAGCTCTGGGATTATGGAGAAGGCAATATGTCATTGATTTTGAGTACTCTGGCCTCTTCACAAAAGCCTCTCCTAATACCGGTCAAAGTCAGAGTAGTTTTAGCACAGAAAGCTCAGCTGATGGAAGGCTGAGTGATAGATGAATTTACATGTTTGGCATGATGATGTCCTCCACAAACTTTGTAGTCATAAATTGCCACTTATTAGCAACACCCTTTAGTATAGCGAAAAAGCTTTTAGTGAAAAAGCTTCAAAATCCTGACTGAAAACACATTCAAAATTTCCATTGCCTTTGGGAGAATGGAACTGGAATTGCTAAAATACTCATTCATTCATTGTTTTGAGAGAGACATTCAGGCGCTGCATGGCAGAAGTTCTCCTTGACCTCTTGCTTACTTTCATCATTATTACTACTGTAAGAAAACATTTGATGCTTTAGAAATAGAGAAAATAACCACTCTCTCCCTCACAAACACACGTGTAAACATTTTGCTATGTCTGTGGCAGTTGGGAATATGATGCCCCTGGGCTTTCAAAGAGCAGATGGAGATGGAGGGAAACGTAATTTTCCTCACTTGTCTGGGAATTTGAGTCTGTGTCTTTAATGTTGGACTCAGAAATAAGGTCTTAGATTCTTCACCAGGACAGGACTGGCATAGCAGCACACAACTCTCACATTTACAAATATATATACTGCAAATGTCAAAAAGACATAAACAAATCAAAATTAACTCATTAATTACGGTAGGTATTTGAAGTTAGCATTTCTGACATTCAAGCTTTGGAAAATATTCTTTAAAAATTAGATTCTTCAATGAGCTCAGGCATTATGAACAACTTTAAAGAAATGGTCAGTTTTGTTATTGATGGTCTTGAGTTATCAATATAGGGCTTTTTCATAACAAACTAAAAGATCCCTACAGGAACTTTGAATAAGGAACAAAAAAGATTCAAAATATCACGAGATGATAAAAGCGAGTTACCTGGAGCGAAGTCAGTGTTGCAGAGGTCAGAGGTGCAACACTTGGTGGTGATCAGTGTCCTGTTAGTTCCATAGTTGACTGAGCCTTCCAAACACTGATCAGCAGTGAAACATGACTTCATGTGAAGATCAGCTTGTAGAATACCTGAGGGAAAAGTCTTTGGTTAACAATGTCAGTGCAAAGTAGTTTAATTCTAACAAACAATTAAAGACACCTTACCTGTTTGTGAGGCTATCCTTACTGCTCCACACTGCTGATCCTTTGAAGGACACTCTCTCACATTGTTTGCACAGGTTTCTTTGATCCCTGGCCCACATTCATAACACTTTAGAGTGTAGGCTGAAAAAAAAAACACAAGAATGGAGGAAACATGGTATTTTTTTAATCATATTCTGGAAGTTTTTATTGTGGGAATGAAGAACCATGTAAGATAACAATACAGCCTCCCTTTCAAAAAAGATGGAACTTTGTGGAAAGCATGAAGTAGAACGAAAACTTACCTTCAGGCAAAAGTGCAAACCCAAACACCAGGCTGAGGAGATGCATTTTGGGATGGTAGGAGAAAAGTGTCTTTCTCTGCGATCAGTCGAACCTTTAAATAGTCCTCAATAGAGGGAGTAGTCCTCAGCATCAGACCACACCTTCACTTCTGTTACTGTCTGTCTCAGTCAGTCCCTCTGTTTCTGTCACCCTCTCTCTGTATTTACAGAGCTTAACAAATTTATTAGACCACCTGTCTATTTGTCTCAGAAACCATCCAGCATCATGAAGAGCTTTAATGTGGACTCAGGGTTTCTGCAGAAATCAGCCAGTCAAATTTAATGCTTTTTAATGCCATTTTAATGCTATACCGTAAAATTTTTAATGCCATGACTGTAAACTGAAGAAAAATTACACAGGTTTGTTTTTTTGTAAAAGATGATTTTTATATGAAAACTGTCATTACAAATATCTCATCTTAAACATATCAGAACTCATGGAGCTGAGAGAGAACTTATACTGCACTGAAGGGTGACCACTAGCTCCCCTTTAAGGCATGCGCCTTAGTCTGTTAGTTTTTGTGTCCATCTCTGACTCAGTGTTTTTCAGTTCATTGCAGGGCTGTACGTTCACTTTTTTTGCCCACAGTGCTGGTGCTACAGAGGTTGACAATCTTGTAGCACAGAACACAAAACCCGTAGCACAATATATAAAATGTTTGTTACATCCCTAAAACCAGCATGTAACCAAAATATATGCTTAGTAAGTGAATGTACTTGAAAGACAAAACCAAAACGGCCAATATTACAGCTCTCATTAATATCTACCAAAGCAAACATGTATTGTATTCATCTTTTTTTTCTATTTTTGGCAGGACTGAAAGACAGCTGAAGTATTTTTCTGTGTTCATCCTTATTACTTAAACTTTAGTGTGTTCTAGAGACTGAAGTTATTTCTTTGTTCATCCTCAAAATGTGTTTCAAGGACTGAAGTGTTAGGTCTAAACTACATTTATACAGTCATGGATGAAAGTATTGGCACCCCTGGAATTTTTACAGAAAATACACCATTTCTCCCAGAAATTGTTGCAATTACAAATGTTTTTGGTATACATGTGTTTATTGCCTTTATGTGTATTGGAACAACACAAAAAATCCGAAGAAAAAAGACTAAATTGACATAATTTTACACAAAAATCAAAAAATGGGCTGGACAAAATTATTGGCACCCTCAACTTAATATTTGGTTGCACACCCATGAAAAAAATAACTGAAACCAATCACTTCCTATAACCATCAGCAAGCTTCTTACACCTCTCAACTGGATTTCTGGACCACTCTTCTTTTGCAAACTGCTCCAGGTCTCTCAGATTTGAAGGGTGCTTCTTGCAACAGCAGTTTTGAGATCTCCTCATAGGTGTTCAATGGGATTTAGATCCGGACTCATTGCTGGCCACCTTGGTCTCCTGTCATAGCGCTTCATCTCATTCAGATGACGACGTATGGTCCGAGCTGACACTTTTGCACCCTGAGTCTGCAGGACAGCCTGAATTTGTGTGGAAGTTGACTGAGGATGTTTATCCACCATTCCAACTATCCTGCGTTGCATTCTTTTGTCAATTTTTCTCTTCCATCCACGTCCACAGTTCCATGGGTTAAAAACTTCTTGATTATATCACGCACAGTGGACAAAGGACTTTTAAAATCTCTAGAGATGGTCTTGTAAGCTTGGGATTGTTCATATTTTTTCAACAATTTTGGTTCTTAAGCTCTCAGACCATTCTCGGCTCCCCTTTCTCTTCTCCATGCTTGGTGTGACACACACAGGCACACAACACAAAGGTTGAGTCAACTTTTAGACATTCTAACTGACTTCATGTGTGATTTCTAGATTGCCAGCACCTGTTACTGCCACAGGTGAGTTTAAATGAGCATCACATGCTTGAAATAAAATGATTTACCCACAGTTTTAAAAGGGTGCCAACAATTTTGTCCAGCCCATTTTTTGAGTTTTGTGTAAAATTATGTCAATTTTGTCTTTTTTCTACAGATTTTTTTGTGTTGTTTCAATGCACATAAAGGCAATAAACATGTGTATAACAAAAACATTTGTAATTTCAACAATTTCTGGGAGAAATGTTTTATTTTCTGTAAAAATTCCAGGGGTGCCAATACTTTCGTCCATGACTGTATATTGGTATTGATATCAGCTAAATTTAATTTGTAAATATCCCCAGATTGTATAAAACCCAATATTATTCATTCCTAGTCAAACTAATAAATATAGTTGTTTTATGTTATTATGTGGGTCTTTTCAATGGATCTCTTGCAGGCCAGTTCAAAAGGACCAAGGGCCACAGTTGGTCCACAGCCCATAGTTTGGACACCCCTTATATATTTACTGATACTCAGAGTAATAGGAAAATATTCCAAACATTATTTAACACTCATTAAGCACTGTTAGAGTTTGGTCCATATTGTACTATCACTGCGGTCTGATGTTTATAGAACTAATGTAAATGAACAGCACTCTTTTCTCTCTAACAGTGTAATCATAACATCAGTACTATTGGACTTCAAAGGTAATTAAAAAAAACTATCTCTAAATCGCGTACTTACCCTAACAAAACACACAAAGTTTATGCAGTGTGCTCCTGTCTCTCTCTCTCATTTCTCCCTCGTACACTGCTGTTTGTCTGTCCTTGTCATATCAGACCTGTATGCTACATTCAGACGCGTATTGTCTTGTTAACCTAACAGCAGCACCTAGGATATTAGTGGAGAAAAACGGCATCGTTTTATACATTAATGTTTAATCAGAAGTTAGCGCAGACTGAGAGCTCTGTCCTCTCACTGATAGCCAACACTGCGACCGTCAGTGCATAATTGGAAAGGACGAGGCTAACGAAGAAGTAAGTTAGTAGATACACGTTTTTAACATCGTCTAGCCTACGTGCCTTAAAATAAACCTTGGGATTATGGCAGCGCTCCTCTTCAACATAATGACACCTGTACTGCGTCTGCTCTGAGCCTGGCCCGTCTGTAAGCGCTGCAGTAGCTCCCTCTCTCACCATGGCGGTGCGTAGCCGCTCGCGCTCCAGACGCACAGAATGGCGCATGACGAGACGAAAAAAACATTCCGCTTGAGTCTAAAATGTACCAGAAATAAGTAATAAATGAACTAGGCTTTCTGGGAAAACTACAGAAAGAATTTTTAATGCCACCGAGAATCAAATTTAATGATTTTTAATGCCATTCAAGGCCTCACTTTTCGCAAAATCAATTTAATGACTATTAATGCTTTTTAATGCCCCGCGGAAACCCTGGGACTCTTTCATTTTCAGTGAACTCTCCACGTTTTACCATTTTGAACAGGAATGAGGAATGTCAAACTGAATTCACCCAAATTTCAGCCGGCTCACTGGGCTTCTCTGAGAAGTCAGAAATAAATCAAGCATAACATTCAACCACTAAAACTCATTTTTCTGTTCAGGAATGCAAGTAAATAACTATAATTTGACATATTGATTAAGAAATATGAATGTGCTTTACTATTTTTTCAGTTTTTTTTGTAAATCAGTAAATTTGAAAATTCATGGATACAATAATAATTATATTTTAGCATTAAAAATATCATTTTAGTTAAAGAGCTTCTACATTTTGGTGTATGAACCATTGCAGGAACATAAAAAATGACTTGGTAATTACCAATGCTGTTAATTTAGGGCAGCTGTGGCATAAACCTTAAGGTAAGGTAAGGGTGGTCTAATAAATTTGTTAAGCACTGTATGTATATATTTAAATGTGTATGCTGTATATATACACAGTGCATTCATTAAGTATTCAGACCCCCTTCACGTTACAGTTCTGTTATGCTGCAATCTGCTACAGTTGAAAAACAGTTTTATTCTCATTAATCTACACTCAGTACCCCATCATGCCAAGGTGAAAACAGAATTTTAGACCTTTTTTTTGCCATGTTTTTGTAATGCTTTATATCCATAATTTTTTTAAATTTTGGGCTGTGACTATTCTTCAAACCTTCCACTCAAACCTACTTTTGTTCTCAAAACTGCTTAGATTTTGTCTGTTTGTGCTCAAAATGTCTGCTTGCTCTCAAATTGCCAACTTAAATTCCCTGCTCTTCTGCTTTCTTTTGAAACTCCCACCCTCTGATTTTCCCTGGTTGATTATTTTTGTTTCTCCCTACATATGACAATGGTGCTATTTACACCTGATGAGTGAATGACACGATAACTTTGTTGTGACAAGATGCTGCATTACTTGAAGAAATGGATCTAAAAGCCAACATTTTACAGTCACTTTCTATTAAATTGTCAATTACTCATGTAAGGAGTTTCAGAGTTGATATTGGCAATGTTTCCTTGTGGCTTTCGTCACACCTGTCCAATGCCACAAAGGACGACTTGTGTTGGAAACTTCCTGCTCTGCATGCAAATAAACACGGAGCTTCATTCACCTTGATTTGCCTTTTAAAACATTTTTATTCCTTCTCAAATCATGTGATGATGTGGTTTTGCATTACAAGTAGGTGTGCATGGAAATACAGCCAGATCTTGGATGATATGGATTAAGGAAGGAAGCGAGACTGATAGATACAGTCATGTTATATAAGAAAAATAAATAAATTGGTACCTGAACTGTTCCTTTTATTAAAAGCTTTGACGAACAGAAAAGCTGTGCCATAACTATTCTTAAGTTACACATTCAAACTCAGTATTAGAGAATGCTAAGGATATGATCAGCCCTATCAACAGCTTCCACACTAGTCCATAAAAACAGCAGAGTAATGCCTCTTTTGTCTATGCTAATGACATTATTGTTTAAACTTAAGTAAGAGCAGACTGCAGACTTTGTGTGATTAATATATACAGTGCTTAACAAATTTATTAGACCACCACCCAAAGTGAGGTTTATGCCACAGCTGCCATAATTGGCAACACTAGTAATTACAAAAATCATTTTTTATGTTTCTGCAATGGTTAATACACCTATATGTAGAAGCTCTTTAACCCAAATAATATTTTTAATGCTAAAATATAATTATTATTATCCATGAATTTTCAAATGTACTGATTTATTTAAAAAAAACTGAAAAAATAGTAAAGCACATTCATATTTCTTGATTAATATGTCAAATTATAGTTATTTACTTGCATTCCTGAACAGAAAAATGAGTTTTAGTGGTTGAATGTTATGCTTGATTTATTTCTGACTTCTCAGAGAAGCCCAGTGAGCCGGCTCAAATTTGGGTATAAAACGGTGAATTCAGTTTGACATTCCTCATTCCTGTTCAAAATGGTAAAACGTGGAGAGTTCACTGAAAATGAAAGAGTCCGCATTAAAGGTGCAGTGTGTAAAACTGAATATCAACATCTAGAAGTGGGTTCTAGATTGCATTTCTCTGCTGGAAACTGTGGCAACCAGTTGAATTTAATGTGTATCTGTAATGTGAATACTATACAGTACAATACAATTACTTTGTTTATCCTTTTTAACCTCCATGTTACCATGGAAACATGTAAAAATCCAAGATGGCGGCATCCATGGAGGGGACCCTCCCTATGTTTGAATTAAAGGTTTATTCTGAGTTGTTTTTTCAAAATAGCTATTTTTGAATTTAGATGACTAAACACTTATTTAGATAGATCATCTTAGAAATGTTTTGTTTTATTTTACCAAGTTTGTTCAGCTAAATGCTACTAGGTTAAATATTACACACTGCACCTTTAAAGCACTTCATGATGCTGGATGGTCTCTGAGACAAATATGACAGGTGGTCTAATAAATTTGTTAAGCACTGTACATCTTTTTGTGACTGATTTTGAAAAATCAGGGCCCAAAAAACCTAATAGACTTGAGCTAATGTGTTGTTACCTTTTAAAATCACAGCTCCCGATGCATTAATTTGGGTGGCACAAGGCCAATGACTTCCTCTGTGGGGCATAATTATCCAAAACAGTATGATTTAAAATTAGTCTTGGACATGTTAAAAGAACTTTTGTGATGAAAAGCTCCCTGAATATGTAGAACCACACAACAATAATTTTTACTTAACTTTATTTTTGATTAACTCACAACTTTTTAATTGATTGTTAAAAGAAAGAAACAAAAAGGAACTTAAGAGGGTTACATTTTCATCTTGGTGTGCATCAAAACTGAATTTACAACATCATGTACACCTTACATTTGCCTTAAAATGCAGACAACTCACTGTTTCTCACCACCGTGTAGCTGAAGGTTGCAGCTTAGTTTAACTGATAGTCAACTTTATGACATCATCAGTTCCTCTGTTTTCAATCCCGCCAGAGTCTGCAAAAGACGATGTCGCCTCGCTTTTACACCTGACTCTTCACTGACTGACCAGGCTTCCTGTCCCTCGTGCAGGATGCACATGGTGCTCTCCGCTTTGAGGGTCACGTCCTCTTTTTGAGACCGGAGTATGGGACATCAGAGCTTTCAGAGCTGTTTCACGTATCAACAGTTCAGCCGAGGTGTTAGCTGAGCAGGCGGCTGTATTCAGAGAGAGCTGATGACTTTTTCACACCGTCCCAGATACGAGCCGCGTAGTGGAACCTATAAAACACAAAAAATCAGTAAAAAATAGAAACTGTAATCAGCTTGTTAATCAGTAAGTTTTAACGCTTTTCTGAATGTGCTCTACTTGTAGGTGTGTTATGGATCGAGATGATGGTAAACATCTTTGTCAGACAACAGACGATGACTGCAAAAAGTTGCAGTGATTGAACTGTAACTATATTTATTTATTAGGGATGTCAAGGATGAACTTTTTTAACCATTCTTGATTGTAGAATTCCTTCGTTTAATTACAATTAATCACATTGTTTTTTTTTTTTATCAAGTTTTAGAATTCCACTAATTTGCATTTAAAACTGCTTTTGGATCAGTTTGGATTTTCTCCTGTCTCACACTAAGAGTAATTGACTTCCTGTTTGGATACAGACTGACTTTATGGGTAGATCAAGGATTTCACAATGGAAAGGTTGCTTCGCACATCTATTTCTCAGGACAAGTGCGAGGGCAAGGTATCCAGCAAACATTTCAAGAAAACACCTGCACACTGTCCAAAGAAAAGGGATATTTACTTGCAACGTTACAGTACTAGACCTGCATCAGACTAACATACTGTTTGCCTAATGAAGGTTGAATTAGGCCAGCCACTTTAAAGGGGGTGAATATTTATGCAGTCACTTATTTTACATTACATATTTTTTTAACAACATTACTTTGTAGCAATCTGTTTTCACTTTGGCATTAATTATGTTTGTGGGTTTTTTTCTGTAAAAAAAGCCAAATTATATTGACTATGATTTGTTTATAAAACCAATAAAAGGGTAAAACATCTAAGGGGATGAATACATGGTACAGGCAGAGTAAATGTTGGTCTTCGGTTAAAAAAAACACACTATTTTTTGTGGCAATTTGCCATTTTTAAATATTAAAAATAAAAGCATAAAATTAGAATAAGAAATAGTGTTGGAAGAAAAGGGAGTGATGTTTACCAGTTCTTTTCAGTGAGGATGGTGTGAGACAGCTGACAGCGGGGCATGGCCAGAATTTGGCTGCGGAGTTTTGAAACCATAGTGGAGAAGGAAGGGTGTCCTTTATAGCCCGGGAGCAGAGAAAAAAGCGGGTATGTTCCTGACCCTAAAAATGAGAGTTGGGTCAATTCCAGTTTCACAATAACGAAGACAACTTAGTTTTGTCTAATGAATGGACGATTTCTCTCTAACCTGCTTTTGCCAGACTATCATCCCCATCACTCTCCTGCACTGGGAGGAGGAACATGTTGACTTCAGTTGTCAGAAAGTCCTGCCTCAGGCCGGGGAAGATATTGCAGTCAAGCATGGATAAGGTGCCTAAAAACACACGTTAAAGGATGACTACAAAGATGAAACGAGCATAGTCTGGAGGAACTATTTCAATAAACATATCTCTAAAAGCAACTATAACGAATTCTAAGCAAACTACACCAATTCCCAAGCTTGTTTGCCCTTAAAAAATCCAAGAAATCCAAAAATCCACATTTGTGTATGTACTAGAAAACATCAAGCATTTTCAACCTTTGTATTTGAGATGAGAAAAGGCCATTAATTTATCCACCACCATATGCATGTTCTTCAGATTCCTTGGGCAGAAATCATCCCGTCTGGATTTATTCTGGAGGAACACTGACAGAAGGAGATTAGAGAGGAGATACTTAAATATTGACTTTAGAAACCTGCTTGGTTTATAAGATTGTTTGTTTCTGGGATTAAAAAGTCACCTATATGAGGATAGTACTCTGCTCCATCATCAACGCCTGAAGAACCGGTGCTGTCATGGCTGGCAGATGGAGTGGAAGGTTTCAACATCTCTGCAGTCTGAAGAAACCTATTCAGAGACATTGCTCCCATGTAATACCAGAACTGCATTCACGAAAGTATAGCTATAAAGGAAGTGCAGCAGATTCTGCGAGTTCTCAACTGTACTTCAAATTAATGAAAGAACTTTCTTTTGTGTGGGAATCTTGACCAGGTAACATCCTGCATCAAAGTATCCACACATGTATGGTGACTACATAGCCAGTCACTCTCAACTGGTCTGGCTTTATCCACATTTTTGCCTCACAGGACCAACAGAAAGCAGAACATTATTGAGCTAATGAAAAAGCAGAAGACAAATATCCTCTCAAGATACAAGACGAAATGCTCTACATTCCTGTGTGAGGAGGAACCTTTCAGTGACTGTCAGAATCTTCCTGACTGATACATGTTTATCTATCTCTCCAACAAAGCTATGTTTACAGAAAAGTACAGAAACATTTGTATATATAAGAAAAAACCTACCTGTACAGGTTTAAGTCAGTGAACCAGTCTTGTACCACAATGACGACGTGACACACTGTAAACAGGAAGGCAGCGATCTGAAGAGACTGTGGAGGGATTAAACAGAAAGTAGAGGCATAAATTTTGTCCAAATACTGGCATGCAACAAATTCACTGAAGTGAACTGAAAGTAAGTCCACATGTGAGTAGGTAAAGAAAAACAAAGGGATCAAGAGACAATGCTGTCTTTTGTTCTCTATATGTCTGTAATTGATATTAATATTGGAATTATTTATTTGTACTACTTTTTAACCCAGTTTCAACACTTTTTCTGCCCATTTTTGCTACACCTTTTCTCTTTTGACGAGTTATGTTAAGATACTACTAAAACAGGCTGTTTGGGTGCTGGTTTAGCTCAGTTAGTGAAGTAAGTGCCCATATACAGAGGCCAAAGTCCTCAGTGTGCTAGTAGTGGGATCGATTCCCAGTCTAGGCACTGTTTGATGCATGGCTTTGCTATTTCTTCCCCCATATGTCCCTTCTCCCTGTAGCTGTCATATCCCAACAACGGTAAAAAGCCCCAAAAATCCTTAAAAGACATTTCTGGTATGACTTTCAATATAAGTAAAAAAGTAAAAGTAAAAGTCATGTAACAACAGAAGACCTTTGTTTTTGTGTGAAGTGTTTGTTAGGAAAAAAAGGTGTTTATCCTTGGATTTAATGAACCCCAACAGAGCTACGATCAATGGTGAGTTTATGGAGTTACAGCAGTTCCTTTGACCACCAATCATGGCCAAACCAGGAGCCATGGGCTGAACTGCAGCTTTGAGCAGTTGTTTAAGTTTTTGTAATGGAGATTGAAATCACTCTGTGCTGTGCTCTGGATAAGTGAGTCAGTCCATTCCAGCACACAGACTTTGTTTAATGTTACCGTTATTTGCAGACACAAAACCAAAAGATTTGAAAACACCTTAGACCAATTGCTGTGGCGCAATTCACCTTTATTTTAAACATTGAAACTGGCTCTGACACGAAGAAGAAGCAGTGCTGTTTGGCCAGTGAGTGTGTAGGTCTGTCTCTTTTCTCTAGAGTCAAATCAAAACGTAGATGATCGGGTCTCAGTATGAGCTGCTGTCTGTCATAAATCTGTCATGTTTTAGGCTACTTTTATTTGAAAGCTGGAAGGTTGAGATATTGGTGGCACTGGTTTTGCCTCATGTGTACACCACAACCAAATGTCTAAACCAGTGATGACGTATTTCAAAGCAATACAGGTGACTGATTAACTGCACAACATTTTCTTTTCTTTGGCTTGTAAACAATCAGACTTGCAACCAGTGGAGTTGCCCCTTCACTGAACAGTAAAAAAGAACAGGCACTTTAAAATCTGCTTTACTTTCTAACCCTGTTTGTACATGTAGTCTTTGCATCCTAGATACAATGGATAACAGCATCTATAGGTCAACCACTGACCTGCATCTCGACATATGTGTGTGGGAGGTTGTACTCCGGAGGCAACTTGCGATCATTGTTGATGAGGTGATCCAGGATAGACGGGCTGAGCACTGGCTAAAGAAACAAATCAGGATTTTACAGTAAAATCTGACTTCCTTCTATTCCAATGAGAGCTTTCAATTTACATATCTTCTTAATGTTTTACATAATTAAAGCAGAAGGAAATACAGCAGATGAAGAGAGAGAAGATCTTACTTTAATAATGGTGGGTTTATCTTACCTGTGTGTCCAAGAAAATAACTCTCTCTTGTGTGATAAAGAAATCAATGCCTGTGCTCTGGTTTCCTCCTCTTTCTTTGATTTCTGGAGTTTGGGCTCTGAATACATAACCTCTGTGAAAACAGACAGCATGCTTATTCCAAACAAGGAACACAACGCTTCAAACACTGATTTAATTTATTTAGTCGGTCTCTAACTGGGTTAGAGTCAGGTTACAAATGTCAAGAGAACATAAACTGTGGACAACATTGTTCTCCACAATCTGAAAGTTGAAAATTGAAAACACTGGACTTCAGGCATCATGGATTCTGTGCCTTTTTGGTCGTCCTACAGAAAAATGGGCTTTGATTTACAAATGAAATTCAACATTTACTTTCATCTGAAAACAAGACTTTGGAGCACTGAGCAACGGTCAAGTTCTTTTTCTTCTTAGCCCAGGTGAGACGTTGGTGATAACCTCTGTGGCTCAGGAGTGGTTTGACACCAAACACATGACACTTGTAGTCCATTTCCTGGACCTATCTGTGTGTGGTGGCTCTAGATCAGTGGTTCTCAACTGGTCCAGCCTCAGGACCCACCAGTCTGTCTTATGACAGATCGCAACCCAAGTTTCCTAAAAAATTTCAATAACGTACGCTTACTTAATTGAATATGTTGCAGTTTGGAACATGATTGCTGCTCTGTGACCCACTTTTGGGTCCTGACCCACCAGTTGAGAACCACTGCCCAAGATCACTGACTCCAGCCTCACTTTACTTCTTGTGAAGCTCCCCTAAGTTCTTGAATCTGCTTCTTTTGACAGCCCTCTGAAGGCTGCACTCATTCCTGTCGCTTCTGCACCTTTTCTTAACACACTTTCCCCCTCCACTTAACTTCCCGTGAATATACTTTGATACAGACTCTGAGAACAGCCTGCCCTTTCAGCAGTGACCTTCTGGACAATAGTCAAGTCAGCAGTCTTCCCCATGATTGCAGTTGTACAGTCATCGATGAAACTATTGGCACCCCTGGAATTTTTCCAGAAAATACACCATTTCTCCCAGAAATTGTTGAAATTACAAATGTTTTTGGTATACACATGTTTATTTCCTTCATGTGCATTGGAACACCACAAAAATTTTGAAGAAAAAAGACAAAATTGACATAATTTTACACAAAACTCAACAAATGGGCCAAACAAAATAATTGGCACCCTTGAAAAACTGTGGGTAAATCATTTTATTTCAAGCATGTGATGCTCATTTAAACTCACATGTGGCAGTAACAGGTGCTGGTAATCTAGAAATCACACCTGAAGCCAGTTAGAATGTCTAAAAGTTGACTCAGCCTTTGTGTTGTGTGCCTGTGTGTGTCACACCAAGCACAGAGAAGAGAAAGGGGAGCCGAGAATTGTCTGAGGACTTAAGAAGCAAAACTGTGGAAAAATATGAACAATCTCAAGGTTTCAGGACCATTTCCAGAGATCTTGACATTCCTTTGTGTAATATAATCAAGAAGTTTATGACCCATGGAGCTGTGGCTAGTCTTTCTGGACGTGGATGGAAGAGAAAAACTGACAAAAGAATGCAACGCAGGATAGTTGGAATGGTGGATAAACATCCTCAGTCAACTGTCACACAAATTCAGGCTGTCCTGCAGACTCAGGGTGCAAAAATGTCAGCTTGGACCATACGTCGTCATCTGAATGAGATGAAGCGCAATGGCAAGAGACCGAGGAGAACCCCACTGCTGACAAAGAGACATAAAAAAGCCAGACTGGACTTTGCACAAATGTACCTGAGTAAGCCTCAATCCTTCTGGGAGAACATTTTGTGGACAGATGAGACTAAGGTAGAGCTTTTTGGAAAAGCATGTAATTCCACTGTTTACAGAAAACAGAATGAAGCCTACAAAGAAAAGAACACAGTACCTACAGTCAAACATGGTGGAGGTTCAAGGATGTTTTGGGGTTGTTTTGCTGCCTCTGGCACTGGGTGCCTTGACTGTGTGCAAGGAATCATTAAATCTGGAGACTTTCAAAAAACTTTGGGCTGCAATGTAGGGCCTAGTGTCAGAAAGCTGGGTCTGTGTCAGAGGTCATGGGTGTTCCAGCAGGACAATGACCCCAAACATACCTCCAAAAGCACCAAGAAAGGGTTGGAGACAAAGCTGGAGAGTTATGAAGTGGCCAGCAATGAGTCCAGATCTAAATCCCTTTGAACACCTATGAAGAGATCTCTAAACTGCTGTTGCAAGAAGCACCCTTCAAATCTGAGAGACCTGGAGCAGTTTGCAGAAGAAGAGTGGTCCAAAATTCCAACTGCGAGGTGTAAGAAGCTTGTTGATGGTTATAGGAAGACATTGGTTTCAATTCTTTTTTCCGAGGTTGTGCAACCAAATATTAAGTTGAGGGTGCCAATTATTTTGTCCGGCCCATTTGTTGAGTTTTGTGTAAAATTATGTCAATTTAGCCTTTTTTCTTTGGATTTTTTTGTGTTGTTCCAATGCACATAAATGAAATAAACACATCTATACCAAAAACATTTATGATTACAACAATTTCTGGGAGAAATGGTGTATTTTCTGGAAAAATTCCAGGGGTGCCAATACTTTCGTCCATGACTGTACGTACTGAACCAGAGTGAGAGAATGAAGGCTCAGGAAACCTTTTTGAATGGGATTCTCCACAATATTCTAATATTTTGAGATAATGGACTTTTGATGTCTGTGAGCTGTAAGCTGTATTCATCAAGCTTAAAGCAAAGAAAGTATTAAAATGTTTCACTTTATATGTCATAATTCTAGAAAATACAGATATGTATCTTTCTAAAGTAAATCACAGGGAAAATGAACTTTTACATGATGTCCTATTATTTTGAGTACATGAGTATATGAAAGGAAAGAGAAGATGAGGAGTTGAGGGGGTTTCATCAACTGTTATTAGATAAGATAAGGGGTTGAATAGTTTTTTTCTATGGTAAATGAAATATCCGGCATACATCACACAGAGAACTTATTCAGAGTAACATGCAAACAAAGCCTTTCATTGTGTGCTATGAATCATGAATCTGTGTGGGTGTAGACGTGTTGTGTGTTTAATTTTGTTTTGATAAAAGGAAGGATGTTGAGGTCAATGTTATTTCATTGTAAGAAATATCATCGTGGTTCTTATGGTATTATAACAAGACAAAATATTTTGTTCAGTCTCTGGTATTGCTTTTTGTTAAAGAGCATCTCCGTCCACTTACTACAAAGCAACTTTTCTCTTATCTTGACCTATCCAATCATATGTTAGCTTTTCTTCTTTTGCCTAACACTTGCCAAAGTCCAATATTAAATTCAATTTGTCTTATAAGTAACGGAAAATAACATTTACACATAGCTGGGCTGTTTAAAACCCTGATTTCATGGATTTGTGCGCTATCTAACTTTACCTTTGATCTTCATCAGGAGTGTTTGCAGATAAAAGTGACATGACTGTAGATTTCCCTGCCCCCTGCAGGCCAAGGACTCCAACTACCAACATGTCTGTTTGATCCCGCAGATACTGCAATGCAGTAAAATGTTAATGTTGTTTACATGGAGATATTGATATAGACTGAGTCAAGTCAACTTAGTAAATTACTCAGTAAATTAAAACCATGATCAGATCACTTCATATGAAGACTCTTCACATGAACTCACCTCCATGGCACTGTCACACCAGTTCATCTGGTCATCCACTAGCTTGATGCTGTGCTTCATCTTCTCCGGGGGGAGGAGTTTAGACTGGCCAACCATAGCTGGAAATCAAATCAGAAGACTTAGGGTTGACTTCTAGAGGCTGATTATTTGTCAAAATCACCACATCACACATTTACAGAAGAAATAAAAAGTTGCAGGGCAGTCTACAGTAACTCACGGTCCACAGCACTGCTAGATGCAGAAGCGCCCATCCCTCTGTTCTGGATCTGGTATACAGGTTGGGTGGGTCGCTGCCCTTCTTTCTCCATCTTGGAGGCTCCAGGACCAGAGGTCTGAGCTGACGCCTCAGGAGGGGTCCCTGGTTTCCCAGCATCATCCCTGGCTTTCATTAGCATGATGGGCTTCTCAAGGACAGGAGGTCCACTGATAGGCGGATTCTGTGATTGTTTAGCCTTAAAAAGGATCCAACCACCACACAGGTTAATAGTAACAAAAGCTAAGGTCTGGGGGTGCTCATAAAATGTTGATTGTAATTACTTCTGTTCATCATGTTACCCTCATTCATGTCATACACCTCTCTGTAAGGAGTCATGAAGTAGTGACACAGTCACCAGGAAAATCTGTCCAGAGCTCTGATATTTGGAATTGGCAACACAATAACTTCACTACACAAATAAGGACAATGATGAGTAGCCTTTTGCTATTTTGTCCCATCCTTGCAATCCACATCTACTTTTCCCGCTACCCCATATCAGCATTATAAATGTCAACAAATTCAATACTTCTATTGAGATGAATCACTGAACAGGGGACAAACCCTTTCTCCGGGGGGTTTGGCGAGAATGATAGGGGTCTTCTGAATAAGAGGGCCTGGTGGATCCTCGCTTCCATCCTGAACAAATTAAAAGTGAGTCACTATTGTGAGCAGACTAAACCAAAAGAAAAAAAAAAAATCACTTTGTTGACGGGAGTATGAGAGCGTCTTACTCTTCGTTCTCTCGGCTGGTATTCTCGGTCCCGGCTCGGACCAGAAAGATTTTGCCCCGGAGGTCCAACATCTCGGTCTCCTCGGCGCCTTCTCCTCCGGCGTCCCTGGCCGTACATCCCGGGCTGACTGTGCCCAGACTCAGACATGTTTCTACCGCAGACTCACTACGATAGGACTGGTGTCAACAGAGAACTAGCTAACGACTGACAGCCAGTTCTTTATAAGCTGGCTAAAAAACGGTCAGTGTCACAGGAGTATCCATGATACAAGAAAACAACCTTTAAGCTAGAAAGTTTGTAAACTAAATTCCTGTCGAGGTAGACGTTATTTAGTTTAGACAGCTTCAAATTCAGCCCAAAGAACAAGTCAGTGGTTTATGTTGGCTAACGCTTTCCGCTAAGAGGCTTGTCAAACTACGCAGCGTTACCCGGTAAATTACATCGTTTGAAGTGTCGTGGAATATCAACGTACTAGAAAAACCGCCGCCCGTCTAAGATTCAGTGCATTCCAAATCTAACGAATCTCGTTCGTCTGGTAAATGATGCCGCAAGGAAACATCATTGCGGCTAATAGTTCCGCAGTGACATGTAGAGAAATTGGAAAACGAATTACTCTCTCACAAAAATCACCAATTTCCCAAAGGGCACAACGTTTTAACAGGGGCTCATTTTCTAAGTGCCTGTCGTTGCAGTGCATTACACCATAGTATTTTAAAAGGAAATTTCCTTAGTCAACGAACGTTTTGAGCGAGGGACCACCTTGCATTCCGGGAGATGTAGGCAAATCATTTCCGTTGAAAACTGATACAGGGTTGACGCCATCACTAACATGATAACATCTTAAAATGTGAAACCTTAAGGATATTTATGGGTTTTTTTTGGAAATTTTCTGTATCGTTTATATATTCTCGCTATCTGAGAAGTGGGTGTGTTTCAGACAGACCCCGGAAAGTGGCCGTCATGAGACCAAACACTCAGTTTATTAACGTCATGTACAAGTTAGCTAGCTATTTGTTTTTAAATGATGCATTGTAGCCGACATGGGACAACAACCGTCTTGTAATTTGGAGGCAGCAAATAATTTTGGCCTACGTGCGGCAATTCTTGTGGAAAAGGTAGGTGAATGTTGGTAATGTAGGTAAAATGTTATGTATTGCTGTCATTACAAGACTTAAAAGCAATGTTCATCACTAAAACGGTTACTTTAGTGATGTGTGCTTGTTTAAAAAATAAGCCATCATCATAAAATGTTTAAGACAGACCAAAGTACTTTATATGTATGCATATTCTGAATCTACCACATATTTCGGCGTAAACCTAGCACAGAAAGTAAGGAGTGTTTGGTGTTTGGTAGATTTCTTTGACATTAAATCTTATAGCGTTGAAAAGTCTTGTTATTTCCCTTTCAAACGGTGTCATATTTGTAAGGATCATGCATGTGTGGGATGAGCTGCAGAGCTGGGTATTTGGGTTTTGCTCATGAAAAATTAGCCATATCTTCTCAGCCAATGCCAAACGACGTATTCTGCCATTGACTCTTGTCTGGTTTTGTTTGGTGGATTTGGTGATTGAAATCTAAAGAAACAACACATGATGGCAATTTAAAAAGTTATTCATTTAACAAACAGGTGCTTCAGTAGCGTGTTGAAGAGTCATGCACAGCCATAACAGCCTGGCACCTCCTCCTCCTGCTGGTCACCAGCCTGGTCACACACTGCTGTGGGATGGCATCCCATTCTTCAACCAGCATTTGTCGCAAGTCAGCCAATGCGGTTATGTTGGTCACTCTGGCATGAACAGCAAGCCCAAGCTGATCCCACAAGTGTTCAATGGGGCTATGTTCAGGACTGCTGGCGGGCCATTCCATCCTCTCCACTCCCAAATTCTGGAGGTAGTCTCTGATAAACTTCGCTCTGTAGGGGCAAGCAATGTCATCTTGGAGAAAGGAGTTCCATCCCAGACTGTGGAGATATGGGATTGCCACTGGTTAAATGCAGTCATGGCAGGGCCCCTGACAGCCCTGTGGAGATTGACTGTGTTTAGTCTGTTCCTGATTGTCTGAGCAGAGACCCGTTAGCCTTATTGTCCTGCATACCTTGACTGCAAATCTGTAGAAGACAGCCTACAGTTCCTAAGTGCTGACAGGGTGAGGAAACGGTCTTCTCAGAGCGTCATTTTCTTGGGATGCCCTTCGTGGCCCTTCTCTGACATCCCTCATTACATGAAACTTGACCTTCAGTTTGGAGATGGTGCTAGAGCTCACTCCAAAAAATGCCACAACTTGGTTTTGTGAAACACCAGCTATTGCCCTATTGCACAGGCCCTATCATTCAAACTTTGCTTGCTGATTCTTGGAGCAGACACTTACTGACCACTGTAGCAGGGCCCGCTCTCACAGGTGCTGACTGGCACCTGATTGTCAGCGCGATGATGGATAAGAGCAATCGAACAAACAATGCCAGCCCCTCCCTTTTCTGGGGGAATGTATTCCATAAAAGTGAACACCAGTCAATGGAGAAGATTGGTTCATAATGGATATAAAAGCTTAAAATATGAAAACTGTACAGTCAAATGGTTATTGAGAGCCAAAATCCAATGGCCAGTGAGATAAACATATATTGTAGGCCATTTATGAAAAAATACTTGCATCGTAACAATATGAAATACACAAAATTATACATGTACATGAGTGTGGGTTCAGGCTCCCTCAGTCAACTGGACAACCAGGCCCATCTTGTGAGTGGAGATGTCAGAAACTGTCATCACAAACCTTATGTGTGTTGGATCTTAACACTTAAATGTGGTTAATAAGTTAGTTTATGTGTGGAAAAAAAGCTGTTAACAGGCAAACAGCATACATCTATTGCTGTTACAGAGCAAATCCTAGCTGAAAGTCATTAAGAACACATCACTGGTCTAAATTTGCCTGCTGTAGTCGTCTCTGCTCTCAGCCAAAGACACAGAACTATTCATTGACTCTCTTTCATCATTAGAGAAGAACAAAACATGCCTTAAATTATGGCTTTTATTGTTTAAGACAAGGGCTTGTTTTCCCCCAGATAGGGGCTTTGTCACACTGGAAAGCAAGAAGTGAGGTTGAACAAGAATTAATAGCAACAGCAAGATATGTTTAAAATTGGCAGAGAAGATTTCGTACATTTTTATGGGCACAACCCACATTTGCAGCTCTTCTTTTCATCCCACAAATGCATGTTCCTTAAAAGTTAGGCACAATTTTAAAGGGGGAAAAAAGAGTCTTTCAAATAGTATAAGATTTATTGCCAAGAAGAATTGTTATAAGTTATAACAAAGAAATGCTCTACCGAATACACATTTCTTTACTTTTTGTGCTAAGTTTAGAACTTTCTTCCACGTGGGGAGGGCCAACCAAACCTAGGGGCGGTGCTCACTCCCCACATGACATCATGAGGGGAAAATCTGAGAACAGAGGGGGTAGGGAATGGATTTTTCTGATTCTTGGGGGGGATTGTGGATAGGCCAGGGGCACATATTTTTGTTAGAAAAGCCTGAAAAAGAGTATTTTGCATAATATGTACCTTTAACATAACAGCAAAATCACCAAGAAACTTCTGTCTTTTTAAATTTAGGTTTGCAAAAGTGAAAGGTACCAGTGAGAATCCCCTGAACATCAGCCGGCTTCAGATGACTGAAAAGCTGGAAAATAGTGTTGACTGGTTAAGGGCAGCACTTAATGAATTCATGTTAAAGCTCCTGTGAGGAACTTCGGGCAGTGATTTCAGACATTTGAATAACTTTCGATCTTCTTGCTAACGGTCACATTTTCTTTCACAAGTAATTAAAACAAGTTACAATTTATTTAAACTGACAAATGTTATTTAAACAACTGTTGGATATTACATGTGGTCTGCTTTCCTTTGTACAGTATGTTCTCAATTTGTGGTACTCTGCAATATGTAGGCTTTCTCCTAACAGGTGATGAATGCATCATGTCTATCGAAATCCTGATTTATATCTATGTAACAAATAAAGCTACTTCACAATCCTTACAATAAAGCCCTGTGTAGTGCAGAAGTACGCCAGCCAGCCAGGAGGTGCAGTCATTTCCAAAGAGTCGTCATGTTCCAAAGAATTCTGATTAAGTACCCACTCTGATGCCCCATTGGTAGATGAAACTAGAAACATAATAAAGCAACTTTAGGGTACCCATCTACTGGACAAAATTTAATACAACACCCTCTTGGGAGCCCTCAAAAAGTGGTTCATTGGGACAAAATGCAGTAAAGTGGGCAAAACGAGACAAATGAGGATGCCCTCCCACTGGTCAGAACATGAAAAACGCCATTTAGGATGCCCTTCTTATGGTTAAAAAGTAGTATGGGAATATCTGTACCTTAAGTCTTAAAAAGGGGGATCCTCTTTGGGTCTAATGTTCTGTCAAATATATGATTTTCAAATACATCTTAAATGTTTCTGTCTTTTGCTTTATTGCAGACCACCCAGAGCTTAGCTTGACCAGCTTCCTATGCCTGAAGACTTGAGCAGTGATGAGGAGAAAAGCAGAATAATAATGCACACCCAGAGGGTAAATGTTGGGAATGTGGCAAAATAAAAATCAGCTCAATAGCATGCTGGATTTCACACTCACAAAAGCTACAGCATAAAAGCCTCCTTCCACATCTGCAAGACTACTTCCCAAAACCTCACATCCCTCTTTTCACTCCTGGACAATGCACACTTGCCAGCAGTCTGTCAGTGACATGTAGGACCTGAATAATCATGCAGGGGCCCATTGCAAGGGCAAGGGCTCAGAGCAATTTCAAGAAGCTCCCTCTTTGATTTCTGTGCTCAAAAATTAGAATAGTGGCAACTTTTACAATCAAGTGCCAACACTTTGAAGCACAGAATCAATACTGCATGTGTCTTTGTCAGAGATGAGGCATCGAAAAAGAGTCAGGATGAAGCCTGAGGTATCTGGAAACAGTGTGGAGTATATAGTGGGTGAAGATGATGATATGGATTCAAGTAGCTCAGAGCTAGAGGATAAAGGGAGGAAATGGTCTAAACCTGTTGGAAACTGTAGAGATGATCCAGAATCTGACAGTGGCTCAAGTTCAACTGATGACTCCAGTGACTCTTCTCATGATCTGCAACCTAAACCAACCCCTGCTATCCTTAATAAAAATAAAAACTCCATCTGTGAAACTTGTGGCAGAGGCCCCTTTCGGTCACTTAAACTGCATTTACTGCACTGCAGTGGTGTGAGACTGGAATATCAATGTTTCCTTTGTAAGGAGTTTTTTATGACTGAGAAGTCGCTAAATGAACATTACATGTCTTTGTATTCCTGCAACATCTGTGGACAAGTTTTCTCCCATGAGAGCATGTACAGTCAGCACCGATGCCCCAAAAGAAGCAAACCCCCTTTGGTCCTGTTTTGTGCTGAGACAATGCCACAAGTGTGTAACATATGCAAATCTTTTTTCACTTCTGAGAGAACTTTACAAAACCACGTCAACAGGGTTCACATGTCAGTGGTGCGTACCAAAGTGTGTGTTCTTCTCAAGCCATCACCTGTGACAGATAAGAAGGTTATGCCAGTAGCTCAGACAGCCACTCTGAATGCTTTCAACCAGGTTGTAAATGGAAAGCTTTATGATGGCCAAGCTTCAGCTTCAAGCCGATCAACCCCCTCCTTTCACCCTGGTCCACCTCATGCTGTAAGTGACACTGGTCAAAGTCTTCCTCTCACAGCACTCCAACCGGACACAGCTCCATCTCCTGCAGCCTCTGGTCCAGTCTCCCCACAGTCGCCCACTATTTTAGCCATGTTTGAAAACGACAGCAAGGACATGGCTTTGTTGAAACGCATGAACACAGGCTGGCGCTCCAAAGCCCCTCTTACTTGCAGGCAGTGTGGCGCCATCTTCCGACAGCCTTCCCTCATCATCACCCACCGCTACTTGCACCAAGGCCGCCGCTTACATCGATGCCAGTGTGGCAGAAGCTTCAAGCACCGTCTACACCTCCTGAGGCATTGTGTTCAGCACGCAGAAAGTATGAGCTATATCTGTGTGAGCTGTGGAGAGACTTTCATTGGAGCAACAGTTTTAGCCAGACACATAAAAGGCAAGTCCAGGAAGAAGTCAGGCTCTGGACGTACATGGAAATGTAAAGTAAAAGGAAAATGCAGAATGCCTTTTAAATGTGACTGTGGACAACTGTTTTTTAGACCTTCTGCTTTCATATGGCACCAACTTAAAAACAGGATGAAAACAAAATCTTTGAAAAAGTGCTTAAAATGACAAACATATCTCTGCTTTATTCAAAGTTTAAAATTCTCCTTTCTGACTTTGCTCACTGCACTATAAATCAAGTAAAGTCAAAAAGGAGTCATCACATTTGTCCTGTGTTTGTTAAAGTTTTGGATTACCATCAACAAAACCAAATAAACAGACATCAGTTCTTAATGGGTTTTAATTATTAGCATGTCCAAGAGAGCTGTTGAAGTTCTTTTACTGTGTGCAAAAATACAAAACAAACAAGGTCAAAGCTATTTTCTCATTTGACATTGTATGTAAATATTTTATATTTTCCATAAAAAGCTCCAGTTTATCCTCCAGAGGAGAGAGAGTCCAGTTTCACACTTTTGTGTCTCACAAAGTGCTTTCATGACAGTGCGGCCTGTTTTATTTTTTAATTTTTAATTGATTTATTTTTTTATTTAAATTTGGCTTCCCTACAGTTGATATAGATTTTTACTCCTGGGTCAATTGAGAAGTCTTTTAAAGTGGAAAATAGCCTCTGACTTTTATATGGTTGTCTTTGGACTTTAGGACTTAAATTTCAACTGTCTTCAAAATGGTAGTCTTCTTAATTTGTATCCAGTAGATGGAGCTGTTGGGTTACTAAAAACATCATCACCAGGCATCTCACACTCAGTTATTTTCAGAACAGGTGTAAACTGGTGGATAATAAACGAAAATACAGACATGCATTTATGCTGATATACCATTCACACCCGAGGACTTCTAACGTGAAATAAAGTTTTGACTGAAAATACTTACATGATCTTTAGTTTCTTCTCTATGCAGAGCATCAAGACACATAATTCCATTCATAACTCAACAGGCAGGGTTAGGGAAAAAGCAAAGCAATGACAAATCATTAGACATTATATAATATTCACAAATTATAATAGCAAAATCATCTTGGCAATCATTAGCTGAAACATCTACTTGTGAAACTGAAGACTTAAGAGGTTTTTATAAATATGGAGGCCCTTGGGGGACATGGGTTTTCAAAAAAACAAGTGCACATCAGAAACTTATGCCTGATCATGAGAACATTTCTGATGTTGATAGTAAAGATTTTACAGTTCATGATAACAGCCTAGGGTAGGTAGAAGATCTTTTTTGTGTACATATGAACGTTTTGCATGCACATGTGAAAGTCATAGATACAATACTGTGCTGAGGTTTTGGGCATGTGGGGCACTAAGGATTCCTCACAGGCCAGATGTGTCACAACCTGGGGATGGATAGGGGAGTGGGGGGCTGCCAGAGTCAAGTTCAACACATGTCAACATACACCTGTGTCATTGGCAGCTAAGGTCAAGCTCAACAACATTTCTTTAGTCCAGGCCTCTTCTTTCCTTGTGATACGCCCGGACACCTTTGGCAGTTTTTGTGCTTTCTGGCCTCCACAGCATGACCAGGGGCTCATGGCTACCCTATCACCCACTAGGACAGTAGCCAAGGCCAAGTTTACCTGCCACATCTGCACCTAACTCTGCTCTAATGTGTAGAATTTGCTTTTCTCCCCCACCAAATTATTCTCTCATGCCTCTGGAAGCATGCAAGGACGTCCAGAGCATGACTGGGTTTGTGTCAGTCCTCATTTCTGCCTGATAGTGCCTTCACGCAGCTTACTTGCCAAATCTGCACCTTATTGCATCCTCAGTTTTTGGCCCAAACATGCTTAAAACTTCAGCATTGTATCTATGGCTCACAGAGATGGCAAACGACCGTCAAGCTAATCCTAAGAAATGGCAGAAACTATATAATACACACAAATTTTCTTGATCTTTGCTTGATTTCTGTTGTAGAGTCCTGACAGCAGATAAGCGATGTAACATGACTTGGCATAATTGTTTTTTTTCCCATTCCTATTTACCTCTCTTTTGCTCACATTGAGTTGAGTGAGGAACAAGGAAAGAGGTAGATGACAAGGCATCAGGAGTGTCAGACAGGATTTTTTTCTGGATTTTCTTTCCTTTACCTAAATCAACAGAGCTTGTGAGCTTGCTTTACAAAGTGGAGACAGTTGTGCATTAATAATTGCCATATCCATGGTTGAAATGTTATGATCTGACTTGTGTCAACCCCCTTTAACCCTTTGTAAACACTGCATTGCACTATTAGCACTTTAAAAAGTTTGACTGTAAACTGATAATATTACAGATGTATTGAAAACAAAAGACTTTTGCTTGTAATTTCACAGTGTGGTTAGACTACTATTACTTCTACCCCTGGTGTATGTTGAAGCACAAAGAATAGCAAGTGCAAGCAAGTTAAAGCTCAGTCATTCAAAGAGGAAGTAATATGGGAACACAATCTAGAAATGCCATGGTCTTGAAGAATGGAACAACATTCCTCCCACAAAACTCCAGCAACTGGTCTTACTTGCGAGATGTTTACAGACTGTTGTCAAAAGAGGGGGAGCGACACAGTGGTAAACATGGCCCTGTCCCTACTTTTTCAGATTGTTGCTGCCCTCAAACTAAAAATGAGCTAATATTTTTCATGAAATGGTAAAATGTCTGTTTCAACAGCTGATATGTTATTTATGTTCTATAGTGAATAAAATATGGGTTAATGAGATGTGTACATCATTGCTTTCTGTTTTATTTACTTTTTTCACAATGCCTCAATTTTTTGGAAATTGGGTTTAATTATGATAACTTACAGACCTTTGTGACTGCTAAGCCATGCTACTGCTAGCTCATTAATGCTTGTTATCATGTTGGTTGGTGCTCTTTGTTTGGTTTTATTTCGTCTGCATAAAACAGCTCCTGTTCTCTGCTTGGTGACACACACATACCTCTCCTCTCCTCTCGCTGGGCGAGTATGGAAGTATCTTAACAAATTAAGGAAGCATGGGAGATTGCAGACATAAGGCCAGATTTTAAACAGTAAAGTAATTATGACTTCACAGTGGTGATTCTACAAACACAGAACCTCACAGAAACCCACGCAGTCAAATGTTACTTCAGGAGGAAAACAAATATGAAAGACTATCAACGTCATTTACTGAACAAAGGTATTCAGGTTGGCATCTGCTCTACTCGCTCTTATTGGCTGTGGTTAGAGGGGTCTGGATGCAGACTGTTCATCTGTGATGGTGACTCGTACAGGCCGCTCATCTGAGACGTATATCTCAGAAAGGAAGTGCCAAATTTTGCTGGTACAATATATTTCCAGTGTAAGATTTCCTTTTTAATACAAAATTCTTATCATAATCAAATAACCAGTAACCACATTGCAAACATTAAAGACAATGTAACATTTCATAAATTAAAAAGAGAAAAAGATCAGTCTAATCCAAGATTAAATTGTGTATTGACACCTTTCAGAGGTGGTTACATGAATGGTGGCTAGCTGTAACTTTGTAAAGCTAGCATAGCTATGCTAGCTACGTAATTAACGTTTCTACATAAGCCAATGTAGCTAAGTTAGCTTTATTAAAGTGAACTTTTGCAAATATAGCTAAAGCTAACATAGCTTTGTAGATATCAGATCTACATAGCTGCTTTGTGAGCTTAGCTTTAGCTATGTTTGCAATGTAGCATCTGGGCTACGTAGCTCCGTTATCTAGAGCTAAGTTAATTTTAGCAGTGTGAGCTCAAGCATATGTAATTAAAGCTAATTTAGCTACATAGATAACGTATCTACTTAGCTTTAAAGGCTGCCTTGTAAGCTTAGCTTTAGTTTTGTAACTATCTTAGCTATGCTACTCTGTTATTTAGAGCTAAATAAGCTTTAGCATTGTGAGCTTTAGCAAATGAAATTACAGCTAACGTAGCTACGTAGATAACGTGTCTATGTAGCTTAGATAGCTGATTTGTGTACCTAGCTTTAACTACACTAGCTAGCTATCTTAACCAAGTAGCCATTTTAGCTACATAGCACCATCATCTAGAGTTAAGGTAACTTTAGCACCATGAGCTTCAGCAAATGTAACTAAAGCTAATGTATCTACGTAGATACATCATCTACATCGCTTACATAGCTGCTTTGTGAGCTTAGCTTTAGCTAGGTTAGCTAAGTAGCTCCATTATCTTTCTAACTTACGCAGCAATATGAGCTACTCTTGCTGGGTTAGTATGTTTTCATGGAGGATGAGCCTTTTTCCTGTAGCAGATTGTAATCTCGGCTTTATCAAAGATAATGTAATTATGTTTTGCAGGTCAGGTTTTAAAAAATGCTAACCCCTAACTTAACCCTAAACCCTAAAAGGATGTTTAATTTTATTTCTAAAGTTTTAGCATGAATTTCTATTCTTAGATATACAGTGTCTCAGATGAATGATCTGTGAGAGTGGCTGTCAGAGATGAATGGTCTGCAGCAAGACTGTCTTGGGCTATTGCAGGTATTCTGTCAAAGGCAGCTAAACCTGGAATCAAATACATCAGACATGTTTTATTCATGATTTTGAATCAGGGAGACTCTGACTCCATCTGGACTAGTAAAATAATAACATTGACATATAATCAGTTGTAACAAGCTTTGAATTGCCATGTACCTCTGATCATCTAGTTTGTAGCCAGCCTATGCAGATGATTTAAGTGCACAGTTCGGCAAAAATAACAGATATTGAATATCATGCAGCCCACGACTAACATCATAGTCTCACCTTTTCACATAAACAGATCCTAAACATGTACTTATTCAGAAAAAAAAAAAACTCTTGTTGGCCCGGCATCATTCACTCTCACCCTGGGTAAAAGGTTGCTGACATTTATTGTCATATTTTTTTAAATGAAAATAATACTGTGCAATAACCTCTTTCTAATATTTGCCACATAGTTTTCTGTGTGCACCTGAAACGTTTTCTTTCCTGCCTATGTCCCCTTTAGATCTCCATACATAACATTGATTTGATTAACACTGTAAAATATTGTGAAAGATGAAAAATAAAATTAACAAGTTAATAATATGCATCTTATTCCACAGGAATAGGGCAGTGAAGGAATCCATCAATGAAACCTTACACATAGCATTTAAAATAAGAATCTCCACAGTCCTGGTTTGAGATTAATTCACTTCTTTGTTCACCCTCACAAATCGAACAAGATGCATTGTGATCCTCCCACTGAGAAGAAGACTGGAGGGCTTACTTTGTCTGTATAGTTTTACAGCTATGAGTCATTGTGCAGTGCAGTCAGCACAGGGCCAGAAGATGAGATCTTTAGTAGGTATGCCAGTCCTCCAAGTGGTTCAGCATGTTAACAGTCTGGAGCAGCGCTGGGTGGAGAGCATTTGCCTTCTCCCTTATAGATGAAAACACCAAAGACAAGTATTTGTCTCTGTTAAAAGTGTATGAAGCCATGTCACCTGTAAAAAAAAAAATCAAGGAAGAATAGATTATTTTTCGCAGCAGCCACGCTCTACCACATCCTGCACGGTGTTGTTCTAAGCCTTGCTGTTTACCTGATCTCAGGGTTGCGGTGACGTAGGACATGAAACAGCAGCTCAGAGGTTTGCTGGAAGCAGCGACTCAACTCGTCCAACTTCTGCTCCATAGAGAGGATCCGCTGCTCCAGCTCCCGATAAGAGTTATTCCAATTGGCACTGAGGTCACACATGATCATCTGCATCTGTTGGAAACAGACGAGCAATGCAGATAGAAAGATTATTGAAACAACAAAGGAAAAAAAACCCTGAAAGGCTGACCAAATACAGCCATAAACCTGTCTAGTGTTACTGGAATTACTGCAGACACATTTTAAGTTGATGCTGCAGATTCATAGGAAAGACTTGGAAAATCTGTCTCTCACTGACGGACTGACTCACAGACAGATTGTTTTATTGTGTGTGTGTGATGTTTCAAGCCAACTCACTGGGAGAGACTCTGAAAAGCACATCATAATTGCCAACTTCTGCAGTGTTTTGCTGCTTTTTATCTCTCTGCAACTTGTAATTTTCTTGAAACAGTTGCACTGAATTGAGATGACTGGTCAGATATTTAATTTCACACAGCATGTTCTACTTTGACGTCCTACCAAGTCTGAAGTCAGCCTGAATAATGAAGGGCTTATTTCTTTATATATGTACTGTAAATATATATGCAAGTATTGATCTTAAAGCTCCCATGAAGCTCCTTTTGGTCTGTACTGATTTCAGTGCCCACAAGGGACAAAGCTATACACTGGTCTTGCTGATCTTGTCCATTTCATCTATAAGAATAGCAAATACCCTAGACCAGTGGGTTTCAATCTTTTTTCCACTGAGCCCCCCATTTAAATGTGTAAGTAGAGCTGCGGCTCCCAGGACCCACACAAAAAAAAGTGACTTATTGCTGTCAAAAATAAAAATCAATTTGAATTGTTTTCATTGTTTAAAGTCAAACAAAATAGGCCAAAACGCAATTGCTATAGCTATACCAAAAGACCTTTGTGTAAACCATTCATATGGAATTTGCCATGATTTTAGATAGCCTGAGTGAACCTAATTTCAATAACTTAAGAGCAGACAGGCCCTCATGCCCCCCTGAAATCTCTAGCATCCCCCAAAGAGGGTCTCAGACTGCAGGTTAGGAACCAAGGCCCTAGGCCATGCTTACTCACCCCCTTTTTCAACCCCCTTTTCAGCCCATAAGGTGTGGGCTTTGCCATTTTTTAACAGACTGACTGCGCCCTTATGCAGACTTTCAATAACCTGACACGCCAGATGGATTTGTTTTTACCTTTGATAGACAGCGTTTGGGAAAAGACATAGCCTTTGAAAAAAAACACAGAGGGTGATTGGATGAACGTTTGGTCTGTCACATCTTTACGGGCCAATCAGAGCAACAAAACACATGATGTCGCTGCTACCGAGGTGCGTATGCGCCGAGGAATAAACTCCATACAGAACTGCATAATGCGAACCATGGCGACTATAGACATGTCAGTACATGACTTTCGTCGTTTCTGAAAAGAAAACAACCCACTGCTTTTCTTTGTTCTTCTTTCAATGAAGAAATTTCATCAAGTTCTGATTAAACTGGCGCTTTAGCAGTATCCATGCTAATCTCTTCCACCATAGATGCACTGGCCTCTTCTCACTGCTCGCTTACGTCACGACTCTGCTGCGCCAGAAAGTATATTGGCATTTTACATTGGCACCAGTTAAGAACCAGTACACCCAAGAAATCTTCTGAGAGGTATCAAGGACAATTGGAACAACGGTGTGGTGTGCAAATCAACAAAGACAGACACACTGCCAATTATAGTAGTAAGAATCCCTATAAATACTGAAATCAGTGTTTTTAGGTAACTTTAGAGTCTGATTCTGGTTCAAGTGGCTTAAGAATGTATGGCTGGACAGGTCCAATAGAGCAGCCACATGAACCCTTCATAGTCACATAGTAAAAGTTTTAAACAGTAGGTGAGTCTTTCCCACAAGTGGGTGCGGTTTTGGGGCATTCAAAGAAAACTTCCACTGTATCCCAGATCAAAGATTAATGCTTCTTTAAAAAAAAAAAAAAAAAAAAAAAAAGGATAGATTTTGTTTTTTTTCCAACACTGAAGTCTGGCCTGATGGTACATTATAGTAACCTGACATGCCAGATGGATGTGTGAAACTCATCCATCTGGAAAACCTCAGATAGACAGCGTTTGCTACCAAGGAATAAACTCCATACAGAACTGAATAATGTGAACCATGTCGACTATAGACATATCAGTACACAACTTTTGTTGTTTTTGAAAAGAAAACAACTCACTGCTGTTCTTGGTTCTTCTTCTAACAAAGAAATTACATCAAGTTCTGATAAAACGGACACTTTAGCAGCATCCACGCTAATCTCTTCTGCCACAGAAGCACTGGCCCTTTCTCGCTGCTTTCTTACGTCACGACTCTGCCGCACCCGAAAGTACTGCCCCTCGATGCTGATTCGTCCTGTCACCTTTCTAGCCCAAACTGTTCAGACGGGAGCTTTGCGAGATGGTTTGGCTAGTGAGAAACATGGAAACAGGCGGATCCATCTGCTTTGCAAGGTTAGACTTTCAAGCCATTGCATGTCTTACTTCAGCCTCAGTAATCTACTTACTTTAACTTAAATCACTTGGGTAAAATGCCTAACTTCTAAACCTCTGAACTTAAAACAAAAAGTAAGGCAATTTGTGTTTGGTACATTATTTCTTTGTTGTAACAATGCTTCTTGGTAATAAATCTTATACCGTTGGAAAGCCTGTTTATTATCCTTTTAAATGATGCCACATTTGTAAGTATCATGCATTTGTGGGATGAACAGCAGAACTGAGTATGTGGGTTGCGGCCATGAAAAATGTGCCAAATCTTCTCTGCCAATGTGAAACAGCTTATCTTGCTGTTGCTATTGACTCTTTGTTTGAGCTTCTGGTACCCCCAGGTGCTGCCAATCAGGTGCCTGATTGGCAGTACCTGTGAGCATGGGCCCTGCTACAGTGGTCAGTAGATGTCTGCTTCAAGAATCGGCATGCCACATTTGACTGATCTGGATAGGGCCTGTTGGTTGGGCAACTTCAAGCTGGTGTTCCGCAAAACCAAGTTGCGGCATTGTTTGGAGTGAACCCTAGTACCATCTCCAAACTGAAGGCCAAATTCCATATAACGGGGAATGTCAGAGACAGGCCGCAAAGTGGGCGTCCCAAGAAGACAACACCCCAAGAATACTTTTTTCTCACCCTGTCAGCAAGAACTCTATCCTCCAAGATGACAACACTCGCCCCCACAGAGCGGGGTTTATCAGAGACTACCTCCAGAATTCGGGAGTGGAGAGGATGGAATGGCCTGCCAGCAGTCCTGACCTGAAGAATGGGATGCCATCCCACAGCAGTGTGTGACCAGGCTGGTGATCAGCATGAGGAGGAGGTGCCAGGCTGTTGTGGCTGTGTATGGTTTTACCACACGCTACTGAGGCTCCTGTTTGTTAAATGAATAAATTGTTAAATTGTCGATATGTCTTGTTTCTTCAAACTTCAGTCATCCAATCCACCACCAACAAACAAGAGTCAATGGCAGAATCAGCTGTTTGGCATTGGCAGAGAAGATGTGGCACATTTTCATGGGGGCAACCTAAATACTCAGCTCTGCTTCTCATCCCACAAATGCATGATCCTTACAAATGTGGCATCATTTAAAGGGTAATAAACAGGCTTTCCAACGGTATAAGATTTATTACCAAGAAGCACTGATAAAACAAAGAAATAACGTGCCAAACATAAATGGCCTTACTTTTTGTATTAAGTTTATTAACGGTAACATAAATCACTGCTGTTTCTTCTTTTAACTGCACTAATACTTATTTAATCTATTTACAATATTCAAATGATTTAAGTAATGTATTTATTAACTGTAGCTCAAATACTGTAAGAAGGCTCTGTGGTAAAATGCCTCACCTCATTTGCACACTTGCACTAGTAAACTATCTTCATCTACCTCATGTAAATCAGCCCACATCCTTGCATTTTATATTTCTGATCATGTCTAGTCAGAATTTTTGCACCCTTTGCACATCTTGCAACTAAACTATCAATGCACAGACTTGTATATACATAAGAAATACTGACAAGAGTGTATACATATTCAAATCTTATTTTTTCTCTATAAAACACTGCTTACTTTTTGCACAGTTTTTGTTCTTGCACAAGCTAAAATGTGTTTTGAATGTAAATTATATAGGCTGATTTGTGTTCATCTGCTAAGGCCTTCAATTTTTCTGATTTTATTTTTTCCATTTAACTTTTGGTATGTAGGTAAGCTGCTACTGGATACCTTTAATTTCCCTCGGGATTAATAAAGTGTCAGTGTGTCTGTCAGTTTAGCTAATTTTTGGCTCGAAAATGCCTAAAAGTTCTGCACAGTACTGTATTATTCAACCTGGCTAACCATTACTAAAAGTACCCCAAAACTTTATTAAACTTTTCAAACTAGCTTCTTAAACAATAAAAAGCCTACTGTAAAGTGTTTTGTAAATGCTGTGTGTGTATTAGGAAGTTCTTTGTCATCATCTTCAACTGTTATTGAGCTAAAGTGACAGTTGTCATTTTACCTTCGGGAGGTCAACCATCTCACTGACGTAATCTCTCAATTTTCTCTGCTTGAGGCGTAAATGTCGAAATCTGTGCATGAAAAAAGATAGGGCAGATCTCAGACATTTGGAAGACTTTCAAACACATTTTCATTTTAATAACATTTATCAAAATGTTTTCCACAGGCATAGGGTGATTATAGCAAGATTATTTCTTTTCAAAAGAGGCAAGACAATGCAAACTCATACTGATTATGCTCTAATAAGAGCACCACAACAAAAGTTTAAAATGAATAATATTATAGCTACCATCTCTACAATACAGCAGCCACTCTCTAAAGATATTAAATGAATGGACTACTCTTAATCACAGAGTGTGGAGGTTCCTCCTGCGCCTACTTTCCACAGTGTGTTTATTTTTAGTGGTTATGCCCGGTGTAAGCAGGAAGTACAACCCTTCTACCGAGCCTAACACACACTCACACACATGCAGGATCCTGTTGTCAGGATAATGAACCAAACAGTCACACTTCTGGACTTCCTTTCTGGTGCACAGCACTTGTTCTTAGAAGAAGAGCTCAGGCACAATAACAAGAGGCAAAACTTAATGAAGAGCAGATGAAAAATCTTTTTATTGTAACAGTTTACTTATTTAAAACAGGATTTTAAGAGATTATGTGCATGATACTGTATATCATTAAAGAGTATAAATAAAAAGGTAATTTACAAAAAACAATTCTATGCATGTCTTAAAAACAGTCAAAATTGTCTCTCAATAATAAAAAGAAATTAGGTCTTTTACTGATATAATCTCCTGAGCGAGGCCTGCATTCCCACAAAGTCTGTCCCATCTGGCACATTTTGGTATCCAGAAAATATATTCAGGAAGCAATTTATCACACAACAATCAATTCCTACTTCAGAATTGTCCAGCCGTGGATTTTATATGAAATCACTATTTCCAAAATTTAACAATCACCATTATGTAGATTTTGTTGTGAGGAATGGGAAGACAAAAAGCATTTGTGTTTCTGTTGTCCATATATGACCAGTTTGTGGACTAATACCCGAAACTGGCAAAAGCCAGCCATTTAAATATCTTGAATCCTTCTGTTGGTTAAAGTTTTTATACTGGAAGCAGAATTAAGAACTATTTTGGTCATAAAAAGTTATTTCCTTTTGGGAAAAAAGCATCACCACAAACCTTAAACGTCACATATAAAGCAAAAGTACACTTTCTAGGCATTTCTAGGAATAATATGTGCCCCTGGCCTGTCCACAGTGTTCTTTTGTCTTCATGGTGTAATGGTAACCAGGAATACTGAATAACTAGTGACTGGACCTTCCAGACACAGGTGTCTTTATACTACAATCACTTGAGGCACATTCACTGCACTCAGGTGATCCCCATTTCACTAACTGTGAGACAACTACCACCAGTTGGCTGGGCCTCTGTTGAATTAGATCAGTCACTTTAAAGGAGGTGAATATTTATGCAATTACTTATTTTACCTTACATATTTTTTTGTTTCACTGACAATACCTTGTAGAAATCTGTTTTCTCTTCTTTGACATTAAAGAGGGTTTTCTATATTTTTTAATACAACAGCCACGTTATATTGATCACGAATATGACACACATTTACTCTACACGAAAAGCAGTCTGTAAACAGGCTGGCTGGCAGAGTCATGTTTCCACAAAATCTTTTAAAATTACTGTACCATGTCAACCCACATGGTTTCCCCACTCCATGCATGTTGTCTATATGGGGTAGGGTAACAGCCCTGTGTGTTTTACACCATTGCAGTTACACTCAGAGACCATGGGTGGATGCCAAAACATACAGAACCAAATTTCTACATAAAGTTGCTTTAAAATGGAAAGCAATTAGTTCCAGTGAACAGTGGGATAATATTAACCCTTGATTGTCTTTATCCCTCATATTTAAAAAAATCCTTTCCATTCTGGAGATAAGTGAATTACTGAGGACCCTATGCATTTTTTAAATCTTATGTCTTTCATTCTTGTCAAGGTCACTGCATCTGTCTTTTTTCTGTTTGTTGAAAGATTTCATTGTGTTGCCATCTATTTGTTAATCCTGTAACAATCTTATGTGTATTTTGCCCCTTCTAAAGAAATAAAAAATGTAATTTAATGAGCCTGTCATAAAGACATGGCCTGGATTTTGTATGACAAAAGGGCAGACCCTTCTTCAAACACACCCTGTCTGTACTAAAGAGCCAAAACAACCTAATTTGCTATCTTAAACTGTGGTCAAACCTGTTGACTCAAGATTAATGACCGCTAAAACACACACTAACTAAACCACTGTACATCCCACACACAGGCTCTGCATGACAGTTTTGTTTTTGTGTGACAGTAACTCACACTCTGATGGCCTCCAGTAGGCCCCTCTGGTGTCTTCGGTGCTCGCCGCGGTTGCCTATTGTTAGGTTTGAGCGGTGCAACAGCCAGCATTCCCTTAGCACATTAGCAGCAGCATGGCGGATCTGGCGAAGGGTCAGAATGTAAAAGAAATGATAGATTAGACATGGTTATGCAGAACGTTCCCCAAGATAAGGCCATCAAAACAAGGTCAGTGAAACTTGTATTATTTTTTGCAAAATCATACAGCTTTAAGAGAAGTTTTCTACAGATTCAAGTTCATATCATATTTTGGACAGGAAATAGAACTGTCATGTCATCTGACACACTTGATTCAATCAACATACTCTTTCCTGTTGAAACATTTGATAATTTTAGCTAAAAAGGACAGCAGAGATTTTGAGAAAATGCTTGTGTACAAGAATTTGACAAAGAGGCCATGCAGATAAAAACCAAGGTAAACCACTGCAACTTTTGTCCTTGATCACCTTTGTGCACTTTTCTCTTTGATCCTATTCATGTCTGTTTGTCTTCCTGCACAAATCACTGTAACAGCCCTGTGATGATGTCACTCTGGCCCTGTTGTGAGGGTTATTAATAGATGCTGTCAGTGTCCACATCCAGATGTCTTCCCTTGTTCCCGTCAGTGTAAATCTGGACTGAAGAATTCACACACAAACACAACAGTGCCAGCAAAAGCGCAAAGATGCACCTTGTGACAGGATGCAGCCAAGAGAAGAGAGGAAATGGTTGTATCCTCCAAAGCTGTGCACCTTTTGCAATCACACTCTGCTTCGCTTTTCGCTGAGAGGCTGTACAAAAAGCACAAAGTGAAACTAGAGCTTCACACTTTATCAGTAATTTATACATAACAATTTATTCTGAAGAAAGCCTTGTGGCCTTCTGACTGTCGTTTCTTGTAAGCTTTTGTTTATCACGCGCCTCCTTCTTGAGTCCTTTCCAAGCCTGCAAACACAGTAACTCCTCTGTAAGTCATTTCCACACAAACACGTACGTCAGCTCAAGCAGCTTCCTGCACCGTCCTGAGCTGACACACGTTTCTTTCCTGACAGAGCTCAGATGATTTCCCCTGGTTGACACCTCGAGATGCTATAAAAAGGTCCCACCTTTTTTCCCACACTGTCCTGTCCTCTGGTGTCTTTTATTTAAGGAAAGAAGGAAATTATATTAGGACTCAAAATCAAAACACACATGCTATACGGAAAGTAAGTGACGCTTCCATCTGACTGCTCCATCCGCTCAAGTGTTTCTCTTACTTGTCTGGCTACAGGACAGTCACCTCTGAAAGTAGGGCGGGAAGTTGACTGTTTATAAAATGTTTATGATTGGAAGTTTATTTGATTGGTAGATAAATATTATCTCAAAAACACGGCAAAAACTACATTCCAAATGTTCAGCTTCTCGGTATCACAGATGCCTCGTTTAACATTTTTATAGCTTTTGTAAAGTTTTAATGCATTCTGTTTTAACTGAACCTTGACTGAACTGCTTAGTCTGATGTTATGCTTGTTATGGTTTTCCAAATTTTTAAAAATCTGGTACATCGGATGGATGTTTTACCTTTTTAATTAGGCTTTTTCTGACAAAAGAAATTAAGACAAAACATCTTTCATGATTTCTACAGAGTAATGTCAATTAAACAAAATTATGTAAGGTCAATTAAGTGACTAAATATTCACCCCTTTAAAGTGACTGACCTAATTCAACAGAGATCCTGCCAACTGGTGCTAGTAATCTCACAGTTACCGAAATAAGAATCACCTGAGTGCAGTGATTGTCTCTCAAGTGATTGTAGTACAAGGATACTTATGTTTGGAAGGTGTAGTTACTGGTTGACCAGTATTCCTGGCTGCCATTGCACTATGAAACCAAAAGAACAGTCCAAGCAACTCAGAGAAAAGGTCAGGGGATCGATCCAAAAATTTTCCATGCCACTGAACATCACCTGGAGTTCATTATGGAATTGAAGGAATATGGCACAAGTGTAAATCTGCCTTGATCCGCCTGTCCTCAAAAACTGAGTGATTGTGCAAGGAGACTAGTAAGAGAGACCACCAAGACACTTATGACTTCTCTGAAGGAGTTACAAGCTTCAGTAGCTGAGATGGGAGAGACTCTGCATACAACAACTGTTGCCCGGGTTCTTCACCAGTTAACGCTTTATGGGAGAGTGGCAAAGAGAAAGACACTGTTGAAGAAAACTCAACTAAAGTTTGACAAAAGGCATGTTGGAGACTTCATGACCAAGCTGAAGAAAGTTCTTTGGTCTGATGAGACCAAAATGGTGCTTTTTGGCTTTTTTCAAATAAGCAGAGGTGGGAAAAGTATCAGACTATTGTACTCAAATAAAAATATTCTAGTTAAAATGTACTTAAGTAGAAGTAAAGTATTGGTCTATAAATCTACTCAGGTAAAAGTAAAAAGTAAATCATTGAAAGTTTACTCAAAGTACTGATTAGATACTTTTGATACCCAAAGGGCTTCCACTGTGAAATATGATCTGTCTTTAATGTGCAATAACAAAAAGAAACTAGGGCTGCAAGCAGCACTGAAGGGCCCTCGAACCCCAGCACATGTCAAGAGGGTTTTTCTGTAGGTCTGATGATGGTCCATATGCAGATCAAAAACCATTAGCCCAGGTTGAAAGGTGTGTGATGGCAGAATGTTCAAAGGTGGAAGAAATAGATCAATTAGCAGAAGGGGGTGCTGTGAAGTAGTGAAGAAATTGATGCATAAATTTATTCAGAGTAAAAGTGTCATCATCCCCATCATCAAGTTTGGTGATGATTGACATAAGCACTGCAGAGTTAAACAGAATCAAATAGTTGGCACACTTTAAAAAAAAAAAAAAAAAAGGTTTTCCAAGCTTGGGCTCCATTCATAACCCCGCCTCATGATGTAAACATCCAATTTACTCACAACAACTTTAGATCTCCACCTTGTCTAGAATAAGCACACAAAAAAAACTGGAGACAATCACTGATGCTGCCCAAAAAATACGACCTTTAACTGTTTGTAGGGTGTTTTTGGTATGTACACCTACACAAAAATCTATGCATACAGTACTTTGTGTACTATCTACACAGACTCAGTGCTGTGATTGCAGCCACAGGTGCATCTACAAATAACCAAATACTCAAAAGTACATCATCATCTCTTTGGCAAGAATCATAACTTGAACTCACCACATCCAAATACTTTACCATGACTCAAAGCCAGGTGTCGTTTATAGAAATAAAAAACCTATTCATTACAAATACTCTATTTTGCTTGAGTATTTTCCAAATCATACTTAACTTTTATTTTGTTAATTTATTTCTGATACTGTTCAGTGCAACACAGACTTTTTCAATCAGTCTGCACCTACACATGAGCACACACGTGATGTTCCAGTAACTTTGAAAACAGTAAACAGTCTCCATTGAAGGGAATTACCTCATTTATACAAGTTTCAAATTTCTGCAGAGTGGTGAATGAAAGGGAAAATACATTAAAAAAACATAACGGTACGGTTTGAAACATGAGTTAGCGGTAATATAAAGCATACAGGAAAAGTGGTAAAAAGTTCAAAAACATTTTTTGAACTGTTGTGTCTTTGAAGCAAAGCCAGTCTTTAGTGCAGAGGATAAGAAAAAGAGAAAAATAGCATGCATGCCACTTTAAGTTGTATTTCTGTTTGAGAACGAGTGATGCAAAAACAGTGTTTATATCATTAGAATCATAAATCAAAGAAAACATATTTTGCTCTCACCCTCTTGGAGATTTGGATATCCAGCATGAAGAAGTGCACATGTTTCTCTCCTTTGTTCAACGCCAATGTCTTGTTCACTACTGCCACCAGCATGGCTGTGCAGGCTACACCCTAAAGCCAAAGCACAAATACACACATAAGTGATGATTATCCATATATTAACCATCTTCCTGCCTTCACTAAAGTTTCTGTAAAGCATGAGTTCAATCCTGACCATGTTGGCTCCCTAAAAAAGACAGAACTCTAGAGAAACTGATGTTTCACTTTAAGAGACTGAATTTAGCCTAAACTTCTCAAGAGCAAGTCTCGCCCCTCATGGGAAAAGTGAATGTTGATCCTGATACCTCATATGGCTTTGTCTAATAAATCAAAGTTATATTTAAATGACTATGGAGCTGCTTTCCTTTAAGAATAGCTGTGTGCTATTGCTGGACAAGAAAACACTGAATGACTGTCTACAGACTGAATCCCATCCCCATCCACATGTAAAAGATGAATTATAAGACACACAGATTTTATTTTAACATGGAAGATGATGAAAGATAAGTCAGTTTTTACCTGTGTTCCTTATTTTAGCTTGCATTAGAAAAGGAGAAAGAAGAGGAGAGTGAGATGAAGCAGCAACATAAGAAAGCCCAAACCACCATTTGAAATGATATATTTCTTCTTGACTGTAACAGCGACTAAACATCTATCATTACACCGTCTATGAAACTTGGGAGGTACAAAGTCTTTCCATGGATCCATCCACACACAGTGATGTGATGCAAACAGTGTCGTCACTCCCTGAAAACAGCTGTGAAGCGAGTAACGGCTGGAATTGAGCTGAGCGCTCATACTACAGGTGTGAGGGCCCCAGTGACTGGCTCCCAGACCAGAGCGGCCCTGATGGGAGTAGGAAATTTATTTTTTCCAAATCATTGGCACAGGTTGGCACACCCTCCTGTTGCACTGGTGCCAAAGGCAATAAACCACCTAAAAATGGATATGGTGGAAAGTTTTTCCTTATAAGGGGGAAACTTATAAAAACACAGCAGCACATGGAGAGAAAGAGAGAGGGAAAGAGATTGTTTTCCACTCTGTCACAGAGGTGTCTGAACCAAAGCTGTGCCCACATCCAGGACCACGCTGATGACTGTTATCTGCTCCTACCAGAGCCTGACTCAAAGAACAAAGTCTTTCCCTCATCAAACTCATCAAATACACAATCCAACAAGTCCAAAACGCTCTCATGGACAAGTTGTGACCTGTACATTCACCACGCTATGAAATAATCATGGAACATTACGAGACGGAGATGTTTTAAAGTTAAATGCAAAGCCGGAACTACAGTCCAGACATGGCTGCTGCACTGTGTCACTCCGCCCAGTGGTTTACTCAAGAAATAGTTCCGAGTAATCCTAATGCATCCTGTTTAGCAGTCCACCCCAGAACATCCTCCCTCAGATTTAGGCTCACGGTCCCTCTGACAATGGTTAGCACAGCCCTATTGGAGTTGTGAATCCACCCACAGTCTTTCAACCCAAGCACTTCACCAATGTAATGAGATGCTTCAATTAATTTTTCTGTAAAGACCTTTGATCCATTTATTTTGTTCATTAGGCTTTTCTTCATAGTAAGGAGTCAACTGAAATATTTAGAAGTCATTCAAATAATTTGTTACAAAGATCATTATATCCTTTGTTCAAAGTTTTTTTAAAATCAGTTTTATCCTTTTCAGCAGTGGCTGACTCTGCATACAGATGTTCTGCATGGGCTGCACAGCGCCCTGACATCCCCCTTCCTTGGCTCTTTTTGTGTTAGTGCCTGGTACAGCCAAAGGACCTGCAGAAGGGAGCCCCGTCCATTAATTTAATGCTGAGATCTAAATCACACTCACACACACAAGGAAATGAAGGCATTCGTGTCTGTCAGCACAGCGAGGGTGTGCAGCCGGGCAAAGAGGGTGAAATGTGTCCAAGGTAACTAATGGAACAGGCTGGAATATAACAGGGGTGAAACAAACCAAACTGAAGTAACCCAGTATGAAATGGGAAGACTAAATAGGAAAATATGGTGAGGAAGAGTTTCTGCAGTGGAGCAAAACAGAAACAGCAGGGACTAAAACAAACCAGAGAGGATAATATGGAACAACACCAAACACAAAAGAGCAGCAGCATGGCATAACAATAAAACACAACAATAAAGAGCAGTTTAAATTTTGGCAGTGGAGGGGGGTAAAATGGAATAACAGGAAGTCCTCATATCAAAATAAAGAAAGGGAAAAGACAAGAGAAGATCAATAAGGGAAGAAAAATCGGGAGAAAAAAGTAACGCGAAAGTAAACCTACTGAAACAATGGAGAAAACAAAATTAAAGTAATAAAATTAATTTCTGATATAAAAACCAAGCAATTAACAAACAATGAGAAAGCCTAAACATTCTTATTGTGTTTCATAAACATCATGATGCACTGGATAAAAACTAGCTGTGATAACCATATTCTATATTTGACTTGATTTTTACCACTCTTATCAAAGAAACACAATTTAATTATATTTTATTTTTATTTCATTATGTTGTAGTACGATATAGCCATTTTTCAAAATGTAAAGCCCCTTTCTTAAAGTAGAATTGCTAATGTAAACAATGTGGATGGGCCCATTGACTAAAACATTGTGGATAGTAATGCCAAGCCATGATCTTCACAAATGTCAGGGTGCAAGAGAATAAAGTAAAAGAAACTGAAATAACTTTAAGGGGTAAATAATGGAATACTTGCAAAAAGGAAGAAAAAAGACAAAAATGTACTAAAAGGTTAATATGGCAGAAATTGGCAGATGTAAAGTGGTATAAAGTGGTTACAGCGAGGCAAACATGGGATAATAGCTTCAGAAATGGGTTAAGAAATGCAAAATGGGCAGAGAAATGATGAAAAGCAGTTAAAAGTTGCGAAAATCGGTTAAAAAGTGGCAAAAATGGGTTGAAAGAGACAAACACGGCAAAAAGCTTTAGAAATGGGTTAAGAAATTCAAAAAATGGCAGTAAAATGGTGAAAGTCAGTTTAACAGTGGCAAAAATTGGTAGAAAGAGGCAAACAAGTAATAGCTGTAGATAAAGAAAGGCAAAAAATAAAAATGAACTTTTTGGGCTTAAAAAACATAATGGGACAGTAAAAAGTGATATTTTTGATAACATGATGTGCAGGTTACTGTTGACTTATGAACTGAGTCTTTCAAAAAGTGAAATGTGAAACTAAGACTGAGTGTTAGTGGCCTTATTTTACTTCTCTGTGGCTAGGGGGAGATGTTGCAGTGGTTCAACTAAAGTTATATATTTGTACGTATAATGTTGTAATGTGATTTGAGTGTATTTTATACACCTCTTTTATAAGGACAGTTGCTTGTTTTTTTTTTTAATTCTAACAAACAGCATTAGAGATAGAATAACATCATCTGCATGTTATTGCATTCCCTTGGCAACCCACCCAACCTTACCATGACTCCAGTGAAGAGACACACAGCCTTTCCACAGCTGGTTTTGGGCGCCACATCCCCATAGCCTACTGTTAGAAAAGTGATGGCTATGAGCCACAATGCTGTGTTCATGTTGCTGGTCATTTCTTGTGTCCCCCTGCAAAAGAAGAAACAAGGACTGAGACTGTTTGAAATAAATGCACTCCCACAAATTCCAATAATTGATATTTGGTGCATAATCAGGTGACTAGAGGTTATAGCCAGGGCTACTTAATTTCAGGGCAGATGACATGTTAACTATACATACTTTCGGTTATGAGTTGAGTCTTTCTACTACTAATCTAATATAAAGATAAACAAAACATCTTTCCAGTGATGGAGGTTGATTTCAACCCAACATCTGGTTTTCACATACAACCAGAATGCAACATAGATGCAAACATGTTTATGGGTGATGTTAAACAAAAATGGGTTGTTGATACCAGCTCAATCTTCATTTCCTATTAAAAGCTGAAATTTTGCCCACTGTTGGATATGTTTTTGAAATTACACTGATGTAATGACAAGGGGCAAGGGACAAAGGGTTTGTAGCAACCCTACTACCTGCCCGGATGGCACTGTAGCCCATGTTTACCCGCCCTTACTCCTCCTTGAGAGTAAAGACTTTGCATTGGGGTATGTGTTACAGGGAACAGAACTTGTGACTGATGGCAGAAAACAACGGTGGTCCATTACAAGTAAGCAGCACAAAACATGAATGATATACTGCAACAGAATCGCTGTTTCCCAACATGTGTTTATCATTGCAGTCTTCACAACAAGACACATCCTGTTTCAAACATCAAAGTAAAGAATTTCTCTGGCTCTAAAAACTTTTGAAAATATTTAAGGCAATGTAAGTATTCAACTAAAATATAAAGCCCATAGTCATTTTTAATTAATTTAGCCATTACATTGCCAAAATTCTACACATGTTCCTCAGTAGCACTTTGTTTTAGTAGCCTAACATACCTAGTCAGTTTATTTTAATAAGTGGTAATTATCTTGCAATTTCTTAAGAATAAGGTGATAATTACATAGTTATAAGTTGGCATTTCACCGAGTAATGATTCTATCATTTTTTTCAAGATTTATTTTTGGGCTTTTTATGCCTCCACTGACAGAGGAGGACAGTGGACGGAATCGGAAACAGGGAAAGGGGAGAGCTGGGGAGAGGCATGCGGGAAAGTGCCACAGGCCAGATTCAAACCTGGACCAACTGTGTACATACGTGCCTTAAACCACTAGGCCACCTGCGCCCTGACTCATGATTCTGTAATATTAGGGCAGTATTTACTGATTAATAATGTATAAATTATCAAGTAGCCACCACTTCCCTCTGGGACTCACTCCCTAAAAATATCCATGTGATGTGGTGGTATTTTACCCTAACCCTAACCCTTGTAATATTGCTGCAGTTCTCTGGGAATTAGGTGGTATTTAATACAAAGTAATTTCTTAGAAATAAGACAATAATTTTCAATATACGTTGCTTGATAATTCCCTGGTCAATTCTTTATTTTGGCCCACTATATTAAAGCAAGTCCTTCCTGAATAATTGTCAAGTAATCTTTAGGTTTAGGGGGGTTAGGGTTAGGATAAGGGAAGGGTTAAGGGTTAGAGTTTTATGATAAGGGTAAAATTTCACCTAATTACCAGAGAATTGCCACAATATTACAAAGAGTTACTTTATAACTAATACCTTATTACTAGGTAAACACTTCTTTAATATTACCATATTTCTGCACTATAACTTGTAAAATGCCAACTTATTACTAGGTAATTACCACCTTATTCTTGAGCAATCACTGAAAATGGCCTCTTATCACTATTAAATTAGTAGGTAATTAGGGCCCACTAAAATAAGGTGCTACCTGTTCCTTTATAGCAAAAAAAAAAAAAAAAAAAAAAAAAAGAAAGTCTTGTTTATGATTACACACCATTGGGAAATTCATTATTCAGCACTGTCATGTTTCTCAAGCCTATCTACACATTGAAAGAACAGATAACTATCTCAACTTCTGCATGTCAATATGAGTCAATGAACACTAGCTCAGAGGCTCTCCAAGTCACACTACAATTAAAACTACAGTTAAAACAAAGTTAGTGGTGAAACTTTTGGTAAAAAAAAAATCTTTAAAAAATAATCCAAAACAAATCCATCAGTAAAAAGTAAAGAAACAAAATGAGCATTTGCTACAGCATTGAACAGTTTCCTCACCCATCAGTTTGAGTGTGACATAGTTTACCAGATTATGGACCTTTACAAAGAATGAAACATCCACTTCCTGTTCACAAACTAACTCCTGAGTTTGATAAGGGAGTGATCTTTGAATCAACAGTATTATCAGTGATGATGTCTGAAGTACAGAAGCTAAAACATCATAAAGCATGTGCACACACAGCAGAAACCACACAGTGTGTAAGTGCTCATCTGTCATCTGGATTAAAAAATGAAGTGATGTTTAAAAATGCTGGTGTATAACAATCAAGTGTTGAAAGGTTTGTTGGTCTTATCAACATTCAGTAAAAAGCCTTTTTATTACTCCTGACAAGTAAAAACATACAAGACTGGAACATGTGAAGGAAAAACCTCCCATTAGAGTTCAAATGAACAAATGACCTCACGCTGTTTAAACAAAGTGTAGAGGATAACACTGACGTTTAGTTGGCAGGCGTCAAAAAGCAATTTAGTTAGAGTAACTAAACACAAAATCATGATTATTATTGCAGTTGTTTCATTCCATTCTGATCAGGAAAGTCAAATTGACCATCAAGATTTCCGGAGGAATGTTAAACTTGTACTCCCAATGTTCATATGTGTGTGATAGGGAATGTAGAGACGGTCACTCAGAGGGGTCTGTCATCCCTCAACTGAAAGGTCAGGGGTTCATCCCCTAGTTTCTGCAGGCACATGTTGATGTGTCCTTGGGCAAGACATTTAACCCTATATTGCTCCCTCTGCTATGTCAGTGTACAGTGCTACATACAAAGTTTTCACCCCCTTGGATGTTTTACCCTTTAATTCGTTTTTATAAATCAGTCATGGTTATTATAATTTGGCTTTTTGACAAAAAAATAATAACCACAACAACAAAACCCTCTTTAATGTCAAAGTGGAAACAGATTTCTACAAAGCATTGTCAATTAAACAAAACTATGTAAGGTTAATTAGCAACTGCATAAATATTCTCCCCCTTTAAAGTGAGTGATCTAATTCAACAGAGGTCCAGTCAGTCTCAAAGTCAAGTGACTGTTGTATAAGACATGTCTGGAAGGTCCAGTCACTGGTTAATCAGTATTCCTGGCTACCATGAAACCAAAAGAACACTCCAAGCAACTCTGAGTCTTTGCCAACTGAATGAAATGAAGGGATCTAGTTTTTGAGAACATTATGCAGTAATTGCAGTGTGGATAAAAGAAATACACAATGCTATTGTTGAAAACTTGCATATTGTGACTAATAAAACCATAGCTTCAGAATCATTGCAGCGTCTCTCTTACCTCTCACAGAGAGTAAGCATCCAGGACGCACAAAGCCAGAAGAAAAGGATGAACACCAGCAGCGTGCGTGCAGGATATTCATTCATCAGTACTTTGAGAACAAAGCGGAATGTGAAGTTGATGTTGTTGAGGGAACCGATGCTCCTGTAGGAGGCACTCAGCAGGACTTTGCTGTGCAGCAGGATGGCTCTGTGCACCAGGTAAAAGCGCAAGAACATCAGCACTGATAAAAGCAAGTCACCGTCCATCATGCCTGCCCCGGGCTCATTGGAAACACAAAGCCGAGGGGGGGACGAAGTGGCATTACGTCCGATCTCCCGGAATGAGCCAACAGGATGGATGACACAGACCAACAGCTCCAGAATGATCACGAGAATCCTGTGGCTGGTCATGGCTATTCGCCAGTCCACCTGGTTATGATCAATGATGAACAGCTGGAGGACAGAGGACAGACACAGATTATGAGGAGGGAAAAGAAAAGAATAAAAAATCTGATGGAAGTAAAAGTAAAAGTTCAGGCACATCTTCATGTTATGGAAATGTAAACCACCTGGAAATCATCTTTGTGAGGATGTGGACATTTTTCTGGTGAAAAGGATAAATCCTCTTTCCCTGAGGTATTAATAAATCTGAAATACAAAGACTGCACATCTCTTCATGGCTCCAGTTTTATTAGTTATTATTCTATTACTAAAGGTCACATATTCTGCAAAATACACTTTCTCAGGATTTTCTAACAAAAATTCCCCCAAGAATCAGAAAAATCCAACCATTCACAAACAACCATTCCAGGTAGAGAGATTTTTTATTTTAGTAGTTTTGAGCATGTGTCCTTGCCCTTTTTAGCTGAAATTTTATCCCACATGAAAACAGCTATGAGCAGCCTTGACTTTATTCCCACCAAATTTCTCAAAGAGGTTTTTAGCATGGTTGGGCCAGGTATTTTATCAGTAATTAATAGTTCTTTGGCAGAAGGTGTAGTTCCCTCTATTTTTAAACATGCAGTGGTCCAACCTCTTTTAAAGAAACCAACCTTGACCCCTCTGATTTAATCATTTTAGGCCTATTTCAAAAACAATTTTTATCCAAAGTTTTAGAAAAGGTGGTTTCTACACAGCTTTTATCTTTATGTCTCACAATAACCTCTTTGAGAAATTCCAGTCTGGTTTTAGAGCAGGTCACAGCACTAAGATGGCCCACCTCAAGGTGACCAATGATTTGTTTTTAGCGGCTGAGAGAGGGGAGGGAGCCATTTTAATTCTTTTAGATCTCAGTGCAGCTTTTGATACCATTGATCACAACATTTTAATAGAACGTCTTAGAGACTGGGTGGGCATCAGGGACACTGCTCTTAGCTGGTTTTATTCTTTTAGAGCGAGCCTTTGTGGTAACCATAGGTAATCACTCCTCCTCTACCTCTATTCTTACCTGTGGTGTATCGCAAGGTTCGGTTTTAGGCCCTGTTTCATTTTCTATTTATATGCTGCCCCTTGGTCAAATAATCGAGAATTACAAAGTCTCCTTTCACTGCTATGCAGACTACACACAGAAATACCTGCCTCTGAGGACCCGAGAAGCCTAGCTGCTGTTACAGACTGTTTAAAATATGTAAACTGTTGGATGGCACAGAACTTTTGCAACTTAAAAACTCAAATTCTGAAATTTTATTGTTCCATCCCCACTACTCCCCCTCCATCAACAGCCCCCTTGGTCCCCTAGCAGCAACAAACATCAAACCCACTGGCAGAAATTTAGGTGTGCTATTTGACAACAATCTCTCATTCAATCATCACATAAAATCAGTTGTTTAATCTTGCTTCTATCAATTATGTACCATCTCCAAAATAAAAAACAATACTGACTCAACAGGACCTGGAAAAACTCATTCACGCTTTCATCTTTTCCAGATTATTGTAATTCACTCCTCTCTGGTATCTCCCATAAATCACTCTCTCACCTCCAAGCAGTACATAATGAAGCAGCGAGGCTTCTCACTGGTTTTAACAGACGACATCACATCACCCCCCTTTTAGCATCTTTATATTTGGCTTCCCGTCAGCTTTAGAATTGATTTTAAGATTTTACTCATTACTTTTAAATTGCTGAAAAGTCTGGCCCCAATCTACATACAAGAACTTTTAACCCCCTATGAGCCAACCCGCAGCCTTAGATCCTTGGGCGGGGGCTTCCTGGTCATTCCGAAGTCGAGACTCAAATCTAAAGGTGATGGAGCCTTCTCCATCAGAGCCCCTCGACTTTTGAACGACCTGCACGAGGAGATATGGCATGCAGGATCACTGACATCTTTTAAGGCACTTCTTAAAATTCATCTTTATAGACTTGCTTTTATGTGATGTCGTCCTCTTCATATTGGGTTTTTATCTTCTCAAATCTTTTTCGACCTCATTTCAGTTTCTAATCATATTTCATTTCCTCTCCATCTTTTAATCACCTTTACTACCTGCCAACCTCATTTTAATTCCTCGCCCCTTGGCTTTTTTAACCACTACTGTTTTCCTCACTTTATTGCTTTTATCTCGTTGTCACTTCCCTTTTATTTGCAATGATATTTGCCAATTTTACTGCTTTACCATTTTAGAGCTTGTTTTATTCTGCTTTATTTATCTATTTCTTCCCCTCTTTATTTACATTTTACTGACCTCTATTGTTTAGCTCTTGTTTTTGATTTACGACTCTTTGTTTTTCTTTTAGCCTCTCATGTCTTAAATTTTTGTCCTCTCGGTCTCAGCCTGTGCAGCTGGGTTTCTGCATTGCCTGGGTTCCAACTCAGTTTTATTGTTTTTATGGTACTTGATGTCTGTGTCCTGCCTGCATCCTGACGAGGTCCACAATGTCTTAGTTGTGTAGTATCGCATGATGTTGGCACTCTGATCGTTGTCTGACATGCCTTAGTTTGCATGGCATCACATGACATCTGGGTTTGATGTATTTTGATGCTGATGAATTATTATCTCGATCATGTTTTGGTTAAATTCTTTAATTGTTTTGGATTTTGCTGATGTTGTCAGGTGTCATTTGTTCTGTCTTCTTTGTCCTTTATTTGGGTTTGTTGCTTTGTTCTTCTGTTTGCTTCTACACATGTCAAAGCACTTTGTAAACCCAAGTTTTTAAAAGTGCTATACAAATAAAGTTATTATTATTATAAACAAGGTCTGATAGTTACATCGATGAAATAACCACATTGCAAGCAGACTAAGCATAATTTCATATACAAAATAGAGAAAGAGGTCAGGGGTCTAATCCAGGATTAAATTATGTATAGAAGTAGTTACAAGAATAGTGGCTCGTTTTAGCATCATTAGCTTCAGCTAAAGCTAACATAGCTATGGTAGCTATGTAATTAACTTAGCTATATTTAACGTAGCTAAGTTAGATTTAGTGTGAGCTTAAGCAAATGTATCTAAAGCTAACTTAGCTATGTAGATAACAAATACATAGTTTACTTAGCTGCTTCATTAGCTTAGCTTTAGCTCTGTGAGCTACATAGCTCAGTTAGCTAGTTAGCTACCTACCTAGCTATCTATGTAACTTACGCAGCTATGTCAGCTCCGTAGCTCCGTAAACTATGTGGCTACATTGTCTACATAGCTTATGCAGCTACATAAGCTACGTTTTCTGCGTTAGAATGTTTTCCTGGAGGAGGAGCTTTCTTCTTGTAAGCAGACCATTTACTTGACCTTTTTTAACGTTTTGCAATCAGGTTTTGCTGGTTAGGATTTTACCTTTTCACTTTTGGTGTCCTAACCGTTACCTTAACCCTAATTGGAAGTTTAATCCAATTTTATTTTTAAAGTTTTAACATGTATTTCCCTTCTGAGAGAGAGCATCTCAGATGAAAATTCTGTAAACTTTACTGTCAGAGATATATAGTTTGCAGCCCAGGCCCTCAACTCTCTCTGACCCCAATAGCATCCCCTTTGTGACACCCTGGAGGGGTTAGGACCCCCGCTTAGAAAACACTGATCTAGAAACACCTTGCTTTGATAAAAGAAATGCTTTGCAAGAAGAAGGGACAAGATCACTATATCTAAAGTAAAAAAACAATATTCTCAGACCTTCTTCCTCACTGATCTAGGTTTGAGTTGATTCATTGTAGTGTACTTGACTTTTGACATTAAAAAAACTAAAGCAAAAACACTGTATGTGTTTGGGCCTCCACCCTTAACTCCTTATCTCTTCTTCACACTTGCCTGAACCCGATCCGTATCACACACACTCCTACAACCACACACCCATACACACACACACACACACGTGACTTCCAACTAAACTGAAAACACTGAAGGTGAGAGTATAAACCCAGCGGTCTGACTGAAAACAGACAAAGATGGGATGAAAGTAGTCGAGTGTATTTGTTGTTTGACTGGCGCTTTATTGAATAAGCATGCTGTGTGTAAGTAAAAGAGTGTTTACTCTGTTTCCTTTCACTGAATTACCAAACAGCGAAAGTCAGCCATGAGGTTTGGAAAAATATTGACGCTGCAACACTGTTCATACTTGAGGTTTTCATCCAAGTCTTTTTAAAGCAGAGAGCAAATACAACAGAGATGATCAGTGTTGAGGCTATCATCAGTGGACCGAGAGCTCCTTCATGAAATATTCCCAAAAAATTACTCAGTTTAAACAAGCTAAATTAACAACAAACAATGCTGCATAAATTGGATACGCACTGAATATGGCAGGCAACATGCTTAAAATCAACAAAAACTCTCACATCACAATAACTGAACTGTTGGAAACAAGGAGAAAAGGCAAACATACTCACCCTGATGTCTTTATAATGGAAAGCTATAATAAGAGCCAGGAGACACCCAGTGGACAGGGTGATGGAGGAGTTGATGATGATTAAGGCGACGTACAGGCTTTCCTGGGAAGGAAATAACAGGAAAGGGAGGTATGACTTTGTTAGACAGCTGAGATTCGTCTAAATTGTTTTCCATTTTTCATCAGTGTTTGATTAAAAGGCACCTAGACTGTCACATGATATGCCAGAGAGACTGTTTCACTATCCATAATACTAGATATGTTTCACATCAATATGAGCAACACCCCATAGAAGGTGTCTGGGAAAAGCAGAACCTTCAAAAAATAATCATCAAAATAAATAAATAGCTCTGAGGGTGAACTTCACTACATGAGCTCGACAAGCAGCTGTTGTCAGGCATAATTCTTCACTATCAGTGGAGCCAGTTGGTAGATCAAACTCTCGCTGAAGCTGGCCAGTAGAAGAGCTAAAACATCTTTTCCATGAAGAAAGGCTTTCAGTGTGACTATTTGTTGGTATTTTTTTAACAAAGAAATGTTGCAGAGGGGTCTGGCTGCAGACCATACATCTCTGACAGCCCCTCTTACAGACCACTTAAGATGCTTGAGATCTCTGTCTGAATGAAAGTTCATGCTAAAACATTCTAAATAAAATTTGATTTAATCTCCGTTTAGGGTCAGGGTTAGGGTTAAGGCAACTGTTAGGATACCAAAAGTCAAAATTTTAAATTCTGACCTGAAAAATCTGATTACAAAACATTAAGTGAAGAAAAAACCTCCATGAAAACATTTTTGTGCAGCAAATGCAGCTTATGTAGTTCTGTTAGCTGCTTAAGCTATGTAGATAATGTAGCTACATAGCTAACATAGCCACACAGCTAACAGTCCTAAAGTTAAACTCACAAAGCAGCTACGTAAGTTACATAGCTACGTTAACTTTAGCAATGTTTACTAAAGGTATTATTGCTAAAGCTTACGTAGTAACATTAATTACATATCCAGCTTAGCTATGTTAGCTTTGGCTAAAGCTAATGAAGCTAAAGCAAGCCAGCATTTGTGTAACTGCTCCTAAAGGGGTTGATATCTTGCAGTGTGGTTATTTCATGAATGTAACTGCTAGATTTTGTTTATGAATAAAGTTGAATTTTTAAAAAAAAAAATCCAAAACTGGAAACATGTTGAATTGGAAAATGATGGCACTTGATAATATAAATGGTGGTCAGTGAAGTGATTAGCTGTATCCATGCTAATCTCTTCACTGGCAGCAACTGTTTACATGCTTGCAGAAGCCTACTGCCAAACCACGGCTGTAGCTGAAGGCTCCCTGAGCTGAGCAGTTGCTTGGACCTAGGCATGTCTAGGATGTAGAGCTTTGTGCTACTAAGTTATGTGTGTCATAGTGTATTTTTTTCTGTGATGTTTTAATTGTGGCCTTCAAAGAGACTGACATGAATTAGCTTTATGCTCATTCTGATACAATGCATCAAATGGCAACATCTATGCATAAGACTGAACTTGGACTCTTTAAAAACAAAATGAAATAAAAATACAATAAAACAGATAAAACAATATTGCTAGTAAGACAGAGGTAGAAAAAATAGAATTCTACCAAAGAATGAGAGCTTCTAATGCTTTTACTGGTGATAATTGATAAATCAGATTTAAATAGATGCACTATACAATATGATACAATACCATATGATAAGAATACATGACCAATCATAATGATAATATATCATATAGTAAATATTTGATTACTGATTAAGTCATACAATGGTACATAAGTATAAGTCACAAAATATCAAGGCAGTACTAAATTCTCATCTTGATTTATGTTAAACAGTTATTGAATCACAGGTGCAAAGTCTTGATATTAAAATTTAAAAAATGTCCCTCTTAACACATTTCTCTCTCACTTTGACTCACTGCATCACTTATTTATGACTCCTCAGAGTGGCACCAATTACATGAATGGTAGTAATGTGAACAAAAGGTCATTGGCCAAAGGCAAAAAAGACAGCAGGAAGATGTTGGACATCAAGAAAAGTCAAAGGATATCATACAGTACCGTATTGTACTATACCATTACATATCGTACAGTATCATACGTATTGTATCAGATTGTATTGTATCGTACCATACTGTACAGCACCGTAACATCCCATACCATAATGTATCGTATTGTATCGTATCGTATCATACTGGCCAAATTTAAATATCATATCTCTGATACATTTGTAGATCAGTATTTAGACAGCCGATACAGAATGAACCCTTAACTATTTTGTAGTTGTTTATAAGATCTTGAATTCAACCAAAATTCGAACATTAACTGTTGAAAGTGAAAATAATCGTTCTGAAAAACTCTTTTCATACTACTTTGCTCTCAGCAGGTTAAATAGCACCCACACCCACCATGCACCAATCTCAGAGCAACTGATGCAGTGTCAGTGGAAGGTTTTTAACGGGAAGTTCAGTTTTATGTGGTTTACAGTTAAAAAGATAATTACAAACTTTCAAACTTGAGGAAACTTGAGCATGTAGGTGGTATGGCGTGACGTAGGTTGGCAAGGTGTGCGGCTTTCCACAGTTTCTCACGTAGCATCCACACCATGCCTGTGTTTCATCCAGGGCTTATTAGAAGCTCAACATTTCAACAGATTCCATAACAGAGACTTCAACAACATCACTTTGCCGAGTTTCTAAATTTGCTTTTGTGACTGCTTTTTCTTTTGGAAACAGTCATTTCTAGCCCGGCGAAGATAATTTAGGTTAACCTTAACACGGATTGTTACACACAGCCTTGGATGAACAAGGAGCCACCATCACCAGGACGGGCCACCCAGAGCAGAGTGAAAAAAATAGACTAAAACACTGGATACAGAGCAAAGGAGGTGGTCTGGCTTGTGTGTACTGTAATAAATAAATACTTTCCAAAGAAATAATTCATGCAGCTGACTTTAGTTTTCAAATTTGGCTGCTGGTCAGCGGGGTTTCATTAGCTTTTCTACACACTTTTCTAAATATCTCCTGTGTCCTGTATTCAACTGAAAGAAAGGCCAACAATTAGTCACCCTAACAATGGTTATATTACAGTAGAGAGACAAGTCATGGGAAGGGTGACAGGTTAAACATTCAAGCTTTAGTTAATTAATCATTGTCTTGCTAAAATCACCAGAGGATGCAACAGATATGTTTGGTGAGAATCAAGAGCCTTCAGAGAGCAGCAGACAGTGTACAGGACAGGTGTGGCTGGTAGACTGTCAGAGAAGAGCAAAAGTTCCCATCAATACCCCTCTAAAACCTCAGATGAACAGGATAAGTCTGCACAGCAGCCTGCAGAACTACTCATACTCATACTTTTTAGGGACTATTAGGAGTAATGGTCTTCTTTCCTATGAATCATGTAACTCTTGATGGTGTTGCCCTGGTTCATGACCTGCTTCTTTTGGTGTAAGCCTCCTACAATTCCAACAATTCTCTTACGTTTGATCGTGAAAACAGAACAGTTTGTCCAACAGGTGTCTTCATTTGGTTGGTAAAATGATCTTCTCTGGGTGTACTTGATATCAGAATTAAGCTGATTCAACACAACATATACACATTTGCTTATGACATGGACTGTCTTTTTCATGATACATTATTTGCAAATGGACCGATGTTACTGCAAGTTTTAATGTTTCAGTCTGCAATTTTGTTAGTGATGTCTTATTTCCCAAGTGCATCTTCTGTGAAAGTCAAAGTCTTAAGAAAAGCTCAGTCTGTTTATTCAAACAAGCTCATTTCAAACGGAACGCATTAGTCTCAAGCGTGACATCATTCCCGGCTCTGACATCTGAACTCCAAGGTAAATAGGATGCAGCAGAAGTACCATAATGATGACTCAGTGTAACATTTTCTGATTTTTTTTTAAAAATATGTAAATATCTAAGAATTTTACATTGGCACCAGTTAAGAACCAGTACACCCAAGAAGTCTTCTAAGAGATGTCAAGGACAATTGGAACAACGATGTAGTGTGCAAATCATCAAAGACAGACACACTGCCAATTATAGTAGTAAGAATCCCTATAAATACTGAAATCAGTGTTTTTAGGTAACTTTAGAGTCTGATTCTGGTTCAAGTGGCTTAAGAATGTATGGCTGGACAGGTCCAGTAGAGCAGCCAGATGAACCCTTCATAGTCACATAGTAAAAGTTTTTAACAGTGGGTGAGTCTTTCCCACGAGTGGGTGCGGTTTTGGGGCATTCAAAGAAAACTTCCACTGTATCCCGGATCAAAGATTAATGCTTCTTTAAAAAACAAAAGTATATATTTTGTTTTTTTCCAACACTGAAGTCTGGCCTGATGGTACATTATGGTAACCTGACACGCCAGATGGATGTGTTTCACACATCCATCTGGAAAACCTCCGATAGACAGCGTTTGGAAAAGGGCAGAGCTTTTGGAGCAAAAAAACTCTGAGGGTGAATGGATGGACGTTCTGTCTGTCGCACCCTTACAGGCCAGTCTGAGCATCGATACACATGATGTCGTAGCCGCTACCAAGGTGTGTGTGCCCCGCTACTGAGGACCAAACTCTATACAGAACTGCATAACGCGAACCACAGCAACTATAGACATGTCAGGACACACTTTTTGTCATTTTTGAAAAGAAAACAACTCACTGCTGTTCTTTGTTCTTCTTTTAAGAGAGAAATTACATCAAGTTCTGATAAAACAGACACTTTAGCAGCATCCACGTTTAGTGATGCACGATAAGTTTTTTTTAACCCATACAGATAACCAATAATTTCCTACTCCTGATGGCCGATAACTGATAACAACAGATTTTTTTTTTCAATTGTTGATTTAACAAAAGAAGTTTATTTGCTTTGCTTTTATGCTTAACAAATGGAGATATTTGGGGGTCTGTTTTTTTTTCTGCTTAAGCCAGAATTAAAGCGAGCTGATGTTTTACATAAAGATTAAAAATATGCACTGATATAAGTCATATCAGAAATAGGTTAAGAATGTAAAGTCCATGGTGGTCTGTGGCTAAACTTCTGTTCCTAACGTCAATCAGACTGAATGAAACCACATCAAACAGAGCAGGTAGGTATACATCTATGAAAGTAGCGATGGATCAGGAGACTGTCAGTCTGATTTTGTTAGTTATACTTATCGGCCCGATAGTTATCCTGCACCAGCCCGATAGTTATCATGCACCCCTATCCAAGCTAATCTCTTCTGCCATAATTGTACTGGCCTCTTGTCGCTGCTTGCTTACGTCAAGTACTGCCCCTCGACGCTGATTGGTCCTGTCACTTTCTAACCGGTCCCAAACTGCTCAGATGAGAGCTTTGCAAGATGGATTCGCCAGTGAGAAACACAGAAATCTGCTTTGCAAAGTTAACATAAAAGGGCTTTCTCCAAGCACTAGCTGTCAGCTAATCAGTCAACTACTCACTTAATCACTAATGGCTGCCTTTCTGAATTGTTGACTTAACATAAATAGCAAAATATTGGAGTGTTGATAATTCAGTGTTAAACATTTCAGTGTTGTTTTTTTACCCCAAAAGTGTAATTCTGACTCCATTCTGAGCTAAGCAGTCTTCAGTGGTGGATTTATTTGAAAGCGTTGATCCATCAGTGCTAGCCCAACTCTGTAGAGTGTTGATTGATTTAAGATGGACTTTTCCCATCATGCCATTGGGTAAAGTGTTTCGATGGGTTCTGTACAGTGATCACTGTTTGAAATAACTTTGCTCATTTTTTTTGGTGGATTGTTGTTGTTTTTCATGTTAGATTCTTTTGTACCATGCATGATGATGACACCCCAGCCTTTTACAGGTGTTCAACATGAGGTGGCAAAGTCAATTTACTTGGAAAGTGTGCTGAATACCTAAATTAACATACAGGCAAAATGAACTAACAAATGTTGAAAGTACACTTTGAAGTTTAGTTACATATGAGCATTAAAATATAAACACTTTCCTCTTCCAAAGAGTAAATTTACACATCGAATAGCTCGTATTAATCAGTATGAAAAGAAGGCATAAACAGAGGATGAAAAGGGAAAAATTAAGTTAAACTTCACACTATGTTTTTACTTGATCACATATTGAGAAATATTCTGATAAATACAGGATCATCATGCTCTACTTTTCAGTCTCATACCTGGACATGGTTTTTGGATGTAAAGTCTGAAAAGTCAACAAAGGGCTGTACATAAGAGTACAAGAGGCTGCAGCAGGTTAAGGTGTACAGTCCTGCCTCTAGTACAGCTAAAGCCGAGACAATCTTTTAGACTGGCTATGCAAACACACTAATCATATGCTAAATGATGTGGAAAGATAGCCTGAAGTACTGGGAGCAATCTTGCTGTAGGGGAAGAGGTGAAATGTGGAAAAAGGTTCCACAAATAGACCTGTTTTTTCCTGCATTTCCATGAAAAGGTATGCTTGAAATATAACCATAGACTTGCCTGAACTTTGGAAGCCTTGCAAAGATGTCATATTTTGTAAAGACAGTCCATGAGTATCTGCATGGGTTATAGATGTCACAACTCACATAAAGTTAGTTAGTTAGTTTAGTTTATTTATTTAATTTATACATAAAGTATAAAGATGAATGTCTACAGCCACCGTTAGATCAGCGTCTCCAAAATAATATGCTTTAACCATGGCAGACAACACTTTTCCAGTGCTTCAGCATTTCCATGGTACCTTAGCTGATTCCTGTTGTTAGGAGGAGACAGACACCACCTGTTCCTGGTTGGATTTAAAAACTGGAAGAGCAATGTCACATTCATGCCAGCACTGTTAATATCACGAACATGCTTCCCCAAGTCCAACTCTTTTTACAAATGCTTTATTTCAATAGGTTTCTCAAAAGACTGGCTGATCTGAGTGAGAAATGTGCAGCTCTTTGACACTGTAATCAATCACTGACTTCACAGCATGGAGGTGGTCTAATGTTTTGCGGCATGCATGAGAACTTTTTTCCACATGTGGAGCTGGCGTGTGCTAGAGGAGCTCAGGGGGAAGTTAATAATTTGTTGATTGTGAGGCCTGGCATTGTTATCCACTGAGATCTGCATGTTAATGTCATGAGTCTGAGCTACCAAATAGTGTGTCTGGAAGTGGAGGAACTAATCAGTGGGTCAGGGGGGGTCAAAACCCAGGTGCAGGTTCTCCTGGTGTGCTGCATGCATGGGGCTGGGACTGTCTGCTAATCAAGGAACTGTTATGACAGTAAATGGAGCAGTTATGTAAGGATATTTTTCGGCTGCAGTAACAAAAAAATGCACGACTAAATTAGAAAAATGTATAAAAATGTACATGTTTTCATAGCCCACATTTTTCATTTTTTTACTACTATTTCATTCAGGGATGTGCGTGATTTGTCAACCAAACGATTTAAATCCTCAGCTTGCATTGATTAATACAATTTTTTATTAATTCAAGACTACAATGTTGGCCAAATAAACTTGTCAGTAGCTAAACAGCAGCTCCAGTTAATGGTTACTGTCATAGGGTCATCATGCTTTACTATCCTGATGTAAACCAACACTGTGGCTATAGCTCTAGTAGTTACTAATTTCCAAGTGTTTTAGAACTTCAGACTCCCTGACAAGTCAGTGGTGGATTACAGTGGTTATGCACCCCTCGCTAACTTTGTACATAAAATCGTGATAGGTATGTTGCATGGCAACACATATTTATACATATATATTTATTTAAGCAGTTTTTAGTAAAAAGAGCAATGCTAAAGGAATAAAGCTGGCTAAAGTGCATCTGTAAGCTGGTAATGGCTTTTAGTGTTCACATTTACTTTCTCTGAGACTGTTACACTATGAGAGTGATGATGTGTTGAAAACCAAACTGACTTTATGAAAATGGGCACAGAAGGCCAGCTGCTGAATTGGCAGGCTACATGTGACCCATTATATCTAACCAATTAGGTGCTTATTGAAATGTTTCTTATGGACCAATATGGCTCAATACCATTTTAATCCTCTGAAATAACTTTAAAATATCAAATATACTACCAGTCCGGAAAGCCTTGCACATGTGGGGCCCCTGCAGCCTTGGCCTGCCTGCGCATTAGTCCACCCCAGTTGTTAGGAGCATACTGGTATAGCATGTGTGAAAAAATATATAGCTAATTGGTGCACTTGTAAAATAAGTACACCTCTGCTCCTCAATGTCTCATTTCCCTTTAAAAACGTGCTGCTCAGTGAATAAGTCATAAGTCATCAGCTTCACTGTCATGTGTTACAGACCTATACGATGTGTGCACTGATTGTTACAATTTAACATCTCAACAATGATGCTAACATTTAAGCAGAGTATCTTGAACATTTTAAATTATATTTATATATCACATTTACTGGGTTGTATGTTGACATGTTATTTTTAAAACTTGCTCATATGATGACTTATTGGTTGATCATTGATCATATGGCTGTTCATGTAATTACCTTCACCTGTATATAATGAGGCGCTATAACCTTGCAAAGCAGATGGATATGCACGTTTACATGTTTCTCACTGGCAAATCCATCTTGCAAAGCTCCCGTATGAACAGTTTGGGGCCAGTTAGAAAGTGACAGGGACAATCAGTGTTGAGGGGCAGTACTTTCGGCGCAGCAGAGTCCCGACGTAAGCAGGCAGTGACAAGAGGCTGGTGCAATTGTGGCGGAAGAGATTAGCGTGGATGCGGCTAAAGCTCCAGTTTTATCAGAACTTGGTGATATTTCTTTGTCAAAAGAAGAACAGCAGTGAGTTGTTTTCTTTTCAAAAACAACAAAGTCACCATGGTTCGCGTTATGCAGTTTTCTATGGAGTTTATTCCTCAGTAGTGGCGCACGCACACCTCGGTAGTGGCTACAACGACACTTCATCCAATCACCCTCTGAGTTTTTTTTTTTTACAAAGGCTCTGCCCTTTCCCAAACGCTGTCTATCGGAGGTTTTCCAGATGGATATGTGAAACAAATCCATCTGGCGTGTCAGGTTAGAGGTGCTATGCATTTGACACTTTAGTCTGATGCAGAGCAGTAGTGCTGGAAACATCACTACTTTGGTGCAATAAACAATTGAATTTTTGGAGCCCTCCAGTGTGCAAAATGTTTTTCTGTTCATTCAAAAGTCATCTGCCACTTGTGATGTCAAACACTGCACTTTTTACTGTTCCCTTATTTTCCTTTTCAATCCATAACAAGCTCCTTTTTCTGTGCAATCTTCAATCTAACTAAACTTCCCTGTATTCTTTCTAAATAAAAGCATTTCTGTATCTTTTATTGTTTTTATGTTATGATGAGCTGCTTAAAGAGATGCTCCAAATGTTTCATTGTTTTTCTGCAATTACAATAAATAAACTTTCCATCCATCCATCCATTTTTTTCTGCTTTTCTGGGGCTGGGTTTCAGTGGCATCAGGCTAAGCAAGTCAACCCAGACATCTCTCTCCCCAGCAACATTTCCAGCTCTTCCTGGGGATTCCAAGGCATTCCCAGGCCAGATGAGATGTACAATCCCTCTAGTGATTCCTGGGTCTCCTCCCAGTTGAGCGTACGACTGGGTTCAAAAAATCAATTCTCCAATTCATATCAATTTTCATTATTTTATTTACAATATTGATTTATATAAACCAGAGATCGGTTGTTATATATAGGCATGCACCATTTCTTGACAGCTCCTTATGGGACCAGTCTCTTATTTTGGATATTTGGTGCCGTTATCAATACAAGCTGGATACGCATATGCAAGATGTGCCAAATGGATGTAAAATATAATGTAAATACTTCCAATTTGGGGTAATTTCTAATGCAAACCTTTATATTTTTAATGATGTGTATGGTTGGAACTTTCTTTGTATTATTTCCAACGTTTGTTCTCTGAGAATCTCTTTAATGTCAAAGAAAAATAGGTTTGCCCTGCTTGCATTCCTGGTGTCCTTCCTCTGGTGCTCCTGCCATGTTTGTTGTACTAACTTTTTCCTGCTCTATGACCGTCACCTCCGCTGATATCACTGGACGAATGATTGATTTTATTTTTCCTTTATCATAGACATCAGTTCATATTAGCAATTGATTTGAAAAAATCGATACTTGGTGGCCGAGATGATACTATGCTGTATTGATTTTTTCTATCTAGCTAGATAGCTAGCTAGCTAGCTATCCAAACTGGAGGTCAGTCATCCTTAATACAATACAAAAAAACAAAATGAAAAAGTTTTAAATGCATTACAGTGTAATTTCAAAACATGACAAAGGGGATATTTATCATGATTGATTACAGAAATTTAGAGATGATATGCAATTAAAAATGTTCACAGTTTGACAGCCATACTATTCGTTATTTTCCAGTCCTTAATGGATCTCAGATTGTGTCAATTTTGGCGCCCCCTATGGGCAAAGTGGTTCCTCTTTTTCCTGTGATAATGTCCTTTGGATGTTATTTTTTTTTACAAAAAACAAACAAACAGACAAACAAACAAACAAACAAAAAAGAAACATCCTGTTTTTTTCTGAAACTGTTAAAAAATCCAACTCACTAGAATCGTACTATTGGACTTAAAAAGTGGGCTTCGTCAGTAAGGTGCTCTTTAATCCTTCATCTGACACCTCTCCCCCTGCAGTAGCGTTCAAGATAAAAACAGTACTGTAGAGAGGGTCAACTGTGTGGCTAAATCTTGTAGCATATCAAAAATAATTTCATATCAGCAGTTTCACACTGTCGTTCATGTAAACCCTGAAGTTGGTCAAGTTTTCTTTGGCTTGTGAGACTTATACTAGCATTATAGCATCACTGTGAGAAGAGCAGAGTCGTGGATAGACAACATACAGTTAGGCTAGCTTGTCAACAAACAAAACCTCTCACACATTTTTGTTAAGTCGTAATTTGAACGTCAATCTCTTTTATTCGGCCTTTTCATCTTTAGTGTAGTTAATTTATGACACGTACCGAATCATAGCGACACATCTCGGCGTGGCTGATCATGAGCAATATCCCCAGCAAAGCAACTCCCAGAGACAGCGCGCAGAGCCGCTTTTTATCCTCTACTAACAACTTTCTGTCCCGAAGTTTGTATAGATTGTCTCCCTCCATGAAATTTGTCCTCTTCCCCGAAAGCGACACTGATACTTCAGCTAAATCGTTACTTTTACGATTGTTTAAGCCATCGCAGTTCCCATAATCCACTTTGGAGTCTCCGGGTAGACTGCGGTTCGTCATCTCCATCTCCAAAGCCCACATGAGAGCGCCTCTCTGTTCGTTGTCCCCCTCAGCTGCTCCGTCCTCCTCCTGTCCGCTCTCCCTGCTGCTTCCCCCCAAAACGGGAGAGGGCATAGTCCGATGGGCTCTCTGTGTTCCAGGCCCTTCTCTCGTCCGTCGCTCATTGAAGTAGCGAGTTCAACTAAAGCCTTGGCTTCTTAGTTCACCCTCATCTCAACACTCCTACTAACCTGCGCGCCGTGGTTACGCGCAATGGTGTCATTTGCACACAGCGGGAGTCTGCACTTATTTGCATGGCTTAATATTTACGGAGTGTGAGTCAGAAGCCATGTAGGTGTGCAAGTCCTTCTTTGCACGATGTAATTGTGAAAACAACATCCATGAAACTCTCAAAATGTATCAGGAAACGCTAATAAATGGCTGAGTCTGGAAAATGATTTCTTTTCTGTTGAACAAGGTAATGCAGGATATGAAAATATCCATGGGCCAAAAGAAAGTGTACGAACTACAATTTTTTTTTAACAGAACACAAATGTATTCAATACATTTGTAAGGCTCTGTAACAGTGGTGAGGTCTACATGAAGAACACGGCGACCTCTAGTGGTAGATTACCTTTAACCTTCTCCTGGTTGCTGACTACTTCAAACACAAGTCACCTGGTATTCACATTTCATTTCAGCTGGACATTTTCAGGTATTTTCTTCATCTTGTCTCCTTTCTCACTTCATTTTTAAATGCGCATATTTTATGTGTTCTTTCAGCTGTCAACCGTTGCAAATTACCCTCCAGTTAGATTTATTCAGCTAAGTTTCCAAGATTTACTTCTTTTCCTGTAAATCCTCCACAGACCTAAAGGGTAGTTGGCCTTTCAGTAGTAGCCTACTTCTTCAGGAGAAACAGCGTCACGACCTTGAGCTGATGACGCACTTAAGCAAAGAGGAGTCCTTCCACTGCTGCATCCTGAGAGCTCATCCAAAGGTATGACAATCATCACTTCTCTGAATGACTTCAAGGGTTGTGCATGAAGGAGCTTGCAGCAAAAAGACATCAAATTCTACATTTAAAGACATCCCTGAAAATACAGGTGCATCTCAAAAAATTATGATATCATGAAAAAAAAGTTTTTTTGTCACTCTTTTCTGAAAGTGAAACCCATATATTATATAGAGTTGTTACACATAGAGTGAAGTATTTCAGGCCTTTATTTCTTGAAATGTTGATGATTATGACTTGTGACTTAAGAAAACCCCAAATTCAGTGTCTCAAAACATTAGAACATTACATAGGATCATTAAAAAATAGATGTTTTACACAGAAATGTCAGGCTTCTGAAAAGTATGTGGATTTTGATGCCTTCAATACTTGGTTGGGCCTCCTTTTGCATAAATTACTGCATCAATGTGGCGCGGCATGGAGGCGATCAGCCTGTGGCACTGCTCAGGTGTAACTGAAGCCAAGCTTGCTTTGATAGTGGCCTTCAGGTCATCTGCATTGTTGGGTCTGGTATCTCTCATCTTCCTCTTGACAATACCCCATAGATTCTCTATGGGGTTCTATGGGCAAGTTTGCTGGCCAATCAAGCACAGTAACACCATGGTCACTGAACCAGCTTTTGGTACCTTTGGCAGTGTGGGCAGGTGCCAAGTCCTGCTGGAAAATGAAATCAGCATCTCCATAAAATTGTCAGCAGAAGAATGCATGTGCTCTAAAATTTCCTGGTAGATGGCTGGGTTGACTGTGGACTTCAGAAAACACAGTGGACCAACACCAGCAGATGCCATGGCAGCCCAAATCATCAGTGACTATGGAAACTTCACACTGGACTTCAAGCAACGTGGATTCTGTGCCTTTCCACTCTTCTAGGTTCCAGACTCTGGAGGAGCTGATCGCCATAAGGCAAAAAAAAATCAATATACTTTTCAGAAGCCTGACATTTCTGTGTAAAACATCCTTTTTTATTGATCCTATGTAATATTCTAATTTTTTGAGACACTGAATTTTGGGTTTTCTTATCTGTAAGTCATAATCATCAACATTTCAAGAAATAAAGGCCTGAAATTCTTCACTCTATGTGTAACAAGTCAATATAATACATGGGTTTCACTTTCAGAAAAGAGTGACACAAAATATTGAACTTTTTCATGATATTCTAATTTTTTTGAGATGCACTAGTAGATTTGCCTGGGCCATAATGTATTGATAGTATCGATAAACAGTAGCCTACTGGGTACATAGCATTGGTACTTATGTACTGGCTAATAGTTACTTCATCTTGGAGCAGAAAAGTGTCAAACTATTATCAGGTTCTAATGTTGAAATTGCATATTCATGCAAGCTTTTTAGCCACTGTATTTTAAAACGTATCAATTTTGTGCAATTTCTGACAATTTTTGCCTCTTTTTACCCATCTTTGCCACAAACCAATTTTTGTCGGATTTTAACCCTTGCTAATCACTCGTTCCACCAATTTTTGCCACTTTTAACCCATTTCTATTACTTTTAAAATCCAGTTTCACCACCATTTCCACTATTTTTTTTTTTACCAACTTTGGGATTTAAAACCAATTTTTGCAATATTTAGTTCCCATTTCACCACCTTGTTTGTCCATTTCTACCACAACTAACCCATCTTTGAATGTTTTAGTCTAATTTCCCCATCTTTCCCTCCCATTTTGCCACTTTTACCCCTTTTCTGCCATTTTTAATTCCATTGCACCACCTTTTTTTTACCCATTACTGCCACTTTAATCCAATTTTACTACATTTTCCTCCCGTTTTGGCCACTCTCAATCCATTTTTGCTTCTTTTAACCCACATATTCCCCTTTTTAACCCCTTTTCATGCCCATTTTGCCAATTTTAACCCATTTCAATTCTGTTTTTAGAAAAGGGGTTAACATTTTTAAAAAGGCTATATTCTACTTCATAAATGAATTTTAAAACATATTTGCTGCTTTGATAAGAGCTGTTATTCTGTTGAAACAAAAATATGGTTATGCAGCTTAACTTTACAATGGACCGTGGTTTTGCTTAGCTCCATGGGCTCCCAGTTTGGCAGGCCCCAGAAAGCCCTTCCCTTTATCCCTCCTTATGGATGGCCTTGTTTAAAGATACTGATAAAAATTAAAAAAAAAAAAAAAAAAAAGGGAGCACAAATGATCATTTCAGGCATGTTTTGATTTAATCAGCTGCAATGTTCAAGCACTCAAAGGTATCAAAGTGGCATAGACGTGAAATAAATAGCTTTGAATTCATATCATTTAAAAAAATCACAGCAGACAAGAATCACAGGGTGAAATATGCATTTGCTATTTGTATTGCTGTAGCATAACTGTGATAAAGCAATGTTATTTACATTCAAACACAGCTAAAAGCAGGCCATCAAACAGATACATCAAACAGCAGAGGGAGTCAAAGCTACCCAAAACAATGTGTTTTATGCAGTTAAGATGTACAGTAGTCACTGTTGTTAAAAAAATATTTACAAACAATTTCATACAAACTTCATGTATAAGTTGTGAGCAAAGTGCCACACAATGGTGGTAGAATAAATTACAAAAATAATAAAACAAAAGTTAGAAAGTGTGCATCAGTCTATGGTGTCTTGGTTCTGTGTTATTTACAAGCAGTTTAGTAAAAATATACTTCTATTACCACTGTAGCTACATTAGATTAAAACCCTGAATCACATTTTACATTGATTTCCTCTAATGTTCGCACTGTAGGACCTTTAAAGGTGAGAGAACAGACACAAAGATTGCTGTAATAAGAAATAAAACACCTGAATAGACATTTTTGGCATTGAGAATATTGCTGAGAATTCCTGAGTTAGTCCAACCACCCAGAGACTGAAGTCAGTCTTGATGTTCACAGCATGTAAAAAATAATAAGCAGTGCAGACGTGATAGATTAAAAAAGTTCAGTGGCATCCGTGTGCTGAGAACAAGCTATAAATACAGGAAATTAAACAGGAAAGAGGAATTAATAGAAGTTTTGCAAGGAATAACCTCCAGCTTTACAGTAAAAAAATGTTCTTTTTTGGCCAAAGTTTAACTCTGACACCGCAGAGACCTGACATTGCATGGCTCAGTTGAAGAAGCTTGTATCCAGCCTATATCTTCCTGGACGGGCTAACCCTTCACAGCCCCCCATGGCTGCAGCGTGGCTTGAGGCAGAATGAACTGTGGAGATGGCTGGGGCAGGATGTAGTAGCCAAATACCTGCTGGGGTGGAGGAGGAGGTGGCGCGGGAGGCACGCACACTGTGTTCAGAAACACCGGAGCGCCTTTCTTGTACTGAGGCCAGACTGGTGCAGGGTGGTAGAAGTACTGGAGGCTAGCAGGGAGCTAAACAGAGAGAAAAGGTTGAAAAAGTAGAAGAGATTAAGAGGAGAGGTTGTGGAGAGTTTTCAGCATGGGTGGTAGAAACACTTTGTCCATACAGGAGGAATCAATAGTGCTTTCTTTTCTGGAACATGCAATACTGAAACCTTATCACTCTGTCGACACTACCCATAAAAAGAGCAAAGTCAACAATCCACAAGCCTAGCCTTCAGAGCTTTCATGCTGCCCTAACCGCTCTGTGGACCATGTGTCCCTATTTAGCATAAATCTGTAGAAGCTGGTCACAAATATTGCGATTCATTGTTTACAAAGGGCTCAGTATAAGCCAAAACAACAGGGAAATAGTTTTTTAGCAACTGTTACACAAACACTAGAATTTGCTGAGCACTATTTCAGCTGCAGGATATGTTGTGTGGGAGTGACTCACTACAGAGCCCACGTTCACGGTCACTCACTGCATCAGTCTTACTCACTGACGTGTTTTAATAGTTTCTGGACAACAGTGAAACTCTATCAGCCTTTGGCTCCATTAAAAAGCAACATTTCTGTTCAAAAATTTCTTCAAGTCTTACTCAGAATATCCCATAACATCCCTTTATTATGAGGAGCTAATAATTACCATATTTCTGACGTATTTGACCTTATTTGGTCCATCTCCATGCCGTTTTCGAATCCGGGGCACCATCAGTATGGTGTATGTGTCCCCTTCTGCTGCCTCCTTCTCCTGCTTGACCTCATCTTTTTCCTCTTTTTCTTGCTCGCCCTCCTCCACCTCGCCTTCTTTCGTTTCCTCCTCTGTGTCACTTGATGCTGCAGAGCCACAGTCTGAAGAGGTAGCAGAGTGGTAATCTGACGTGTCCAGGTTCATTGAGGTGTCCAAGGAGTCATCCTGTTCTCCCTTCATGCTCTCCCCATCCTCATCATCAAATGCGGCTACTATGAAAGGCCTGCTGTTCTCTCCAGATCTGTGAAGAGGAGACAGATTATTTTCAACTAGGGCGAACAAATGATTACATTTTTTAGTGTAATAAATTTAAAAAAATTCTGTAGTTCAGTGCTTCCTAAGGTGTGGGCCGGGTCATACTATAGATGGGTCGTGAAAAGTCATTTACAATAACTAACAATCATAGAAATAACACAAAAAAGCTATTAAATCACAATTTAAATGATCATCCAATACGTGATAACGTATTATTTTAAGTCTCAGGAGTAACAAAACACTGACAGAAGTTTGAACTCATGTCACTTGTTGATAATGTATTTTGTGTGGCGCATACAACACATGTCACAGTTAAACTGGTGTTGAATTAACCGCGGATACTCAATCAAACTTTCTACTATGCTGCTGGCTTCTTAATTTTTAAGGACTTATCTGTGACTTCTGAGATATCAATGCTACTTCAGAAGAATTTGCTGGACCACAAAGTACATTTACAGAGAAAAATATTAGAAAAGTAAATGTAGGTGTTTTTACAGATGCCTGACTAAAATAAAGTAAATGGCAGGCGCTCATTGTTGTACTTTGTGACCACACAAACACTTTCTGAGTAATGTTGATTACTACAAATGCTAAGTGTTTGCATTGAAATACCCTATTAATGGAACAAATGTGAAAATTAAAGGGAAATATGTAGGTCTCGTTTGATGGTTATATAGGGGTTTTGCTGGTAAAGATTTTCAGGTCACAAACTGGGCCGCAGCGTACTGAAGTTACTTTTCTGTTGGATACAGACTTGCTTCTATGGGTAGACCTAACATTATAAAATTAACTTAACCATGGAAAAAGGAACTTGTTATAGACGGAGAAGGAAATGAGAGGATATTAAAAAGTTATTTTTGATACCACAAGTTACAGAAGACTTTCAACTTGTCCACTGAGCTGTCTGGGAGTGTTTTTGAGTAATATGGGACTTTAAGGAGCAGTGGTAGACTAATCATCATAGAAGTGCACTGAAAGGGACAATAAAGCATGTGTTCTATAGTAAGTTAGTTTGTGGTGCTAAAACTTGTCTGCCAGTTTCATTCTCTGCCTCCGACTCAGCAGACCAGCCGGTGACTCACCTTGCACACACCTCCAGTGGGTCGATCCATAGCGTGATCTCAGGCGGAAGGCCGAGCTCACTGGGTGTGAGCTCACTCTCCTCACATGCCCTCAGGACCTCTTCATCACAGGGTACCCCGTTATTTATCCTGATACATCTGTGAAGGTTTAAGATTCTGTGTTTAGGGTTTTGTACTCTATTATGTAGGAGTCTTAAAGAGAATAAATGTGACTTAGAGAAGGAAGCATTACCTGTATGCCTGGCCTTTGCTGGGGCAGTCAGGATACCAGTGGTCATCGTATTTGTCACATAAACGTTTCTGAAGCTTTTCAGCAAACAGCTCTGCTTTGGCTTCATCAAGCCTGCCACGTGCCACTGCCAAGCGTTTGAGGAAGTTGACTCCAGCCTTCACCTCTCTTTTCATTATGTCTGTAGGCAAAGATTAAAAGAAAGTGAGGATGTCAGAAATTTATTTTTGTGTTTCTGTAAAATCACAAGCAACTCTCTGATTCTAGGAACAAAAGGGGAGTGATTTGTGATTTTGGTAACTGACTTTGACTTCCCTTCAATGAGATGTGGGGGGAGCAGGAACTTCTGTTGCAGCGATAGCAGTACTTCCCTGTGCATTTGCCCCTTGGTTTTCTATTTATATAACCTTCAGGCAAGCTGTGTATCAAGACTGCCAGACATTTTACTGCTACAGGGCATGGCTGTGTGTTGACAAAAGGCTTGAGTATGTATTTAGGCAAACAACATGCAAACTATTGCTGTATGCAGACATTTTGAAATGCAAATCACTGATTTCACTGTGTTGTTTATCTTCAAGTAGGGGTGTAACAGAACAGAAAAAATTCGGTTTGATATGTACATATTTTGAAGTCACAGTTTGGTACATTTTCTGTATGGTAATAGAAGTGAATAAATAAAATTAATTAAGTTTTTAAAAGTAAATTTTACTACAATAAATAGGCTGAATAAATTACATTTAAATTATTAATAATGCAGAAACTTCCAAACATTCTTCAATTAATAAAAATATTAATAAAGAAATACATTTTTTTAAGTACTAGGTTATTTTAACTGATATAGTGACATATTTATAACCATTCTTGAAACACTATAATGTCCCAGCCAACTTGAACGCATCATCAAACAACCCTGTGTTGACTTCCTAAGTATGCTAATTAGCATCTATCCTGCCGATTTCAACATGGACTTCAGCACTGGATTACCTTTTTAACCAATGGGACCTACTACAAATTTTTGGAGAACTTTTCACAGCCCATTTTGGCGGATACAGAGGTAAGAGCCATGGGAAATATGAGGATAACTTTACCTATGAGCTGCAGACATGATGAAGCCCCCTCTCCTCCTCCTCCAAGGCTGACGGTTGAAGGTAGAATTAATTTGATTCACAGAGCCAGAGCACCAGTGTTATAATAAAAACGATCTTAAAATTCATAACTGGCTGGTAAGACTTTGTTGCTCCTCGTCACAGTGACGTTCCAGTTTGAGTGGTGCTTTTTAAAATGCTTTGATCTGCTGGATGGCGTGCTGTCAGTGACACAGCTGCTGAATAATGTCAGTGCTACTGTTGTTGTCTTGGTCACTGTTGTATTTCACTGGACAACAAAGTGTTCCTAAACGGGACACCTTTAACTGGGAATTTTCAGGCAGTTGCTGTTGTTTGCTGTGGTTGTGTGGTTGCCAGGACAGTGTGACAGTGAGTTGCGCTCTGGTTTTCTGTCTGTATGTGAGCTTCATTCCACATGTATCCATTCAGTACACGTCTGTATTGTACTGAGAGGCCCGTACCAAATCGGTATGGCACAAATACACATATGTTTACACCCCTATCCTCTAGTGTGTCTGTTTAAATTGGGAACAGTGTCAGCTTGACCAAAGAGAGAAGTGTGTTTAATAAATGCCAAGGTAATTCAAACTTTGAGTGTCAGCGCTAACATCCTGCTGATAGCCCTGACAAGGGAGAGTCATGCCTTGAACTTTGAGGCTTGGCAGTCATTTGTTATTGTTGATTCAAGTACACCACTAGAATCAGCCCGTGTAATGTGTTTGGAGAGAAAATTGTTATTTGCCTCGCTTGATGTAGCCACAGCCTCCACTTGAAGAGAAGTGACGAGGCTGTACAAAAGTAGAAGGAACTTTTAATCCCTGACAAATATGTTTTCTAAGTAGTTAACTGAGAGGATCTGTCATTATCAGCCTTATGTTCAGACAACAGGTTTGATACTCTCAGCATCCACAAGGTAAACAGGGTCATACAGTTTGATGTTTTTAACCCAATTTATACAAGTTTGGCTTCTATTAGTCAAAAAAAAAAAAAAAAAACAAGAAAATAAATCCCTGCAGCAGTGAATCTTGCATCATGCTGAGCTACTCAGTGTCACTTCATCTGATGCACAAACATGAACACAGGTTTTTCTGGTTAGTTTTCCTTTGTTTTAGGTTTCTGGGTCAGATTAAGGAAGGTTTATGTCGCTGCATACTTGAATTCCTTTGACTGCAACATTAAAAAGGTCACAGGATTTCAAAACGGGTAAGGTGTTTTAGCTGTCTGACAAAGATTTTGACTCTTGTGTGAACTATTTTTGGGTTTCCCAGATATTTAGCTCAAAATGTTTGATAAGCTTGTGAAATCTAGCAGTATGATTTACATTCTGGTGATTATGAATGCAAATTTGCCTTGAATTTTCACAGAACATAATGTAAGAAATACCCCTAAACTTTAATGTTGTATTAGGCTACATTTACATTGCAGGCATTAACGCTCTATTCTGACCTTTTTCAGATCTGTTGGGTTTTTTTTTTTTTTTTGGCTTCCAAAAGATCAGATATGTATCTGATTTAGAGCCACGTATTAAAGACTAACTTCACACTACTGTTAAAAGGGACCCAAATCTGATTTTCATTCCTTATATGTGACTCAATAACTAAATTTTTTTTTCTGCAAGTGTGAACATCCCAAGTCACATTGAATCTGACCTTTTCAAATCTGATTCGGGCCACTTTCATATGTGGTGCTCAATCAGATTCATATCTGATCTTTAGGAATTAGACTGCAGTGTGAACAGCCAAACAGAAGATTCTGATCTGAGAAAAAGATCAGAACGGAGCATTAACGCCTGCAGTGTGAATGCAGCCAAAGCTACATGAATCTGATGTGAAAAGATCAGATTCAGTGTAGGTATGGGTATCGTTTGTTTTTTCCAATACCGGTGCTAAACTGATACTTTTTCTATGGTACCGGTGCTTAAACAGTGCCTGAATCGATACTAGAGAAAAAGTCTGCCAAAGGTCAGCAGGCCACGATAAGCTGTCTGGGTATCGTAATTAATTCACTTAAATACTTCTATAAGATGCCAACTGAATATGGGATAAGTAAAGGAAACTGGTGTAACTTAACATGTAAATCACACAAATTCCATAAAGATTTTCTTGCCTTTCGTTTTGGGTGGCAGGATATCGAAATAAAGTAACAATATAGTAGTGATTGGTTCGGATGAGTTTGTTCCAGATTTTGATACTGATCCCTAATTCAGTGTGATGTCTGCTACTCACACTGTCAGAAAAAAAAAATCAAATATAAGTTGCATATGGGCAAACAAACAAACAAACAAACACATATGTGTCACTTTTAACTGCAGTAATGGCGTCCCAACAAAATATATCAATTCAAGCTATAAAAAAAAAGAAACAACTATCCAATTTGATGTTAATTTTTAAGAGAAGCTGAGCAAATGTTACTATTATAACTCTCTTTGTTGATATTTTGTTCATCTTTTTCTCCATAATTAGCTGTTCAATCATTTGATCAATGATAATATCAAAACTAGCAACAAAAGTATAAAATTATACAACTTACTAAAAAAACCATGGTATGCATTTTGTGAGTATAAAATATTCCTGAATAAAGTCAATATTAATATAGAACAATCAATTTTTCTGTCTACTTAGGGGTTGGAGGGGGGTTTATAAGTAACAATTACTCATAGGATTCATAAATCATTTAAATGTCTTTCCACCAAGAGGTCAGTTAATTGATTTACTCTACACTGAAATATTTATATATTTTGAAAGATTTTCATTAGAAAAATATTAAATATAAATTTAATATTTTTTAAAAATAATACAATATAATACATTTATTTCAGATACTGTTTCCTCTTGTTCACTGGCAACTTTTAAATCCCATACATTGTCTCTACTGATTCAGTACTATTAAAGATATGAGTCATGCTTACAACCCACTTGCATCATAATGAGAAAAGTTTATAGATTGTACTGATGTTTGTTTTCCGTGATCACTTCACCTATAAGTCTCTCTTCTTTAATTTAATCAGAGTAGAACAGCTTTTAAAAGCTCCCAGACAATCTGCACAACATGTTTACTCAACAGTGACCTACTGTCATTATCCCAGACTTTGCTGCTAATGTTTGGATTGTACGCATGCAGACAGACAACTTAACCTTTTTACAGATTCAAGAATAGTCCCAGCTGCTAAAACCTACATACTGTACAAACTATGACACTCTGATTTTAGGCATATAAAGCAAAGCCATACCAGGTCATATCTTTAGTGTCACTCAACAGGTTGTTGTTTGCATATTAGAGCTTTCCTTCACATATGTTTCCAAAACTAGGCCAAACAGCCTGACACATAATAATCAGTGTAATCAGGTTCAAATGAACTGGAAAGCTGGTGATTGACGGGCAACCACTTGTGAGGATTATTTGACCCATTTGGAGTCTTTCGTCTTGGTTTCATTGATATTCGCACTGGGTGACAACGAAACTTGTTTTCGCTTCTGTACGTTAACAAAGGCGACATAACAAAGCAGTAAAGACTCAACTGTGTGTGACCCGAGGAGGGGACACGTGCTGGTATGAGACTGCTCATATATCTAATCAAGAAAAACAAGATAAAGTAACGAAAGCTCAAAGGACAGCGGTGTTTCATCTCAGGGTTTGAGGTTCTTTTTGTACTCTTGAGAGGGAAATTTCGCTTTACATAGACTGCTGGAAATAACACTTTCGGGTTTCTGACAGCACGGAAACCCCCCAGTGGAAATTAGTAGGAACTAGACTTCGATGTATTTCGATAAAGGAAGACATCTCTTCGAGTTACTCCTGCTTAACAATGTATTTTAACCATATTATTTCCTCTTTAAGTTAAAATCCCACTTATAAGACGTTCAAGGTATGCTGGAAAGAAAACTTTTCACAGCTTACCCACTTATTTAGAAAGTGAAACTGCGACAGTTAGCCTATTAAAAAAATAAAGCGAAAAAGACAAAAAAAGGATGACGCACTTCTAAAAAATATAGACAAAACTGTGACAATTTAGACCCACGAACACGCCGTCTAAAATTCAACCAATACCAGTGCAGTAAACAGCAAACATACAGAAATAAATTAATTTCGACCCAACAACAAAGCGGTACTCACTGCTAAAAATATATCTGTCCCGTCGGTGATTGTCCTCGGCTCGTTGTGTCCCGTCTCGTGGCGACGTGCCTGCCTGCGCTGATGTGTTGGAGTTATTATGGTCAGCACATGTTGCTTCCTTGTTCTCTGTGCTTCTCTAGTCGTTGCTGCAACAGAGACGTAACATTACCGTCAGCGTGACTCACTTCCTTTACTCAGCGCCCTGAGCAAGAGCTGACTGGCTCCCTACGAGCGACAACCCCGCCCAGTCCAAATATGGGCAGTCAAGGTAAACAGCTGAGTGGAGGATTTCTCTCTTTTACTACAAGTGGCTAATACTACTACATCGCGGTTATTTGTCTGTACAAACGCCAATTTACCGCCCCTATGATGACATTTGATGTAATAACCATGTTTATGTATAATTGTAGGCTAATTCTTACAGGCTAGGCTATTTTTGTCAAAGTCTTGACAGTGTGTGATAGACAACAGTGAGGTCACATGAACGTAGTCTACCCTTTTTAGTTCAGTTTTTCTGAAAGGCACGTTTAATAAAAGATGTACAAACCTATGATGAAATAGCTCATACACAACCTCTAACATGCCTGATAGTATCCACAGTGCCAACACGAAATAAGGTCTACAGTGCTGTCCTAGATTAGAGTTTTATGAACTGATTATAACATGAATTGAAAGTGAAGCTTAATAATTGCCCTGATCCTTTTGAGCAGTAAAACTTATTGGCTATTTTCACACAGGTTCATGTTAAAGTATTCAAGCTCACGCACCCTTAGGGGCAAGGCCAAAAAAATAAGGGGGATAAAGGGGAGAGGAGACTTACCTCCATGGCCCCCCAGGCTGGAAGGCCAGTGGAGGTCATGGTCCATAGTAAAATTAAACTGTGATAATCATATTTAATTTTAACCTGTATGATAACCACTCGTGTTTAAGCAATAAAAATGAAATGTATTTGTTGTTGTACAATATATCCTTTTTTTTCTTTTAAATGTAAAACTCTTCTTCTTAAAACAGAATTACTTTTTCATTGACAAAGTGTTTGGGCACACTGAACTAAACCATTGGGAGAGTAGTAGTAGACTTCATAGTAAAGCCTATAAGTGCACAAAGCTCAGGATGCAGAAAACAAAGTAGAAGTAACTGAGAAACTGTAATGAAAGAGAATTGAGTAATTGGTAGAGGTACAAAAGTGTGTTTAAAGTGGCAAAATAAGTGGTAAAAGTGGGCAAGAAGTGTACAGAAGGGTTAACAGTGGCATAGAAGTTGTAAGATAGGGCTCAATAGGGCAAGAATGGATAACACATGGAAAAGAGGGGTAAACAAGTGCAAAAGTGGGTTTGAGGGTTAAAACCGGCAAAAAGTGTTACAAAAGGTTGAGAGTGGCAAAAATGGATTTAAAGTGGCAAAACAGTTTGAAAAGTTTTAAAAAGGGATTTAAAAATTGCAATTAAGTGGCAAAATTGGGTGAAAAGTGGACTACAAGGGCTAAAAGTAGGAAAATGGGTAAAAAAAAAATAGCAAAACTTGTTAAAAAAAAGGGACAAAAATGGCAAAATGGATTTAAAAGGCAATCATAGGTTGAAAAATAGTGAACTCTTATGTTGATAGGATTGTTCAAATCACTGTGGAGAGTCAGTCAGAAGTCTGGTGGTGCTTGAAGAAGGGGCTGGATCACTGCTGATTTATGTTCCTTTATTGGTAACTATAGGAGTATTAAGAGTTTTTTGTGTGGTTTCTACAGTAAACAGAAGAAACAAATATGGGCAAGAAATGGATAACTGTGTTAACAGTGGCAAAGAAGTGTCAAAGAAGGAAAAACAGTGCAAAGGTGGGTTAGGCTGAAGGGTGTTACAAAGGGCAAAAAGTGGCACAAAAGGGTTAAAAGTGGCAAAAATGGGCAACAGGTGGAAAATATTGGGTTGAAAGTGGCAAAGAAGTGGTAAAACTGCAAAAACAGGAAAATGGGGAAAAAAGAGGCAAACATGCTTACAAGTGGTAAAAAAAGAGGCAAAATGGGTGGAAAAATTGGTGATAATGAGTTAAAAATTAGCATGAATAAATCATTTCAATGTCAGAACCCCATAAAAGTCAGACACACTTTTAAGGTCCTAAATGAGGTAACTGTCAGCCAGGATGCTTGCACTGGTGATTGATCCAACACAAATGCAATGATACCATAAATAAATCATAACTGGGAAGGGCCCTTTCTCTGGGTTTGTCAGGGGCCCAGCCAGTTCTGTGGGGGACTTCACGTGGGAAACCAATAGCTTAGAGCAATGGTTCTCAATTAGTGGGTCAGAACCCAAAAGCAGAGATGGGACGTGACTACGTTTATTTACTCAGAGTGCTGTAGTAGTATTTCATGTACTTGTGGGTTTTTCTTAGAGTTGAACATTTCAGAGTTGATTTCAACTCCTAAAATGTAATTTTCACTCCATTCTGAAGGGACTGGTTTTTAATGATGGAGTTACTTGACAGTGTTCATCCACAGGTGTTGGTTCTTTTGCTGATATTTCTGGTCGATTATTGTTTTTGATGTAAGAGACACATTTGCTCAGTTAGAGACGTTATCTATGAAAACAATCAATCGATAGATTGTTATTCACCAACCACTTATTAAAGGGATACTTCAACATTTTGGCAAATTGGCCCATTGCCATAATTCCTATAGTCTTAGTAACGGGTTCGATACCTTTAGTTGTCGGTGCAAGCTATTTTTAGATCGGCACTGCCGAGTTCGGACCTGCTGTGCTACCTCAATGTAAGCAGACGGTATTTTGGCTTTCCCTCATCAAACTCATCAAACACACAATCAAACAACTCCAAAACGCTCTCGTGGACAAGTTGTGACCTGTACATTCACCGCACTATGAAATGATAATGTATAATTTTGTAACATTACGACACATGAAGCGAATACTCTGAACTATTTCTTGAGTAAACCACTGGGTGGAGTGACACAGTGCAGCAGCCATGTCTAGAGTGTAGTTCCGGCTTTGCATTTAGCTTTAAAACATCTCTGTCTCGTAATGTTCCATGGTTTTTTCATAGCGTTTAAAAAAAAAACAAACACAAAAGAAATGAAACATCTGTTAGTTTTCAAGAAAAAAACTTTAAATCTCAAGTTTAAAAAAGTATTTAACCTATGAGAAAAGCTATATTTTTTGTTGTAAATTTACAGTGCTTAACAAATTTATTAGACCATCTGTCATATTTGTCTCAAAGACCATCCAGCATCATGAAGTGCTTTAATGCTTTTCATTTTCAGTGAGCTCTCCACGTTTTACCATTTTGAACAGGAATGAGGGATTTCAAATTGAATTCACTCAAATTTGAGCCGGCTCACTGGGCTTCTCTGAGAAGTCAGAAATTAATCGAGCATAACATTCAACCACTAAAACTAATTTTTCTGTTCAGGAATGCAAGTAAATAACTATAATTTGACATATTAATCAAGAAATATTAATGTGCTTTACTATTTTTTTTTAAATTTTTTGTAAATCAGTAAATTTGAAAACTCATGGATAACAATAATAATTCTATTTTAGCATTAAAAATATCATTTGGGTTAAAGAGCTTCTACATATTGGTGTATTAACCATTGCAGAAACATAAAAAATGATTTTGGTAATTACCAATGCTGTTAATTTAGGGCAGCTGTGGCATAAACCTCACTTTGGTTAGGGTTAGAGTGGTCTAATAAATTTGTTAAGCACTGTACACAAACAAAAACTTTATAATTATTTAGATTATGAAGGTAAAAATACTGTTAATTCTGTTTTCAGTTTGGTTGTAAATTTTTGAATCTACACTGTTGTAAATTTATGATTTTAAAAAGTTTTTTTTAATTATTTTCTAATGTCAAAATTCAGGACTTTTTAAACTCATAAATTTCAATTTTTTTCTAATGAATTAATGACTTTTTAAACTCTGACATTCTGAATTTGTTTTCATCTTAATATATGACTGTTGAATCTAAAAAAAAAACATACAATCATATTTTTTTCCACTGTTTTTCCACTGTGGGCAATTTTTCAAGGACTTGTAAAAATTATTTTATTTCTTTCATCTTCATCTTATCTTGCATCTGACCTCAGAGTTCCAAAAAATGTGTTTATTTAAACTGGTAAAGGTATAAATATTTATAGTAACACGAAGTATTAGAATTAATATCTAAGATAGTAAGATATATTAATATCTTAGTGAATTTCCCTTCTGGGATGAACAAAGTTCTTGTATTGTGTTGTAAGTAACCAAGCTACATTGCAAAGCACTTTTTGACTTAACTGTACTCAAGCTCAATGCTTATTTTAATATACTTAATATAATTTACAGCATTGGTCTCAAACCTGGGGTCCAAGACCTCCTTAGGGGGTGCGCCAGAGATTTCAGGGGGGCACGAGGTTCTGTCTGAAGTGAGGTTGTTAAAATGAGATTTGCACCCATATTAACTAAAAGCACGATATAACACTTATAAATAATTCATACAATAGTCTTGGGGATGGCGGGTAACATTTTCTTAGATGCAAGTCGGGGGCGCTCAAAGGAAAAAAGGTTGAGAACCAGTTCTTTACAGTGTATAATGCTTGTGATGCATTCTACTCTTTGTACCCCTTGAGACCACTAGAGGGCAGACTGGGTTCTTTTCTCAAATTTCATCCAGTTCATACCATTAGTTAGCTGAATGTTTCTCAAGCACATGAAGCAAAAACCAATGCATCCACTCATATTTGACTCTTTTTTTATCTGTTTTTGTATAAAGGGTTTTAATTAAGTTTAGTTTTGTTTTATGTCAGAAGTTCCACAGCTTCATGTGGTTGCCAGCCATATACCTGTAAGGTAAAAGTCATAATCTCAATGTTACTATGTCTATACCCTCAGCGCTCCTGCCTGCCTGCCTGAGTTTGTCCTCCTTTTTGCCTCATTCACTGCTATGTTTCTTTTCTCTCTCTCACACTGATTTATTTAACAGCTACACTCGTGTGTGTTAGTGTCAGTGCAGGTACGCTGAGGACACTGTGTCAGATATGTGTGGATTTTTTCTTCTCTTCTGCCTCTACTGGATCACTCTCCCTGTCCCAGATGCCAAGTCAAGAGTAAATTATCACTGTGAGTGTATGAGAGAGAGATAGAAATAGACAGAGAGAAATAAAGGCACGAGTGGGATGAGAGAAGTAGAAAGTGCTGAAGAGTGGGTGTCTTTGGTATTGATTAGCAGTGTTTTGACGATTGATGGATATTAAATTGCCTCCTCTGTCTTTGTTTTCCCTCTGTCTCTCTTGTTGCTTTTGCTGTTGTTGACCTCCTTCCCACTCCATCTCCTTGTGGTGAACCTCTATAGGCAATTCCTGTCAGTAACTGTAAGACCGATTGCAATGCAGTGTCTTTAAACAAGCAATTAATTTTCTTAAAGAGTCAGAGGTCGTTCTGCTTCTTTGTTTTTCTTTATTTCTAATCTTAATTTAACTCATCAGAGCTCACAGTGTCTGCACAACTTTCTCCGTTTGAAATCTATTGATTTTCTCTGTCAGTTTGTCATTTGCGCTGCTCAAACGCTGACCGGTTTTCTGATGTGAATAATGGGAACCCAGGCTTGGACACACCACACAAACACAAGCACATTTTTTAATGTCCATATCTCTCACAAGTGTCATGATTTTGTAGATAAGGATTGGAAACGAAACCACTTGACCTCGAAATGTGATCTTATTTTTTTTCAGTAGCAGCTTCTCTCTGAACACGTCTGGCGGTATCAATGAAGCCCACACGCATACACCACATGCAGCCTGCTTCGCCTTTAAAAACATATTGATTTCTCTCTTTCGCAGGGAGCTTAATGCCATCGATCGGCCAGGCCCTTTCAAGATCAGCGCCAGTATAAGCATCTCTTCCCCTAACACACATGCTGCCTCTCTCTCCCCCCTCAGGTAATGGCTGTCCTTGGGCTTGGGGAACAGTTTGTCTGCATTAAGAGAGAGAAGTGTGTCCTGTGGCATCCCGTCCCTCTCCGTCCTCTCTGCTCCACACTAATATGGTTAAGTACGGGACGTGTGTTTGACTCTTTGACAAAAGGTATGAACGAATGCAGCGCACACCTCCTGTGACCTTTATCATCCTCCCATCCCCCCTCCCTCCTCTCCCGTTCTCCCTCCTCACCCTGCTCCACTCAGTGGGTCGATACCTATTTGTATTTGCAATGCATTAGAGCAGTGCCCTCTTTTAGATTGAAAAAGTTGGCTTTTCTCAGATTGGTGCCTTGCAGGCAAATCACACCAAGACAGAGGCGATTTAAGAGCGTTCTTCATGTTTTCCTTACCTTTATACGGTATTTTAAGATCAGCGTTATCACATTTACCTGTCACTGCTAGTTATTAAAAAGCAGAAGAAAATTCTTTGTTGAATGCCAAGATACAGATGCTAATGAAACCCTGAGACCATGGTACCATATAAAGTCTTCTTTTTGTCATGAACCAAACAAAAGCAAAAAAAAAAGAGAGTGTAGGTTTTAAGCATAGACTGTAGAAAGAATTGGACGAACCCGTGTGACGTCAGCTGTCTGCTTACAATAGGTGCGCTCAAACTGCTCTTGAAGCCAATCCACGCAGGCTTCCATATTGAAATCGCGGTCTTAACCGAACTTTGGATAAACAATACGGCCCGCCTACTAAGTGTAACTTCCTGTCAGCTAGCTAGCTAGCATTCTGGTTGACAAAAACGTAGCCTCTGCCTGTCGTGCTATCTGTTAATGAAATGAGATGTGCCAATCAGCTTGAAGTGTGGTTTATCCTAAATATAATCCAAAAATCGTGGTACAAAAAAATTCACCCCCCCGTACTGTGAGAGCACAATAAGACACTAGCTAATGAGACAGGTTTGGTATTTTGAACCAGGCTGTAAACCAGTTTATTTCTAGTGTAAAAATCAGCTGTTTAACCGCTGTCCAGACAGAGCTTCCGGTGTTCCTGCAGCCTGCCTCAAGCGGACACTCGCGGTATTGCATTTTTTGCACTCCCGCATTGGCTTTATTTTTCAGGACTGGAGGTTGCCGCTTGGTTTTAAGTTAATAAATAGCTTTATAAGGAGCCTTCCATGATCAGACAAATTCACCATATTGGATTGATATTTGTATCTTTTATATGTTCACCGAATAAGAAACTAACTAGATATCTGCATTTTGAGAAGGTTCTGAATAAGATTAATTCCCCAGGACACCCCCATGTTTTAGTCCACACTGCACTCTTGGTAGTGAGACATCATAGGGCTTGGGGGGTCCTCTGCCCATACTGTTTCTATGAATTAGTTTCCCATTAAATCTTTATATTGTGAACATGATTGCATTGTTAGTGATGAGAAAATCATAAAGTGTTGGTCAAAGTGAATATAGTCACGTCGGGTCAGGTCAGGTATGGGAGCATATGCTGGTTAGGCACTTGCCACGTTGACCTTGGTCCTGCACTGTTCCGGCCTCCTGATGGCCATCCTCCAGGTCATCGGGTAGGTTGAGCGTTGCTGGTGGCGCTGAGGTGTCATTGACGGGTCCTCAACTGTTTCGGCTCAACTTGAGGCAGTCTTTCCAGGTGGGCACCTGAAATGTGACATGAAGAAAGAGAGTGTTCAGGTGATCTCTGAGACTCTAGGCATAGACTTAGTCCATGCAGAGCGCTGCTAAAGCCTTATGTCATGCTATCGAGTGAACTAAAACATCCGGCCTCCTGGTGAGTTCATAATTTCTTTCTTTCTTTCTTTATTTTTTTAAAAAATGCAGTCAATTTCCAGTGAGTTGTGTGTTATATATTCATATAAGAGATACAAAAACCTATCCACCAAGATGAACTTATCTTGTCTTAGGGTTCCTTTTAAGCTCCTGTGAGGGCATCTGTATTAGTGTTGTTTCTGGCGCCCTCTGTGGACAAACAGTGCGTCTTACACCTTTGCTGATTTTGTCCTGTGCATGTGTGAGTTGTGATTATTTTAACCCATCCTGATTTTTTTTAAATGTCAAATATATTGTTCTTTGTTGTTTGTGCAGCAGGGTAATCACTTTGTCCGACTCCCAGTAGTGACCTCAGGTTCAGAAAATTTCTAAACAAGTCAGTCTTTATGCTGGTGATCTTATTTTTTATTGCTCCTTACGAGATATCAAATAATAAAATATTTCTGGCTCTTTCTTACAAGGACAAAAACTACTCATGGGAGCTTTTAAAAAGCAAACAATTAGATTTGTTAGAGAATATTAGCTTTATGTCCTTTAAAATAGGTTTACCAAAATAGGATATGAACTGGACAAACATGCTTAACACAATAAAACAGAAGCCATCTGACCACAGAGTAGCCCAGACTCAAAACAAAGGAACCCTAATCCCCATGTGCTGTCAGAGCCCTTGGTGAAGCCCTCTTCCACAAACAACCATTATAAGTCCTATCTTTTAAACCAGGAAGGAGAGTACATCAGGTGCATCAGCCAGGGAACTCAAAAGAAGAGAAAAATCAGTTAATATGACTCATCAACATCCAGAACACGTCACATCACTGGGATATAGAAAATGGTCTTGAAAAAAATGAAGTCCCCATGTTTAAGGTGGATTATGGCATGAATGTGGCAACCGAGCAGAGCCAGGCAGGTAGTAGGTTTGCTCCTGTCATGTTATGGATGTCCTAAGGGCCTGAAAACTGACAGCAGTCTCCAGGCGTATTGCCAGAGGTAAAAAGGCCCGGACAAAAGAGATGCCATTGAGCTTGACCTTAGCTGCTGAGCAACACATGCCGACATATAGAGCTCCCCCAGCCCCGGTTTGTGGGTTGTGATGAATCCCTAGCAACCCGTATGTCTAAAATGTATGCACATGACTTACTTTTATTTACTTAATTGAAAGATAACTCACTCAGAAATGTGCTAATAGATAAATACTAAGTCTATTAAATGGGCTATATTGTGTATGTTTAGTGGCTGTGACTGAAAATACTACAGTGATTTCAGTACGACAGCATACAGCTTTCTATAGTGTGTCCATCGAAATGTTTATCATTGAATCATGAAAGCAGTCATTTACCTGCTGCTGAGCTTTCGCACGGGTATTTAACCTGTTTGAAAGCTAAATTAGTCCAAAATAATAAGAAATATGTTAGAAAAATATTTTCTACTCCATGGCTTTACTGAAGAAACACCATTCCGGACCTGATTGAAAAACCATGCAGTTTCAACTTTAGACCATTATAGACAAGAAGTTCTTTACAATGGCTTTATTGTGCATACTTAATCTTTCTTGTAAACAGAACTGACTGGCAAATATTTTGAATGAGTAGATAAAATAACAAAAGGGGTACATAGCAGTTATGTCCACCTGTCCCATTTTGCAGAGGTTGTTGTCTGTTGTCCTTAATGTGGGCAGCCCGGGTTCAAATGCAGCCTGTGGCTCCTTTCTTGTGCACTATCTGTCACCCCTGTTTCCAACTCATCTAAATAAAGTCATGATTAAAGCCTTTAAAAAGACTTAACATTTGGTTTTGTATGATGCCAAGTACACATTCTTAAAGTTTGGACTTTCATCAAATCTAGGAAATAATGTAGAGTATTAAAACTCCAGGAGAAAAGTGTAAGAGAAGGAACAGAAGGAAAGAGGCAGGAAAATGCATTGAAAGCATCCACTAGCTAGCTTGAAAGCCCTAAACTCAAGTTACAAAGTGTAAAGCTTAAGGAAGACATAAATACAAATGGAAAAATTTGGAACATATCCTTAAATGTGGGTTAACCATCAACATTAAAAAAGAATAAATAAATGATAATACCATTAAGCATACCTACGTAATCCCAGATACTGACATATAGGTTGTGAGCGGTTCATGTAAGACATATGCAAATACATCATTTGATATCCACATGGAGGCAGTTTGAGTCCTTTGCCAGATGAAGAATTTAAGCCCCGCATTGCTGGGGAAAAATCTGGTCTTTTGTGACTAAATGCTTCAATATAATCAGATAGTTAGTCTGTGCTTTGTTCAAATGACATTTGGTTCTGAGCAGGTTATGTGCAGTGAGATAAAGAGCTCTATATCTGAATCAAAATGGTGTCTGCTATCAGCCAAACACTGATGATAATAGTGAAACTAGATAGTAAAAACAGAAATATGCCTTTTAACTCCCCAAATCTTTTGATTTGATGATGGGAATTCCAAGATGATGTAACTCTTCGTGGTCATTTAATACTGTTTGATGCATGAGACTTTCCAGTAAAAAATAATGGTGCATCAATACTGGAACCCCCACAGACATTTTCAAATGGCAGATAAAAATCAAAGTAAAAAATCATATTAACCTCAGATTAACCACCTGATTTTTTCTCCTTCTTATAAAGGTCTCCCATCCTTTACAGAGATTTGAAGACAGCCATTCACTGTTAGGGTTCAAGTGCTGTATGTGCATGTCATGTTGACATTTTCCCTCCACCCTTGTTTTCTCTGTAGATAAGGCAGCTTTACATCCACCCTTATATCTTGCTGATCTAAGCATTTGACAGGGTTAAGTCAGCAAGAAAGTCATTTCTCACTTGATTTAATTTGGTTGGTGACTTCTTTATTGCCTATGTTTCAGCACTCTCTTTGGTTCTCAGGGTTACAGTCTAAACAAGGCATACATTAAATACATTAAAGCTGATCTGAGTGCATAGGGAATAAACAGGAATATACAGAAAGAGATGAGGGATGTGTGTAAAAAGTAAATCAATTATAAATGGGTAAATTTTAATAAACAAACTTCAGGTACATTAAATTTGAAGCTTTAAAAGTCTTGTTCCTTGAAACCTCCCAAATCACTGCTGATAACCACAAATATGAATGTGAAGTTTGAAACCAAGCTGCTGTTGAGTTTGTAAATAAGAGGAGTTAGCACAGTATAGTATCATTGTAAAACCATGGGTTTATTTTTTACCTGTTACTTATTACTGTATGATACAACATACCTACCATACAACATGACATGACGCAACAAATGGTACAATACAATATATTTACTGTTCAAAGACTGTCCACCTAACATCAGGAACTATGGCTTTAAAAATGTTTTCAGACATAATGACTGACAATTTATCAAAATACAGACCAATTTGATTCAATCCAATACAAATTGATTATGGAATCCAAAAATATTTTGTTTTGTAAAAAAGTGGGAAAACATGATAATTTCAAAATAGCCTAAGAGTCTTTCAGTTTATCCATGAAAGAGACAAAGTCCCACACACCTGCCCAGGTGTCTCACTTTGACAGTTGCCCTTGTGTTGCTGTAACTTTATAAATCATTCTAATCATAAAAACAAAACATTAATTTTGCCCTAGAAGTACAAATAAAAAGCCAATTTAACAATGACAGGATATTTGAATAAACAATGTCAGAGCTCTGTGTTAGAGAAAGACATTAACGGGTTAAAATAATGATAACAGTAAAATAAAAATGGCTTTCTGAATTTTATACTTCTTTTCTTTCATAATTCTTCTGGTTGTAAATATTTAGTGGTAATGTCCCTCAGAAATCATTATCTGTGCTCTTTTTGTATCTGCGTTCTTAAATTGATGTCTAGCTCAGGTGTAATGCTCTCTGTTTAATATTATGTCAGTGGGCCCAGAAATATTGATAATGTTAATAAATCAGTCATTCTTAAGAACATATATGGTTATAAGCTCGGGAATAAAACAGGATTTGGATACTGTGATAAATGAAGACTTTGCAAAGTTTTAACTAAGAAAAGAGTTTTAATATTCAGTCTGTTTGTTCTGCTTTCTAGTGTTAGCATCTTAGATAAACGTTAGCTCTGCTGTCCCAAAAGGTGAGATTTATGTGCTGTTGTTATACTTAATTGCTTTTCTCCAAAGTGTACAGACGGGCAGACATTTTGAAAGTTATCCTTCCTTCATATTAGGTCCAGATGACAATTTCTGAAGGGAGAGAAGTGTAAATTTAAGACACTCACGCCACGTCATGTCACGCCATGTCATGTCACACCACGTCATGTCACGCCACGTCATGTCACGCCATGTCATGTCATGCTACGTCATGTCATATCATGTCACTTCACGCCACATCATGTCATGTCACGTCTTGTCATGTTGTCATATTGCTGAAAAACATTAAAGCTTACTTTATACTCAACATATGTAAGATGATATCAGATGAGATGCTTTATTGCAACCATATTTAATACAACAGAATTCAGTTGGACCCCAACTGCTCATCTCATTTGATATGATACACCACATACATCACAGTACATATAAGAGGATCAGCTGATCTCAGTAGCTATAGATCAGATCAGCTCTTCAAAACTTTCTATTTTGTCACTGGTAATCATATATTTTAGTCTGTCCAAGAAAACTATTTAAATGTGACAAATAAAGACCTAATCCAAAACATTACTGCTTGAAATCCTGTTTAGTTTAGTCTTTCCTTCCTTTTGTCCTTTCAGCTTTTAGAAATGTTCTTTCCTTTTTCCCCAAATTCTAACTCAGTTAGACATTCTCCTGGTCCTTTAATGTAAGTCATGTTAGTGAACTTACAGTAAACTGTGTAAACTCTATAAATGCTCAGGGACTTCTCGTACGTAGAACAACTTAACATATTCAAGTCTGTGCTGTGAGAGGCGTTGGGTGGTTCAGTTTACCGCGTGCCCCCGCTGGCCTGCAATCGAATCCTGCTGGAGCTGCTGCCTCCCCTCTGTCTCCCCCTCTGCTGTCTCAACAATTAAATCAGTCAAGGTGAGCGGACTGCCCACTCTCTTTCGCTTTTGTATGAAAAATAGAGCAACAGATAAAGCATGAGCTCATATAATAGTCCACTTTGTGACCCTTGACGCAAAAAAGTTGTCTTATTATGAAACATTTCACCTGTGTGTCAGCTGTTGCCATGGAGATTTTGTGCAGATATGTGCGGCTCTTCTTAATGGTCTGACCTTAACCTTGCACTTTCTCGGCTGTACGCTTTCATGATGTTACAGACACACAGGCATAATTTATACCGCAAATCAATATTTCAGCAGCAGTCTATTCTCTCACCTTTCCTATAAACACACTAAACATTTCTGTGTATTGATCCAGCCTTCAGTAATAATGGAGAAACTTGCACTCTGATTGAGATATTTATATGGTACACACCTTGTGTATTTCTTGAACTGATTTCCAAGTCTTTTAAAGCCTTGAAGCACCATTTACAAACATCTCCCCTCCCCCATCTGCATTTCTCTCTCTGCCCCTTTTTGCCCCTCTGTCCTACTCTCTTTCCCTCTTTCTCTCTCTCTTGCTCTCTTTCTCTCACTCTCTCTCTATCCTACAAGCTGTGTCTCTTTCCTGTGTGCTGGGGGGCCAGCAGAGGGGAAGTACACAGAGAAGGAAAAGCTCTCTGAGTTCAAGTGCACTGGCTTAAAGACACAGCTGGCTTCAACAAAGGGGAATTTGACAAGGGGAAAACAGTCGTGGAAAGGAGGAATAATGACCTATTGACAAGGCGGTTGTGTACATGGAGACAGTATGGGGATCATTTCACATAAAGAGTGTGGGGGGGGGATATGAAAAATTTGAACAGGAAAACAGAGAAAAAATGTCTCCTCCCCTTTCCTCTCTCCACGTATACTCCTCCTATTCCCTCCCTCCCACCATCCTTTCATTCAATCAGTCCCTCCCTCTCTCTCCTTCATTCCTACCCTGCATGCATGCACACTAACACACATACACAGATACACACACGATGACTGATGCCTTCTCTTGCATTCTCCGTGTTCTCAGCTCTCCGTGTAGCATAAGGTGGAACCGGTTCAACACAGCTCCAGCACAACGCTGAAAAGGGGGGAAAAAGTACTAATCCTGTACTTTCACCCCATGCTGCTGATGTCCTTTGTCCATAAGGCATGTTTCTCTTCAAAGAGCCTGGAGGGGTGAAGAAAAGAGAAATGGTGTCTTAGGAAGAGGAGAACGAGGCAACAGCGGATAAAATGTGACGAGACTGGAGTGAAATAGAGATGCAAGGCTGCAAGTCCGGAGGGAGGCACTAACTCAAGAGTGAGGAAGAGGGGACAGAGAGGAGGAATCAAGTTGGAAACGAGGAAGAAACGCGGGAAAAGGTAAAAAAAAGGGGGGCTGACTTCTTAAATAGAAGCTTTATTTCTCTTGGGTTATCTTACTTCCTACTTGAACTGTTATTAAGACAGAAAAGTGATCCCGTACACACATGATCTCTCTGTTTTACTCTTCTCACTGTCTCTGTGTTCTTGGTTTTACTGTTTGGCTGTGCTGTGCTCTCTCTTGGTTTGTGTACCTAAAGTCATTTTCCTTCCTCCCACTCTGGTTGGAACAATTTCCCATGTCTCCATTCTTCTCCTATAACCCAGCCATGTCTTTTATATCCTGTATTTGCTTAACACAATATTATAATTATGAGAAAACTGTGGTTTGAAATCAAAAACTCAAGCTGCTTTAGAGGCCCAGTTGTTGGGACAAAGGGGAAGTAAGAATGGGACAGGTTCTTACTTTTGTGCCAATTTGGCTGAGTTTTAAATTGTACGTCTGCTGAGAATTCCGTTAGTAAGCGAATGTTGTGGGGGTTTTTTGTTTCGGCTGCTATGAAAGTGTTAAAAGATGACACAAAGTATTTGAAATATTTGGCCATCATCCTCCCTGCTCTGGAATTGACACGTCCCACCCTCTTGTTCCCCTCACTGTTTGTTTGTGCTCTCAGTATGTGTCCCTGTTACACCACACACACAACCAAATGCACCTAACCTACTGCTCTGAATACCTCTCTGCTTTGTACCTCATCCTCACTGCCCTGTTTGCTCACAGCCTTCTTCCATTGTTCCATATTGACAAGTAACTGTTGTCCCATGGACCTGGGATCCATCCTCATTCTGTCCATGTTCTTAACAAGCCTCTCAACCTCCATCTAGAACCGATACCAGCTCCCATTATCGTTCCCCAACATGCAGTTTCTTCCTCGTGAAGGAACAGTGTTCGGCAGAGGGGAGGAGGAGTGTTTTCCCGATGAAAAGGTGACTGCAGAGAGTCTCATGGTGGTGTCTGACTGCAGGTTTAACTCCAGGTTTAAGACTAGAGACCAAACCTGAGACAGATGACCTTGATGATGGCTGGCTGGCGTCTGTGTCATGGATGAAGTTTACCAGAGAAGGTTGATTTGAAGCTAGTGTTTTTTAATTCCATTTTTAGATGAATGAGGTGTTAAACATGTATTTAGTGTTATGAAGACATCCATTGTCATATACAGAGAGGCTAGGTTGCAGTTTTGGCAATGTTTATTTGCCTTATTTTTATATGAGTTTAGCTTGAAGTATGGAAGCTAAAAGATGAAACTGAATAGTTCAGTTCAACACAATTAACTCATTAAGTTGAGCTACTCTAGAGAAGCTATACCATTTCATTATAACAATCAAACATGTGAAGGCATATTGAAGCTAGCACTTGCTTGCTTGCGTTTATTTTATTCTACAAGTTATCTGTTTGTGCAGCAAAAACTCAGCACTGAACATGATTCTGGTTTTAAAGTGAATCTACATAAAGTTGCTATAGTTTTAAATCTACCTGTGACAGTTTTGGCTAAAAAGAACAACTACAAGTGTTGATATTTCACCAATAAGCAGTATGGATTAAGCCTAGTATAGTTAGTTAATCTGCCAATCATATTGTAAATCAGTCTGCAGAAATGAAAAAAATGCTCCTGTCATAACTTTCCTGTATAAAGTTAAAGCCTCTCTAAGGAACTGGTTATGGAAACAGTTCCAATAAATATTGATAGCAAACAAGACTTTAAATAGCAAGATTGGTTATATTGCCTAAAGCTGCTGCCGGTGGGTAGATGACAGTGATTAACATCACATTTCAGGATCAGCCGTTTTTTGACAATTAACAATGGTTCTTAACGAATGAAACTATCAAGTGCCAATACAAAGCAAGATACGATTTTTATTTTTATTTTGGAGAGACTCTACTTAGACATGTAAAGGACAGGATCAGCAATTAGAGATTAGGTACAGCTTTGTACACAGGAGTCACCTAGAACTAGATTTAGTCAATTTTCAGAATAAGTTAACATGACTGTTAGCATTGATTCATTTATCACAATGCAGTTAAGGGCCATAACTAGTACAAGCATTTTTTCAATTGCATTGATTGCATGCATTGTTGTCCCTTTGAACACGCTCTGGTGAAGACACTGCAGTGTCTACTTGCAGTCTTAGCGATATCAAGTAAGTCTAACAATGCTCCTTAAAGACCCTGTAAAGTGAAATCCAAAATTTGCATCTTAACACACTAGGTATATTGAAATATAGTTGCTGTAAACATGTAAAAACACTGAGATCTACATGTGACTTAATTTTGGATATTGACTGTTAGAAAGCTTTTCACTTCTTTACTGGCTTGGTTTAATTTGGGCAAATTAAACAAATATGTGGGCTGGTGATGTCACCGGCCCACAATGGGGAATGGGCCCGCCCCTCTAACATTACATTTTAAATTCACAGAGCAGTTCATCTCAGTAGAGTCTGTTGTTAAGAGATGCCACTGCCTTTATTTAAAGTTAACACTCAGTTAAATGCTGTTTTTTTTTTGTTTATTGTGAGGTAAATTTGCCAAATCTATCAGCCAGAGTGGTCCAGGGATTATTTAAAGTATCATAACAGAGATTTGAGCCAGAAAATGGACTCTGTCTCTTCTCTGGCACAGAGCCCTGGTCATAAGGTCGATGAGGGTCAGACTAATGGTATGAGTGCTTTCCTCCATTAAGATTGTAAAATTTTTTAAATCTGAGAGGATTGTGTTTCTACTGAGTGGGCGTGGCTGTAGCTCATTCAACAGACACACCCACACCATCCTAGAGCAGATTGTATTGCTTCATTTATCATAATTTTGAAGCTTAATTTCATAAACCTAGAGATGAATTATTTGACTGAAAATTGACCTGGGGGATCGTAACAAACTGACCTGTCATACAACAAACTAAATATGTTTCTTTTCCCTTAACAGGGTCTTTAATGTCTCATTTCACTTTAAAACACTCATACTGGTTAAGTTTATGTCATTATCTTCAACTTACTCCAAGTTTCTAATTTTCTCACAAAATAAGTAGGACGTCAGTTACCCTAAGTTGTAGACAGTACAAAAAGAAAAGTAGAAATTTGACAGCCCTGAGAATGAACTAAACCAAAGGCACCTTGATTGACTGGTGGCCAGTCCAGGGTGTACCCTCAACCAGTGACATCCAGTAGTACACTATTTATTTTTTTGTTGTTAGATAATGTACATTTTTTGAATGCCACACTTATTCTCATATCAGTGTTTTTACAGTGTGGTATTGCTTCTTTAATTTCATTGAAAAACTGAATCACTTGTACTACCAGTTAATACAAACATGAACTGTAACAGGTGTGTAATATTAGTATTTAGTAATAAAGTAGAATAGTTTTTGAATGACAGGTTTATGTTTTATCATATGTTGTAAATGAAGAACTTAAATGACTTAAGCTTTCAGATGGCTAATTTTACAATAAATTATCAATATTGTTATTGCTCTCATAGCCTACAAATAACTAGTATCAGTATCATCCCTGAAAAACCTATAGTGGTTAAAACGTATGGTGATAGTCAGCAGCTATTTGACACTTTTTAATTGTTTAAAATTGTAGAAACTCACTGACAGATGTTAAACGTGATCAATAGCACTGATTTATGACAACAAACAAACAAAAAAGAAAATCAGGAAAAATTGAGCGAAAAGAGTTATTCATCTAAATCAATCATGCCAGTTGGGCAGCTGTGGTCCAGTGGTAATATCAGTCATCTCAACCAGAAATGTGGGGGTCCAGTCCCAGCTCCTCAAGTCTACATGTCGAGAAGTCCTCCTCTATGCAAAATAACAAACCTCAAATTGCTCCTAAGTGGCACAGCCAGCAAGGTGTGAACGTGTATACACGGGACTAATTAAAACTGATTGTTTCTTCACTCAGCCGCCTCTGCTATCAGTGTGTGAATGAATGTGTGAAAGCTTGAATGTGACATGTGGTGTTAGAGCCCTTTTAAAGGTTAGAAGATGAGAAAAGAGCTAAATAAGGACTGTTCATTTACTGTGTTATCCAGCCATGGTGTTATGTGGTTCTTGACGTTTGCATCTGCAGTGTTTATGAAAATGAGCAGTGGCATCTCTTGTGGCTTAAATACACTTGAAAGATGACAGACTTTGTTGTAGTATAGAAAGCTATCTTTGATTTTGTTAACTTATTTTAACCAAGGTGTTCATTTTCTGCTCCTTGTCAAGGCGGTCATCTGATGCTAGCTAGCACACAGCTTTGACCACTTATGTTTTATCACGCCAATGTCATATTCCTTGCAAGAATCTTATTGAATAAGTCAACAACTGAAAATTGTGCTTCGCGGACATTTCATATCAAACATTGAGCTTCTTCTTTTTAATTTATAAGATTTCTTTAACCAATGAAAACAGAGAATAAGAAACCTTTGATGAACCAAAGCAACTTCCTGCTGTTGTGACAGATTGTATCATATCACTTCAGGCATAATAGCTGTTGAGGCATTCAGTACAGTGTTCACTACTTTATAATTGTAGTGAATACTTCATGGGAAATAATGGGTCGCTGTGAGCTATAGTAGTGACAATCAATGTATCAGTTACCTCAAGCCTCTTTAACCTGAGGTCACCACATACAGATCTAAAGTTTACAGAGCAGAGAAAACCAATAAGTGCTTTCTTTATCAAACATGCTGTCAGTCGGCCTTGGCTGTTAATTGTGTAGTCTCTACATGAAAGGAAAAGGTAAAAAGGGCTATACACAACAGGCGGCGTGGCCCACTGTGCAGCAGAGAAATGGCTGCGGCATGTGACCACTGTGGATGTACTGACGCTCTCTCACGGTCTGAGGGAGAGTGATTCCCCTCGGACGCTCTGTTCCAGTTGCATCAATGTTTGTGTGCTGTCTTGAGGACAGGGGGTTTAGATGGGCCTGGAGCTGAGAGAGCTGCATCTGGATAGCTAAAGAGCTTGTAGTCACAGAGCTGAGAAGGTTTTTGTCTGTCACATGAAGTTTTATCTCATTCAGAAGCTCATGCATTGTGCAGGTGAAGGTCTGGAGACTGTTATTAATTACTGGCTGGAGTTGTGGCATTCAAATGGTTGATTTTGTGTTTGTGAGTTAGAGAATGTTGAATAAATGAAATTTATCTTTTAATCTACTACATTTCTACGGAGACTATTTCAACCAATTGCTTATCTAAAATATAACTTATCTATTAAAAACTATTTATTTTTATGTTTTAAAGTATCAAATTATAGAAAGAAATACAGGGACTTTAACGGTTCCAATCCCTTTAAGCAGGTAAGATTTACATGAATCCATGTTTGAATGCAGGATTTGTGACAGTGATACAATATTATTAAAGTAGGTCATTACAACTTTACCTTGTATTTAGTTTATCCACTTCTAATAAAAGTCATCCATCGTCCTTTGAATTTATACAGTATAACAGAAATTATGTAATAAAAAGATGCTCCCATAAAAAGACAAGACCGACAGACTAGCCATCTACGTGTGTCACACCTACAGTATTTCTGCAGCAGCATCGTATAAGCCATAAAAACTGTAGCTTTATAGAAATGCTGTAAAATGTATGCTTAAGAATCCTTAGTGTACCCATATCTCATCACTGCCAACTTTATTTACAGTTTAAACCCCAAATTTCTTGTTCATCCTATTTGTTGCTCAGTGTGGTTTTTGGATTTATGCTCAAGAAAATGCTTGCTCATTTGTATTTTTGTAGCTTAGGTGGAAAAATACAAGAAGCAGAAGCATCTCAGGGATTCTCCTTATACAGCCCTAAAACAAAGTATCAGGTCATTGTTGTGATACATTTAGTCACAAACTGTGATATGATTCTCCTCTCACACATCTATCATACTCTACAAATCATGTGGCCAAGTAGAAATTATTTAAAGCAATACATTTATTTTTTAAAAAGTATTAAGTATTTGAGAAGAAATTAACAAACAAAATTCTTACTTAGATTTTTGTCTATTCTCATATCTTTATTTACAAAACTGTATTATAATTAATCTCAAACCACACTTTACTATAAAGGTAAAGATGGACAATTTTCAGGGGCCTTCTGCTCCAAGGCCACTCAAAATGTAGTCATCAGGTGTGCATCAAATAGGAAGTGCACACTATCACTAATATTACGTTCATTAAGATGTCTTGGATGTCTTCATAACAGGGAAACAGAAATATTGAAACAATAAAAAAGTGGAATACTATGCAATAAATTTGTTGATTTGTGGCAAAGAAACTGATTTGGCAACAATATGAGTGTACTGTATTTTTATTTTTTAAGAGTCACGTCTGTCCTTGAGATGCTGAAATATTCAGCTGAGGTGCGTTTGAGTTGTGATGCTCCATGAAGAGGTGATGAGCCAGTACTGCTGGGTAGTGGAGTATTTATGTCAATTTTAAAAAGATGCTTCTAGATATTTTGTTTTCAGCCAATAATTGCTTTAGTCTAGATAATGGAGGGCCTCATATTTGCATCTGTCAGAGGCCTTCGTATTCTTAAAACCACCCCTGGCATTGTTACACTGTAAGACTGAACAGTAAAAGGTGGTTAAAAACTGAGTTTTGTATTCCTCAAAACCCAAAACAGGTAGTTCAGCTCCATTTTCTGAGCTGATAGAACACGTTTTTAGTTTGAAGTTAACAGTATTCAAACAATATTAGTATTTTTTGTAACTGTACTCAGATTATTTGATTATCATCTGCAGAATTATACCAGAATACTTAAGGGCATTTAACCCTTTTGCACCACGAGTGAGGTCACTGATTCAGTTAAAGAGTTCCTGCAGTGGGGGGCAATATTAATATTAATGTTGATCTTAATGTTAATGTTGAGTGGATGGCGTGTTGAACATAGACACCAGCTACTGGTTCAGTGGGTCTTTAACAACCATTGTTGTGTTCGGTTGGCTGTATTAGCCTACATTAGGTGGAATGGTAACTTAAAATGTCTTTCAAAAAATACCTTTTTTTCCTTTTTTCAGGGAGTACTGATTTCCTTTTAAAGGTAATCGGTTGCCTATAAAATGTTGAGTTCTATAAACTTATCAGAGTTTACAGTGCACTAAAAATGATTAAATTAGAAGTATTGCACACTCAGAGTAGATGATTTAGCTGAAATACTGCAAGCTCAAAATGAAAATTTATTATCAGTTTTGAACACTTAAAATAATTTATTTCAAGCTAGTATTCCACGCTTAAAATAATTAATTTAAAATTGGTATAACACACTAAAATTTATGAAGTTAGCATCAGTATTTATTACTCATAAATATTAAGTTAGTGTAATTGGAGTTGTAACTTGCAAACAAGTTATTTGAGCTCACAAAAGTCAAAGTTTAATTTACTTGTTTTTAAAGTAAGCTCAACTGGATCGCTTCCTTGTCATCACCACATTAATATTGCTGTATGCATTCTGTACCATAATAATACCATATGACATCCTTTAAAACTGCTATGATAAAATTAGGATTAAGATTTTTTTAATTGCAATAATCTCAGACTTTATGTAGTTAATTGTCATTTATCTCTTGTTGTTTTTGTTTCTTTTTGTTTATATCATCAGTTGTCACTTTAACTCAACATTTAATGTGTAAAACATCTTAAATTGTTCTTTTGTGGGTCACTTTAACCATCTATATACCAGTTGTTTATACCCCCTTATTTATGAATATATATCTTCCATACATTTTTTCTTGTTTGAGGTTTTGCTTATCTTTCTTTTGAAATTAATAATCTTATTTTTGACAAAGTATAATTTCTTAATGAGATATGGACTTTGCTAAAGGTTTGATTTTTAGTCACAATTTGTTTTTTCTTCATCACTGTTGATTCCCAGATACTCCCAAGTTGTCATCATGAAATTAAGATTTCCTTTAGAATTTAAATTTTTTGCCTCTTTTATCAGTTTTGATATATTTAAGAACATGGAAATAGTTGAGCATGTCTGAACATTTGTCTAAGTTCGAAACAGAATAAGTGGGTAATTGAATTCAATTAAAACTAATAAACATTTAGGAAAGAGCAGGTACAGATTTGAAATCCACCATTTTGAAAGTATCAGTGTTTTCTGTAGTTTTCTCCTTCCACAGCAGAGTTAGAGTCTTTCCCGGTAACTGAGCTGATATAAATGGATAGTTTCTGCATGCAGGGGCCAGGTGGTCGCCTGGTGCTTTCAGATGGAGGCCAAGGTGGTGAGGTGGGGGTTAATATTTGCAGGCTGTAGGAATGCGTTTGGAGTCAGCAGTGAGAATTCCTCAGTTCTGCATTAGTAGGTCTCAGTGTTGCTTCTTACCTCTGCAAACTACCTCAATCCCGTCTTGTCTTCCTCACTCTAGCTGCCCGTCTTCATCTTCTACTATGTGTCGCAACTTTTGATCCTCCTCGTCTCCCCTCCTCTCTTTTTTCATAGATGTCTCGCAGACACCTAAAGAGCCGCAGAAGGTGGGGGGTTGGGTACAAAATAAAAGAGTGTGATAGTGTGACTGTGAGTGAGAGCGATGTTTCTCACATGGTGTCCTCATCGCTGTGTCAGTCATGTATGATTTATGGAGCAAGTTTCTGAGGAAAAGGCTTTGTTTGTATCATCAGGCATCATCCATTCATGTTGTCTAATGAGTTACATCAAGGGTGGACCAGGAAATAGTCTCCACCTGCTCACACAATCAGGATTAGCTTTTTCAATGAGGTAAAGCCAGGACAAGGATTCAGGAGATGCAACACAGGCTGTTGAAATAGTAATCATGGCAGATTTGATTCAAAATGTTCCTAAATGTGAAGTTACGACGAAACACCTGAGCAAAAGCTGGAACAATTACTCTTACAGGATCAGCGGGTGGTCTTAGAGGATCTACTCTTAGAAGCATTTTTTTTCACAATAGAAAATCTGATGCAATCACCTGAAATAGAATATTTATGATTAAAAAAGAGCTCTGCAAAGGGAGATGGTCCTCTCCCATGGAGTCTGTCATGTTGCCACCACATTTCTACAGTATGGACAAATCAAACACTGGCTCAAGAGAGGGTTTTTGTTTTTATCATAACTTTGTTAGTCCTCGACAGTTGTTTGGCTCATTATGCAAAAATTCGGATTATTTTGGTTTTGGATTATGTAGATTAAATTATCAATACCACCCTCATTTACATCCACTTCAACCTTCTGAGAGCAGTTTTTGCTGGTTTTGAAACAGACTGAAATTACAACTAAGGCCTCTTATGAGCTACTAAAGCAACGAAGACCATCAATGGCCAGATTTATTATTTCTAATAACATAATTTCTAATTTCAGTAAATGCTGCAGATGCAAGGAAGAGCTCAGATAAAGCCTGACACACACATAAAGATGTCTAAAATCGTGACTAATTTTTTCAATGTGGAAGAGACATGAAAAATAATAGATTTGACTGTTTTGTTCGTAAAGTGTGTGGTGTAGAACAAGATGATCAGCTTCTGTTCACTGACCCCCTCAGTCTCTGCGTGGTCTCATCTCTCAAAATAAAAAAAACCATGCCAGGTCAAACGTGACTGTAGAGTGAACAAGCTAATGTGGCTAATGGTTAGCTACCTGTTAGGTCCATTGCGGTTGCTATTTCACTCCTTCCCTTGTCAGTTTGCCTGTGAAATGTTTTACAGAAAATGTTGTTAAACACTAATTTTTTGCATCAAATCAACAAGTTGCTCGTTCATTTCCGATGTAAGTCTAAACTTTTTGGTTAATATTTACTAAAGATGCAGTAGCTGTGTTTCCATTTTGCTTCTTCCTTCGGCCAGCGTGCTTCCCGTTTGTCTGTTGCTCCATCCTGGTGCTCATGTCTGTTTGGCTGTCCTTGATGCCCTCCATACTCAACAGAATTTCTGGGCGGAAATATTGAACATGTTTGATATTGACGATCTCAAGTCAGAGCGCCTCTGATCGGGTTTAAGAGGGAGAAACTCACACACCACAACACCAAAGGATAGTCTGGCAAGATAATCTTAAGAACCCTCCTATAATCGGGAATTTGCTGACTGTGGTCAGACTGGGGGATCAGGCCAAAAATCAGCCTTTATCAGCAATTATCCTGAAGTATGTTGCCACCATTTCTGAAGCAAAGATTCTCTGAAAAAGCTGAATTTAAAAAAAAAATTGGATGCAAAACCCCACCTACACATGTGCAGGATAGGCTCAACTAGAATACAACTTTGCCCACCAGGGGCAACAAAATTAAAAAAAAAATCTTTTCAAGTTTTTCATCAAAAATAGTTCTTTATAAAAGCCAAAAAGGCACTTGTATCTTTTGGTCATTAAACGTTTTTTTCTGTTATTGATACTAAAATGAATGGTTATTTTCTTTTTATGCTGAAATACAAAAATAGAAATCGAAATACATTGGGATTTTCTTTTCATACTGGATAACAGATGATCCGAAGCTTAAATTGTTTTATTTTGCATTTCAAAAAATAAAATAACAAAAAGACAAATACAGAAAATTTCCTTTAGTTTTTACTGAGACCACAAGTTGTCAGTAACCCTCCTAACCCCGCTGTATTCCTGACGATCCCAAGCTGCAGCAGATTTACAATATCTCAGGAACCATAAGACAAATCTGAATGAAGTCAGTTGTGTTCTTAAGCTTACTTTTTTTTTTGCCAATTTACAAAGGGCTCCTGACATTTGCATTCCTTCTAGAGCAATTTTAATCAAGGCTCAAAGCACAATATTTATTCAGAACTTTGATACTACAAGTCCAAATATGATAATATGACTATTTATTATGTTTTTGGCAATGAAAAAATTAGCACTGTTGCTATCCGTCCTCTATTTTGACACTGGAAATAAAAGACAACAACTTCTTGTTAGCCTGTCAGCCAATCACGATACTCCAATTTCTTCTTTCATTGTTTTCTTGGCAGTAGCGACCAATTAGGGCCAGTAGAGATCACCAAGAGACAAGATAGTTATCTGCCTGCTTGGAAAGGAATGAAAATAACATTTCTTTTTTTAGCTGAAATAATGAAAAAGAGGATGTTTGTGCTCCTGAAATGGGATTCATGTGCAGTTAATGCACTGTAATACTCCATGTGTGCTAAATGTGAAGTGATTTCATAAAGGTAAATGACAGTGATAGCTTCTGGTATGTGTTTTTATGTTTTGGGGTTGATAGAAAAGGCTTTATCATTGTGAATCATGGTGGGATTTGTATAGTTCTATGAGATTTAATTTCCATTTTGTTCTGTTACTTGGTCTTTCTGGTCCTGTAACAGGTTATCCTGAAAAGTATGTCTTTAACTTCATTATGCTTAAAAGTGTTGAGATCTTAATGCATTTTTGCATAACAAATACAGATATAGCAAAATCTGGCCTGGGGTTTCAAGGGTTAACAGGGCAGAAGAGTAGAATGCACTGGGGTATGTTCATCTGGGGTTCTAGTCATTAAAGGACGAAGCAGCTTGAACTATAAATTTAACTTTTTATGTAAAAATAAGATATAAGGCTTTAATGTCCCCACAGGGAAATTTGTCCTGGACTCCGTCTCCCAATTACAAAATCAATAAATACATAAATTGTGATTAAACAAAACACACCTGCAGCAGCAGCAATTCCATCTAAATTTTTCCACATGTACATAAAAACATCTGGCAGCAGCTACTAATGGAAGCTACTTGTTTTTTTCAAAATACACATTTTCATGGCTGCCCCTTGCCAGCCGCTGGATTACCCCTTGCTCATCACTATAGCTTCAGATGTAAAGAAAATCCTCACTAAGTACTTTTAGGAGGTAACTTAATCAAAATCTACCCAGTTGTTCTTGCTTTTTGTTTGTTTGGTTTTTATTTAACAATTAAATTTTATTTAATTAGTTTTCCCCTTTCTCCAGATTAAGTACCAAGTAATGGTTTGCTCCGTAAATGGCTTATATGCCATGATAAGAGAGGAAATACCGTACAGTATTTCTTTAATAGAATGTTGTTGTTTTTTTAAGTTCAGCACTTTCAATTATTCATGAACAAATTAATAAACATTTGTCTTCTGGACCTCCTTAAAGCTCCTGTGAGCAACCTTTGTTTTATGTTGAATTTGGCATCCCTGTAGACAAAGACACGCCTTCTACTGTGTTACTGATCTTCTGCTGTCATTTTTTTACAACAACAAAAACAATACAGCCAAGGTATTTTTTGCCATGACTGTCAAAATTTGTATATGCTGTCTAGGCCCTGACAAATTTTAGGCATTAAAAAAGCTTAGTATGATTTTATCAGTTGTCATGTGTTGGTCTTGTTTGGGCAATCAAGAGGCATAATACTCATGTCAATCTAAAGGCTCCTCACTTGAGCTTTAAACTTTCAAATTACAACAATCAAATGAAATCCACATAAACTGAACCCTAAAAGATAATTTAAAGTTTTTAGATGAAATTTTTGGAAGCATCATTAGGTCTTCTCTGGCAACATATTGGTGTCATTCACAAGTCCCTTTATTACGCTTTGTGGTGATACACTCGCTCTGCAGAGGCGTCCGAGGTGTCGTCTGCCTGCGTCACACAACGACACCCTGGAGTGTGCCAACTCTCCGGTGCCAGACAGAGAGGAGGAGGAGGAGAGGTGGGTACGGTGTGAAGATGGAGGGGAAAAGAAAGATGAAGGTGTGAAGAAACAAGGCCGCCTGTGATAGAGACAAGTGTCTGAAAAAGAAAAGCATCTGACGGAAAATAAAGAGAAAGGATGGTGGAAAGAGGTGGAGGATGTTTCTGTTTAATGTCTGGCAGCTCAGTAAATCATTAGGAAAGGAACTGCAAGGTTTAAGGCACAAATAGCTAAAAGTGATCAAAATTAGTCAATCTGACAGCAGAAAATCAACTGGTTGAAGGTCTGTAAACAAGACATGAGAGTATGAAATATCAGAGCTGTCAGACTTTCTCAGGTCAAAGACTGTGGAGTGGTAAAGCCTGTGGTTGCCGGCTGTTCTCTGGTCAGTGCAAGTCGTCAGGGTCACATCTGTAAGATGAAAGGAGAGGCTGCGGTTGGTTGCTTCCACAGGGGGATGGAGAGGTCAGGAAGCTGCCCCAGCACAAACACCAGACTCATTGTTCAAGTTCAAGGTAACCCTGAATGGGGGTTTCATTCAGTTAGCTCAGCCGGCTGTCCTCTGACAAGTAGCTGTTTTTAAAAGGGCGTCGTAATTGGAGGAAAACGCCACCAACGGCTACGTCTGACATTGATGTCATGCTGTTATAATTGTTAGCTAATTATGTCAGTTTTATTTATTTAATTTGGGTGTTTTTGAGAGGATTGCTTTGTGAATAATTTACCTTTAAAGCTGTCTTAAATGTTTCTGTGTTTGCACGTGGCAGTTGCTCAGGTGTATCCACTCCATGCCCTCTCAGACAATGAACAAGGTCACAGTCAGAGGGTCAGATGTCAGGGCAGCATTTCCCCTCCTCCACCACTAGCAGCCTCCCCCCTCACCTCCCTCCCTCTCTGTTGTGTCTGTTTGGTCGTCAGCTCCTCATTAACTCCTCATGGGGGATTTCCTGTCCACCTCCTTTGCTTCCCCCACTCCAGTTCCAAAATGGAACAGCGGAGTATTAGCTCTTTTTACAAAACATTAATAATTCAATCTTTTGTGCTGAATACGTCGAGCGACACCACCTGAAAGTTGTACTTACACCTACCCGGAGATGAGAAAGGTAGTCTGAGCACGATTAAACGGGCAAGTGTGCCAAACCTTTTGGGAAGTGCAGGACTGTAATTGATGACTTTGTGCACCATACAACCAATACACACTCAAACGCACACAAAAACGTACACACAAACACATAATTCAAAGTCTGACTCACCCCCTGTAACAGAAAGTCAATAACAATACAGGAATGATTAATCAGACCCTCTGTGGCCCCTCCCTCTCCACTCACCACCTTCTACTCTCTCCTCCACCCTGCTCACCCGCTCTCAGCTTAGTATTGATCTGAATGCATTTGCTTCCCATTTATCCGTTAGCCTCCCCCTCCCTTTCCCCCATCACGTAAACACTGCCACTGCATCGAGCGGTCACAAAGAACCTTTTGCACAAGATTGTGTGTCCTGTCCACGCAACAGCACACATGCAGCTTCAGCCCGCTGTCTGATCCTCTGATAGGTACGACACTTAGCTGCAATGCATGCAGGGATTTGCTTTAATTACTCTGGAGTGCAAATAAGGAGTGTGCTTTTCACAGTGCAGGTGCATTATGTGTGTATTTATGTTTGTACGTTGCACTCACACTAGTCTAAACACAAGCAAGCGTTCATAGGGGTTTAACTGACAGCTCATTCACCCCCCTCCTCTCACTCTTACCCAGTCTGGTCGGTGGCACACAGGTTGCCATGACACCAGACTGTTTTGTCTGCCCTTTGACCTCTGTAAGGGGTGCTGTGGTCAATCAGGCATTACATGTGAGGGGCAAATAGGAGGGAGGAGAGGGAGGGGGGTGCATTTCCTCTGTAAAAATGGGGTCCAAAAGGTTTCCCTCATACATCCGTTCTGTACGCAGCAGAAGGTGGGGAGCCTCTGAGAGGCTCGCCGTGAAACAAAGACACATGTGCACATGCAGACATGGCAGCGCTTTGCAGGGGTAAATGAACTAGGCTGGAGCTCCCAGGGGGCGGAGAGTTATTATGCTCATTGTGCAGTCGACCAGCTAAAGCTGTTTGGCTGCTTCTTTTGAAGTTATATTTATCAAACCGGAGCAGGAGGCTTAGCACTCCAAGCTGGTGCACGTCTTTGTCCACATTGCAGAAAAACGCATGTGTGCATGTAGATTGCTTTAAGATACCAAGGCTTAAACAGCATCTCAAATGTTTGTCTAAACAGACGAAAAAGGCATTAAACAGAGTTTATGTTGCAGTGTGCCACCAGTAATGTTTTTCAAAATCACTGAAATATTGGTGTCTGATAGAGTTACAATCCTCATGCAAGCAGCAAGTGTCTACAGTGAGTCTGATGCTGATGGTGTTTCAATACTTTGGTAAATATTCAATGCAGCAGAATTCAAGAAGCAGGCAAAGCATTTAAATGTTTTGTGCAGCTTTGGAATTAATTGTTTTAACTCCACATTAAGTTTATAATGATAACAGAATTTTAAACTATCATGCTAGACATATCAAACAATATCAAAACCTGTTTGGATAAATCCATGACTTCCAAAATTGGATTGCCAACGATTTTGTGCAATTCACTGAAAAGAAGTTTCCCAACCATTCTTGATGGACTCATTTATCTTCTGTGCACCTGCACCTATAATAAAGATGTAGTTTCTTAAAAGCTTTGGTTCTGTTTGATACTATTGATTATTATAATTATGCTAAAAGTATTGCTTTAAAACACACAGTGTCCAAAATACTGAAACATCATTTGGCATCTCTGTAGCCGGAATCAGTCCATGTGCTGTAAGTTGGACAGAATTCCAATTTTTAACTCTAATTTTATTTGTTAAACTAAATTATAACTGATGGAAAGATTGATTTCCTCAGGAATGTAGCTAAGGATTTTGAGCCCCCAGAAAGAAAATTGCACAGGGAAGCCCTTAGTCAACCAGCCAAGCAAAAAATATTATGCCATTTTTCAAATATCTGTGCATTTTAATGTACTTTTGAACTATAATTTCCCAAAATGAATGAGCAACATTTGACTATGGTTACTTAAATATACTTGTATAATTTTCTTCACATTAGTGAATGTGCTTATTAGCCTAGTCCCAAAGTATGAGACAATGTGTACTATTATAGCTTTCTAACCTTTACATAACAAAAATACTGAATAATGTATTTCTTCACCACTTCACCTCCCAATATCTTTCATGTTCATAATTAGATGGCATTTAAATCAACCAAATGTATCAGACACAGCCAATATACTAAAAGTCTTCATGTGTCTGAACAATGATGTTGAAATTGCATGCATAAGTGGCTGCATAACATCTAAAGATTTAAATATAGAGTCACTAAAAACAATGTTTTTCCCTCAGTTTTTATAAAACTGTACTAAGTGATGATGCACTGGTACACTTTGCAGCTGATGCGTTTGTGCAGAACAGCTCCGGAGGAAGTCAGGAGCTTTCACAGGTCCACTGACACTTCAGCTGTTGCAGAAGTTGAACCTCTGACCTCTGGGTTAAACAGTCTTTCTATTCACAAGGCCAGCTTGTAACCACTGTGTGTGGTGGTGGTGGTGGTGGTGGTGGTGGTGGTGGGGGTGCTAGTCAGCCTCTGCTTTTTCCTCAGGAATACCAATCACACTTTGACAAAACACTGTTAGGAATATTGTCAAATAAGTGTACTCTTTTTAGAACACTGTTTTAGGGCTGAACAACATTGGAAAAGGTGACATTTTGGCCTCTTTTCTTTCTGTGATATTTATTGCGATATGAAAAAGGTTGAAAGTGCTTCCAAATAAATGCAGTAAATTTATGAAGATTTATAAAGGGAAATTAAATTTAAACCCCACAATAATCATTTAATTTATTAGTATTTCAATTAAGTTTATTAAGAAAAAGATGTGATGAACCATACTGTTTTTAATATAGTTATATTGATCTGAACTCTGAAAGGGGAAAAGTGTGCTGTTGGCAACATGCTTCCAAAATAATTCCAAAATAAAAATCCAAAATAATTCAAGTGTTTTTAACAATTATTTTCAACAATATGTCAGAGGATTGCTTGATAGCTGGCTTGAGTTTCATCCGACTGCATTTCAATGGTAGGTGTGAGTGAAATTTAGATTCAGTGAGTGAGAAATTAATTTTGTTTAGCATAAATTAGGTTTTCTTCAACTTTTGTGGCATTTTTAGTGTGGAGCTCTTCTTGTTATAATAAAAATGCAATTGAAATTGGTTGTTTAGCTCTAATACTGTGTGTACACACCGTAAATGGATCAGATTAATCTGTATTAATTATTTTAAATGGATTAAAAGTTAAAGCACACTGTTTCACCTGTACCTGTAAAAAAACAACAGTAGACAGATGGCAGCATTATTTTACTGTACAATAACAGATTTTTTTTACCATCACTAAAATTTACACTGTTGTACTGTTAATGAAGAAACAGTATCAGCTGGTTTTTAAAGTTGCTTTTGAACTTAAAAAAGACTGCCAGCTCGCCATGACCAACTGTGAATGTAATGTGTCTTATGGCAGCCATGGAGCAGAGATAGATGCAGAAATAGATTACACCCTGAACTGAAAGTCTCCCCTTTATTCTAGACCATATCCCACCATAGTCAGGAAGTGGCCAACTTAGTGGATAACTTTGCTCATGGTGAAGAATGTTTAACATCAAAATAACAATAATCCACCAGAGCAAAGGAATCCCAGAAGTGATTACTGCACAACAGGCAACATCTAAACATATATAAACACATATAAATATACTTCAAACACATCTTAGCATTTTTCACAAGGGCATGATGGGAAAACTCCACCCCAAGATCAATGACTATCAGTGATTCTCTACAGATTTGGTCTAATGCTGAATGAATTAACACGGTCATGTAACTCCAACACTAAAAACAGTTTCACTCAGAATGGAATTAAAATTTCATTTTGGGGGCAAATATCAACTCTGAAATCTATAACATTAAGAACTCAACTCTCCAGGTTTTGCTTTGAAGATTTTGCACAGATATGTAAGTTAAACGGATTCTCACTAAATAATCGTAAGATGGTGATGGATGAAGAAAAGGACAGACTCAGCTCCTCATGCGCATCTCACCCCTCCCAAATTACATGGATAGTGGTTAAGTAACAGCAAAAAAAAGGGTATTTCTATTGAAAAGAATCTAATTTATCTGACTAGGTTTTATATTAACTGTTGAGTGCTGTTTTTCAATTAACAGGTTAATGCTGTTAAATTTCTGCTATAAATTTACACAGTTATTTTTTACAGTGCACCTGTAATGTTTCATGCATTTATTTTTCTGTGTATATCAATAGTACTTTACATTTCTGTTGATCCTCAATACTGAAATAAATTATTAGTCGATGATGTTGAGAACATTATTAGAAGAGAAAGCATGTCATACAGTATTTATCAAAGCCCTGCTGCTCTCAGGGCTAAAATCGTATCAGATATCCTCTAACCATTTATGTACGGTGTTATAAATAAAAATACTAAAACAAACCCTTCACCTAAATATGCCAACAATATTCAATATTTTAAAAGATGCTAAGAAAGCTGTGCATATTTTCCTCCTGAGACATTTTCCTTTGCAGCTTCGATCTTTTCTCGATATCCATTTTCAGTTTGTGTTCCTTCCTGCTGTGTGTGTAGTGTGTTATTAAACACTCTTAATTATGAGTTAATTTAAAAGTGCTATAATTTCAACTACATTTTCTACTCACTTGGATAAATTTGGGATTGGAGATAAAACATTATCTTTAGTTTTTATACTCAATGAAGCCTTAATTTGAATTCTTGAGTTAAACATAATTCATTCTTTAGCCACATCTAATGATTTTTAAAGGTTGTTAGTCAAATGAGTCGTCACTGAAAAGACATCCATTCACACTCTGCTTTAACTAATGTAGGCTGTGGGGAATAATAGATTTGGAGTGCTATAAGGAGCTTTACTCCTTTATCTAAAGTGGATTAGTTGCCCTTGAAATATTTGACACAATGTTATCTCAGCGGCTAATTAAAGATAATCAAATTGTTTTTATCTAAAAAATAAAGAGGTCAATAATGGATGCATTCAGCTAAATATGGAATAATTATCCAGATAAGATCCCCAGATCAGGCCTGACTGTTCCAAAAATGAATTTATATCCTGAAATAGAAAAACAGATTTGTGATAGAGCCTTTAAAACGGCACCTCATTCAGAGACAGACCGTTCCTGTTCCTCACTCACCAAAGAAAAAGCCCACAATTATTTTTCCCCATCAGACACGACCAACATCCTCACACTCACCTCATCAGCTTTAAAACCCCGGATAAATTTTCCATCGTGCATTTGATTGGAAAATTTTAAAGGGAGGCGCTACCCGAGGCCAGATAACGACCAATCCCAGCGTACGCAGATTGACAGCTGTGCCATAGCAACAGTTTGGCTAGTTGCCAGTCTGTTGGAGTTGCCAGGCAAAAGGTTCCCATGGCAACATTCATTTTGCCATGGTGGTATGAGGCTGTTGTCGACCAAAGCAGATTAGTGTTGGATAGAGGAGCGCTCTCACCTGGGAAAAAACACATGCATATTTCAGCAGAGCAGAGGATTACACTGGAAGATGACAAACGTTATGAGAATGTTTGTTTCATTCACAGATTTTGTAGCTTTGAACAGAAACTGGACAGCCTAATCAGAGTCTTGATGTGTTTTACAGTTTTCTACCACAAAGTTTCATCATTTTAATTTCTTTAGATCCATTTGTCTAAAAAGCAGATAAAGTGAAACTGTTTTATTGGGCAGACAGTTGAGTTTTTGAATTTCGTGCATGCCTTTATCCCAATAACCAAAACTCCACATTTACCATGTCAAGACTAAGGCACAGAATTTTAATTCTGGAAGGTGGAAATAACTTTACTTTGGAAGCTGTGTCTTATAAAAGAATACAGTCCTCATTATTCTAATAAATAGGAGTCTCAAATTGCACTAAGACCTAAAACAGAAAAAAATAGATCTGTTTCCTTAGACAGGTGCATAGGCAAGAAGAGGCTTCATCAAAAAGTGCAAGCAAACTCAATCTCTGTAAATAGCACAAAAACAATGGAAACACCTCTGTATAAAACACGTGCATGTTTATTTGCATTTAGACAGTCTTTAACAGTTCTATTTCTAATTTTAGTGACTTAAAAACAAACAAAAACAGCTCTGTTAGTTGACTGAAAACTTTATAGCCCCTAGAAGGACATTTGCATTGCATCCAGGTAAAAAAGAAAACATGAGACACAGGAAACAAAACCATATAAACTAAGACACAACACTGACATGCATAAACACAAAAATACTTTAAAGGACAGTAAAGTACTTCCTATTTGATCAGTTTTAAAATGTAGCTGTGTGATGGCTTGACTAATAGTAAGACTCAAACAAAGTCAACCCTCAAGTTCTTAAATCACCTCCAATATTTCCATCAATTTTTCAAAGCCAGAACAATTCTTATTTTTGTCATGTTAACAGGACTTATCTTGTAATGGTAGCTGTCATGACAGAGCTGCCATGTCAACATGACTTGTTCACTGCTGCTGTGAAAATGTACGCTGTAAAAACAAGTATAAGGGCCCAACTTAAAATAGTTAAGTAACAAGTTTCACAGCTTTTCTTTTTTTTTTTTTTTTTTGTTAAGTGGCCAAACTAATACTTAATGTTGCCATTCAGTTGACATAACATGCTCATAGCTAAAAATTATGGGTTTGCAGAAAGAGGTTCCAACAAAAATATATATTTACATCAGTTGGCTTGACTTAAATCTATTTATACCATGGTCTCGGTGAATACTTGATTCTTATTGGCTCTGGAAATTCTAATGGTGTCCATTGACTTCTGATATATGGACACTGTTCGAACTTCACAAGTAGTTCCGGTCAAAAAGTCATTACACTGTTCCAAATTAATGCGCAGCTGCTGTTAGCTGTTGCTCTGTTAGGAGTTATTATAGCAACCAGAGACAGTCATATTTTCTGAGCAGGGAGTTCAGTGCCGCCAGCCTAAGGGACCTGCAGACCGGCATCAACCGTCACTTAACTGACATAAATAAAATGACAGACTCCAGGTTAAAGACCAGTAGGCCTAACATAAGATGGTCTTATCTTCTATATATGATGTACGTCTTGTTTCCACTCTCACCTTAACACTGAGAGGTGAGTGTCGCAAAAAACTCACTTCCCTTCTGTTCTAACCGCTATAAACTATTGTCAGAAGATTCAAATAACACAAACAAAAGAAACCATTATTTCTTTGCAGAGCCAAAGGAAACGCTTCTGCCAAAACGGCATGATAATATCTGATAAATATTGACGCGTCTGACGGACAATCAGCACCTGCAGGGCATGAAGAGCTCCGTTTTACGTCTGTGACCTCATAGTGCAGAAGGGGGAATTATTCTGTTTATTCAAACAGCTGGTCTGCTAAAACTAAGCTTTCTATCAGATGACTGTTCATGTTAACTTCCAAGTTTATAGTCTGATCACAGATGGCTCTCAGTGTCACTCGTCTTCATGTCTTTTCATTGATAAATCAGTTCAGAAAGTGCACTGAGTGGACTAGTTTTTTGTGCTGTTGTGACTTCGTATCTGTGGCCCGCCCTACTTACTGGAGTACTGAATAACATTTACATTCCCTAAGAACATTATGGGATTGGAATGGCTATTTCAGTTATTAGTCAAGCCCTCAGGCGTTGCTAGGGGAAAGAAATTGTTGTTGAAGTAAAACTTTCTCTTTTGATCACAAAACGTATGAAATTATAAATTATTTTTATTTTTATCAGCTTTTTTTTTAGGAGAAGAACAGGCTTTTATGTTCAAAACTCATGAGGTCAGAGAAGTTTAAGTAGGCTTTTATCCTAAAAATTACTTTTGAATGATTTTTAAAGAAGAAATTAAGGACAGTAATGCCTCAAAGTGCCACTGTATGCCGATGATGATCTAGTGTTGAGAGGAAATTCAAACTTGAAATGAGATATAGCCTTTATTAATCATGCCAGACGTTCTGTTTTTTGAGTAGTCTTCCTCTGCTCAGACACAGACAGTCCCGCTTCAGGGTGGAGTGAGCCAGAGAGAGAGAGAGTAAGAGAGAGAGAAGGATAGCTGACATTGGCACAATTACACTGCATTTCTGCGTGATATGACTGTGAAAATATTGCAGTCACCGGGCATAAAGTGAAGAGCAGGTTGTGGGTATGAAAGGAAAAAGGGGTCTGTCCGCCCATGAGGACAAAAAAAGGTGGGAGGGGGGCATGATGAAGACGGAGGGTGGTTAAAAGGGTAAGAGGCGGGAAATGGGGACCCATGAGGGCCGCAGCGGAGAAAAGGTTGAGTGAGTAAGGCGAGTGAAGAGAGGAGAGCAGAGGAGAAAAGGAGGGGTGCAATTTGGGACAGAAGAGAGAAAGAGACTGGGAGCAGCAGACAGAGGGGGATTAGGACTCTAAACACATACCCAAAAGAAGGGAGGAGGAGGAGAAGAGGAAACAAATTCACCTGGCAACATTTCTTTGGTGTCTGATTGGCTAAGAGGCTTCTAGATTCACCACAGGTTCTTCTCCTTTGGGTTGTAAATTTGAAAGACAGGCTGGATGTGAGCAAATGATCTGTATTTAAGTGGTTGTTTTATGGATGATGGTCCCTTAATTTCCTGAGACCTGAGCTTATGTTTGGAATGCATTTAAGTTTCTCTTAGTTGTTTGGGATTAGTGGGACCTGAGACATTTAAACACTCACAGTTGTCTTTGAACAGGAATTAGTTTTTACTAAAATTGATGTCTAAAATGTCCTCAGATGGATCATAAGGGCTTGTTAGGCCCAAGCATCAACAAAATTTCCATTAAAGATCAGACTTTCTTTAAATGGACATTTTCAATTTCAAAATCCACACAAATTCAATAAAATTTCAAAGACATATTTTCAAAGTATACCATGATAGTAGCCCAAAATTTCCTCAACTATTTCCAAAATGTTTCAGTGAAACATTTTCATAAAGCCAAAACATTCCAATAAATATCCCCCCCCACCCCCCATTTTTTTTTTTTTTTTTTACAGTTTTTACATTTTTTTTTATGTTTCCCAAATTCCCATGAAAATGAAAAAAAAAAAAAAATCAAATTCAAGGAAAATTTCCCCCAAATCCTCCACTGAAACTTTCAGAAATAAACACAGGTAGACTTTACCATTAGGCAAAGGCAGACAATCATCTGGGGCCCTGGAGTTGATCTAACCTTTTCTCCTCCACCAGCTTACATCCTGGCTGTTTGGAATTTTAAGGCTTGACGTACTCGTTAAAAGTGTGAAATATGAGGTCAACTTGGTCATGTTATAGACTGTTAGGAAGAGAAAGATCTCAAGATTCTCACAGTGCAACAGTAACAGTTCACAGATACATAGCAACAGAAACTACTCCTTTAGTGTGAGGAAAACACAGGAAAAAATCAAACTCACGGTGTGTGCTGCCTGCCTTCTCCATCATATTGTAGTCTGAAAATCAGAAAAATCCTGTTAATCCTGGTATCCAGATGAAGGTAAGGGTCCAATAAACAAAACTAGCAACTTCATTTAGGCTAAAAAAATCATATATATATATATATATATATATATATATATATATATATATATATATATATATAAGACGCAAAAAAACCCCACTATTCTGACATGGCCTTTTGTGTGTTGGGTTTTCCTTTTGTCTTGTCTGATAGGGGCAGTGTATTTAGGTAGTTCATCCTCTGTGTGTCTCATAGACTCTAACTAAACAAGTACCTACATGGAGCTTTGGCCTGTTTTGACTGAGTAATGTTGGCCACCTAAAGGTTTTAGTTAGAAAAACAAGAAAAGGAGCAGACATTTTTCTTTGAGTAAATTGCCATTTTTTAAATTAAAATAAGCATGCAAACTTAGTATTCATTCAGCCCTGAGGCCATTCGGTAGCCAGATCTCCATTTGGAGTCTCCAAATAGAGATTTTAAAATCCGAGTGGGCATTTCAATACAAAAACTTTGCTAAACAGTCATATTTGGTTCATGTTGTATCAGATTTTAACTTGAATATGATCAGGCATGTGGCTTTGTTTTTTAGGCTTAAATATCACAGCAATAACTGAATAACATTTAACTGGGTTAAAACAAAGTACTGAAAGCACTGAAAGGTTGTAGAACTCTAAAATAGGACAGCCTCGACTATGGGGCAAGACGTGACGGTTGTTGGGTTTTTCCTTAGGTTATGATGTTATTTTTGATTTCCTCCCGCTCGCCCTAACCCTAACCTATAGGGTTCGGGTACTCCTTGGGTTTCCTTAGTTCGTGGTGTGTTATTATAAATGAAAATGTATCCCCCTCTGTAAATTTTCAATTTTTATTCCTAAATTTCTGCTGTTAAAAATATTAGCCACTTATTGTAACCTCTGACAGTGAGCAGGAAATAGAGTTATTCAGTATGCCATTCTGTTTCCTGCTTGGGTTATGTACGTCACTTCCTGTCCCATGGTTGCGTCATTGTAGAGGTCTGCAACATATGAGCCCAAAACACCCCACCATGGAGGTCTGCAGCCAGATCCTCATGAAAGCATTAGAACACTGCAAAAAGAAATAAAAAATGAAATATATTAGACTATAAGGTCAAATGAAATACATAAAAATTAAATTTTTAAAGTGCCTAAAGTAAATGCATAGACATCCTTGCTGTATGAAGACAGATTCAAAGAAGTTCCAAGTAGCTTTTTTTTATTTATTTCTTTGAAGAGTTTTAAAAAAGGGGAACAAAGTTTGTAGGGGCCCAATGCCTGTTTCCCCTGGGTCCCAAAATTGCTGAGTCCGCCACTGAAAAGATATGAGCGTATACTCAAGATTTCAATGAAAATACTTGAGCATTTCCAAACCAAAATTTCAAAGGAAAATTTGTGAAAATTTTACAGAATATTCCAAAATTTCAAGCAAATTACTTCAACTTTCATGGACAATCTGAATTATACTCTTAAAAATTATAATTGCAAAATTATAACAATGCTATAGAAAAGCCCAAATGTTATGTCCTCATATGTGGAAGCAGGGTCTGAGGAGGAGCTCCAACTTACTGCTTCTTTTGTCCACAGTGTTGAGCTTCAGCTATTAAAACTTCACAATTTCCTTTTGACAACATTTATAGATTTATTTATTTCAAGTGAATTCTCTGCAGGAACTTTATATGTGGCACACAAACTGTAGAATTTTATGACTCTCCCAATTGAAAGTAGCAAAACTTTGGAAAACCTCTGGTTTTTATTGTAATATTTCTAACAAAAAGCTGTGTTTTTGCTGCCACAATATTTACTCCATATGATTAGATTTAGGTTGCAGCTGTTGCCATGTTGCATTGCACAAGATAATATGGTACCGACACCTGCAACTGTAGCGTCTATGCAGGTAATTCAAAGATTTAGAAACACTCAGCTTGAGTGTGATATCCTTCACTCGGTGCAAAGTAGGGAAGCTCCATTTGTCTCCAGCGTGCAGCAGAAGTCACCCACATTTAGATGTCAGAGCTGACAGCAGACTCAATGGGGATGACAGTGTTATGGCAGTTGGTATTAAACTGCAATGAAAACCTGTCAGCTTTTAAGTCGAATCAGACAGCTGATTTGGATGAAATACTGCAGGATGTGTGAGGGTGTGAAGAGCAAACCAAACAAGTAGTGTTAGTTATGTGAAGGAGACAATGATATCTGGTGACAGTTTAATTTCTGAGGGAGAAGATTTTAATTTTAGTCTTTGCCTTGAAGCATGTGAGGGGAGATGAGGTTGTGTACCTGTAGCACCATTTTTCTAAACAATGTAGCCGAGCCTTGAGGAGCATTTTGCGGGTTTTGTTGTTTCTGCACTGCATAGTTTGGAGGCAATGAAAGACGATGAAGGTGGAGTAGAATAAGGAAAAATGGAGTTCTCACAGTCACCAGTAGAGGGCAACAACTCCTCAGAGATAGAGAAATATGAATGAACGAGGAGCATGCGGCCTTTGTAGTACTCACACCTGCATGAGAGGCTCAGATGTGTGGAAATGGATTTTCATACTCCTGTTACAATGTTGCCAGGTTTGTCAGAGATGGCTTTTGAGTCAAATTTTATTTCATGCAGGCTTACAACTTTCCACAGCATGTGTGATTTTGTGAACTCATTTTTTTCCTCTATTGGATATGTGAACGTGTGATGCAGACTCTTGTTCTGTGCTGCACCCAAAGATGTACTAGCAGGGTTTTTTAGGGTTGTTTTTCTTTTTTTGCACACATTAGACTTCAGTTTCCTCCTCGACACCCATTCCTGTGTCATCATCGGTGTCATAAGGCTGTAGTTTTCCATGGAACCAGAAATGGAGCAGTTCACATAGCCAGTCATTTTGGGTGTTTGCTAATGTTGAAGTGTTCATTCCTGTTTACATGCGTAACCTTGATTTAAAAAAAGCACTCAACACAGGGATAAGGCACAGATGACACTGAAGAACTAAAACCCACTTCATTGCGTGCTTGCAACTCTCAAATTGATTTTGTTAGGATGACTCTTAATACAGGAAACTGGAGAGGCTAGCAATATTTGGCTGTTCTGTAAATAAGAATAAGGTTGTCTATTTTTTAGTGCTTTAAATCTTGTGAATACTTTTTAATACCACTACTTTTAAAGCAATACAATAAGTGTCAAAAATGACTGAAACGTTCAAAAAAATATCATCTCCATTTAGATTTTTTCCAAAAATTGTCTGGGGAAAGAAAGAGATTACAGTCTAAATTCAACAAAATCACGAAACGCTGTCAACGTTTGTGAGTGTTAAAGATTTTTTTCGGCAATTTTAACAATTATAAACTAGAAATTAACCACCTCTTCTTTTGTTGTTGCACTGGTGTCAAACTCAGCTCAACTGAATTTTATTTGTATAGCATGTGAAAAAAATGTAACTCAAAGATCCTCCCCAAAAAAAATTCAGATAGAAAATAATATTCAAAGTGGAATAAAGGGGAAAAAATAGCAGAAATACAGCACATTCTGAAAGAATTCAGTACCCTTTCTCTTCACTTTCGATTTTGTTATGTTGCAGCCTGATGCTACAGCCAACCCACCTCCACCCCAGCATCCACCTGTAGCTCTGACATGCTTTCTCATCACTCCTCCAATTCTGCATGCATCTGTGAAGTTGGAGCTTGACACCAAATAAACGTTTTCTGTCATTAATTGAGTAATTAAGTAATTAGGACTCCCACATTGGGAACTTTTTTAATGTTTGAAACAGATCAAAGTTGGTCCAACAGGCTACAGAGAAACTCACCATTCTTATTTCCAGTGGCAGTGATTTCCAAAATTTTGGGGCCTTTATAACAAGAAGTGTCTTCCTTGTGCCTGTGTATGTCACGGACCAAGGCGATTATTAAAATAAATAGAGGTCTGAAATGTTTGGAAGGACACAGTTTTAACTAATGCCAAAGTTGATCTGTTACTATAACAGAGCTAAACAGGAAGCAGACAGGTGTCGATGTTTGAACATTTCTGTCCTGTTGTTGAAGGTCTCGTCACGGAGAGCACTCAGAGAGACTCCTGTGCTCTGCAGTATGAGGTAGTTGGTTGTATGGTTTCGCATAATAAACAGCACGGAGATAACTGTACAACCTTCTAGCTTTCACTGCGGAGTCACTCCTCGCCACGACTAATGTGCCCTCCAGCAGAGAGGTAAGTATGTTGTTACTCCTTCTGACAGTGTCCCACGGCGTAATGACACAACTCCTCCTTTACAACCGTGGAGCCTTTTAGACTCTCTCCCCCTGTGGCAAAAGTCATAACTCCCCTACGAGCCTCGGTGGCATTCTGTGTGCAATATTTGTGGCGTGTGGATGTTTTTGTCGGGAGGACCACCTGCTGTGTGACGGGTTGTCGGTAGCTCTGTGGCAGTCAGGGGTTTTTACTGCAGCTGAAAACCCTGAGACTCTTTGTTCATTAAAGAACGTGCTTTGGGGTCAGAAGAACTGTTATATTACATTTTACTCTTGTTTTTTCTTTAGTGCATCCTTCTAGAAAAGAAATGCGCACTTAACATGAGAACGAAGGCTCCCTGAGAAATTATTAGAGGTCAAATTCACAAAAAAGATCAAACCCTGACGACTTTTTGAAGCAAATACGGGAGCCCAAAGAGGACTTACATCAATGTATTATTTTTTACTCTGTTTTTTAGGATAACAAGCAAAGTTAAAGTAGAGATCTTGACAAAACAGCTTCTTATCATGAGAAAACAGAGCTTTTTCGATCACAAAAACTTTTCCAACCAGGAACCTTTGGAGGAAACCCACAGGCACCAGGGTCTAAAGATCTGTGGAAGAAATTGTACCTCTTAAAGGGCCCTTGTTCAGAGGGTAGTACTTTCCAAATGCTCAGGAACTATGAGGGTTAGGGCTTCAGTGCTGAATATTTCTGACAGGTAACTAGGTCAGTGACTCTGCCAGCATCTCTCAGGTGACCAACCAGATCATTAGCATTCTAATGGACGACAGATCCTTACATTTCTCTGTGGCCTCAGTCATTTTTAGCACTGAGGAAGCTTTTAGAGGAAAGAAGAAAAGTCCTTAACAAGGTTTACCACGGTTGTTGAAGATGGTCGGTGAAAAGGCAGACAGCAGCGACAGGAACCATTTAGTTCTTTGAAGAGAAGTTACTGAAACTAGTAGTCTTGGTAGAAACGTACCTTACAACAGCATAGAGCTTCCATAGGTAAAACATGCAACTATTTGACCTTTTATTCCAAAAGTAGAAAGACCGTCCCTCTCTGTTGTAAAATCCCTCTGTTAAACGTAAATAAAGAGATTCAAGTAAAAATCAAATATCGGTACCTGTGTTAAGACATTTTTACCACATTTGACCTTTTTTTTTGCCCCCTCCCCCCATTTTTGCCACTTTTTGTCACTTGTGGACCAATTTTTGACATCTTTTTTATAACTTTTCACCTATCTTCGCACTTTTTTGGCCACGTTTGACCAATTTTTTTCCCCTATTAACCCATTTTAATGCATTTTGCATTTGACACTGTAGACCACTCAGTTCTGGCTCATCAATTATTTAATGCAGGACTGTCAAAACATGCTGTTGTCTGGTTTGAAAATTACCTGACAGAAAGAACTCAGTCTGTGCAGGTGGAGGGCCTCATTTCCAGCTCACTCACTGTTACTAAAGGTGTTCCACAAGGTTCAGTTCTGGGACCACTGCTGTTCATTCTTTATATCAATAATATAAATTGGAATATATCAAACGCAAAATTTCATTTTTATGCTGATGACACAGTCATGTACACTTCTGCTTCAACACCAGTCCAAGCACTTACACAACTACAACTTGCTTTTAACATCATGCAACAAAATTTGTATGACTTGAAACTGGTTTTAAATGCAGACAAAACAAAAGTTAAGCTATTCTCAAATTCTAGACCCAGACTTTCTAACCTGCCTTCAGTGGTCACTGCTCAGGGTTCTCAGATAGAACTTGTTTCCTCTTACAAGTATCTTGGTGTTTTAATTGATGATTCCCTTTCTTTCTCTGCCCATATTCAGCAGCTTGTTAAAAAATGAAAACTGAAACTAGGTTTTTTCTTTAGAATAAAGTCCTGTCTCTCTTTTGAATCTAGAAAGAGACTCGTTTCTGCCACATTTATGTCTGTGCTGGACTACGGTGATATTTTGTATATGCACGCCTCCTCTCAAAGCTTACAGTCTCTGGATACTGTCTATCATGGAGCTCTGAGGTTCATCACTAATTTTAAATCTCTTACTCATCATTGTTTGTTGTATGCTCGTGTTGGATGGTTTTCTTTGTCCACACGCAGACTCAATCATTGGCGTGTTCTTATTTATAAATGTATTCTTGGTCTGCTCCCATCCTACCTTCTGACCTACATCAGTCAGAAGAACACAGGATCTTATAATCTTCGGTCTCAGGATCTTTTCTTATTGTCTGTCCCAAAAGTAAGAACTGAACTGGGAAAAAAGGCGTTCAGGTTTGCGGCTCCACATGCTTGGAACGACCTTCAAAAAGACCTGAAACTAAAAGAACTGGTTTCACTGGACACTTTTAAGACGATGTTGAGCGACTTGGAGTCAGACACATCTGGCTGCAGATGTTTTGACTAATGCACTTTATCCTTTTCATGTGGGCAATCCAAGCAAATTTGTCTGTCTAAAATTGTGACTTTTCTTTGTTAGTTTATTGAATTCTTGTTTTATGTGTTTGATGACTGCGTGTGTTTGTGTATAACTGTTGAATGTGTTGCTGTCTTGGCCAGGACACTCTTGCAAAAGAGATTTTTAATCTCAATGAGGTTTTTTCCTGGTTAAATAAAGGTTAGATAAATAAAAAAAAAAAAAAATTTTCTTGCCACGTATCACCAATTTTTGGCACTTTTTTGCTACCTCTTTTTGCTACCTTTAACACATTTTTGCTACTGTTTTGCCACATTTGACCCATCATTTTTTGCCCATTTTTGGCACTTTTTGCCACCTGTGGCCTGTTTTTGCACTTTAAACCCCTTTTCTGTGACATTTTATCCTTTATTTGCCACATCTTGGCTACATTTCCCCGGAAAATCTTTTTTGCTCTTTTTTGCCCATTTGTTCCACTTTTTTGCCACCTGTGGCCCATTTTTTCACCCATATTTGCCACTTTTTGCCTTTTTTCTACGTTTTTGCCCCTTGTTGCCTCTTTTTTGCTACTTCTTTGGGCTACTTTTCCTGAATGCCAGATTTTAGTCTCTTGTCCACCATTTTGCCACTTCTTTGCCACTATTGACCCAGTTCTTGCCACTTCCTTTGCCAGTTCTTGCTACTTTTAACCCTTTTTTGCCACTTTTCACTCATCTTTTGGTCTCTTTTTACATTTTTCCAATTCTTTTCCATTAAAGTTGTCTCTGTTTTTTTATTTTCTGTCATCCTGACATTTGTGCACATTATGGCTTATGAAGTCTGACATTACTCTCCTAATCAGATAATGTTACTTAATAATACCAATTAAACCCCTTTATAATGAAATGCTTAAAAAACATATTAATTTCTACTACAGCAAATACATTTTGTAGCTTTGATCAGAATGATCCTTATTCAGTTTAAAGAGAAAATATGGTTATCACAACTTAATTTTACAATAGACCATGATTTTAGTGACCTTCATAGGCTCCTAGTTTGGATGGGCCCTAGAGAGCCCTTCTTTATCCCCCTTATGAGCGACCTTGCTTGGGTCGGGGGAAACAGTGGTTTTGTCATGTCTACATTATGTCAAAAGTCATTAGTCTTATTGATGACAGCAAAAGGGAACAAAGCCGTGACTAAATTGAACAACAACATCAGTATCTTTCCTGTACTGAAACATTGCTGGTGTTTTTGTGCTATTTAGCTTGGGTGCAGGAGTTTAAGAGTCATTCATCTCGTACTCACCTGTCCTATGACATGATTTTTTAAAGTTTCAGTATTTTTAATACCATCAGCCACTTAAAGTATCAAAAACAATTTGAGCCCTTCCTCTGAGTACCTCTGCATCTTCTCATTTATCTCCCTGCTTCCCCGCCAACACACACTATCACAATCATTTCTCCACTTTCATTACCCCCCACCCCCACACCTCCCCTCCACAGTGAGTGTCAGACTGCTGGTTGAGACAGCAGCCATCTGCAGTGCGTTACAGCCGACTCTCCTCCTTCTCCTCCTGGTTTGGAGGGAAATAGGGGGCATATATCAGAATTGTGCTGATTCGGCACTGTCAGTGGTAGCATCCTTTATCATCCAACACACGATGTTGCTCTCCTGCCTGGAGAGACAACCCAAACGTCTGACAGTTTGCAAGGTGTGTGAGGAGAGGATGATGTTCTTTAAGTTATTTGCCCTCTTCTCTCTCTCTCTTTCTCTCTCTCTCAGCCATAAACACACAGTGAAGACTGTCTGTTCTGGTGATGGGCTATATTTTGCTCATTCTCCAGCCTGGCAGGTGCTGCACATTGTGCATATGTGTGAGCAGATTGCTAAAAAAAAAGCAGATTCTCAAACATTTACATGGACATATGCTGATCTAAAATGTATTACAGGGTTGTAGTAAAATGCTAAAATGATGCACGAAGCATCAGGGTTCCTTAAAGCGTCCTAAAATTACACTCCATCCCTCGCTGTTTAACATGTTGTTCCTTTGCGCTCAAGCACAAACAGGTGTGCTGAGTAGGTGTGTGCTGCCAAAAACGACGAGATGTTTTCTCCGATCTCCCGGGATAAAACAGAGAACTGGAGCACCCCAAACCTGAGACAGACGAGGCAGACACCAACCCAGACTGATGATGTCATCCCTGTGCACTCCCAGTGCTTTGTCTCTCTGGCACTGCAGAGTGCAGCCGCAGGCACATACACACACATTAATACTCAGGCGCTCACACACCTGTCTGCCTGTGACATTCTGCATTTGTCACTCAGGTTCTGGCTCTGCTCAGGCCAGACATTGAGGGGCTTTTTCTTGCTTTTCCAGCCAAATTGTGCCCCTGGAACCTTTGTCTCAGCTGTGCTTTATGCTGTCTGAATATAAGAGGACAGACAGAGGAGAGCAGGCAGACACTCCTGCACTCTAATCAATTCACAATCTATGTGCTGTAAATGTACAGGAATTTGTCTTGGTGACATTAATGCAGGATCAGATAGGATTTATGTGCAGAGCAAGCACATACAGCACACTCACACACGCACAACACACACACACACAGAGTGTAGCACCGATAGTGTAAACACATTCAGCATGTTGTTTCTATGCAAATGAAGGTGGCATGGCATTACAGTATGATTGCAGATATGGAGGAGGATGTGGAGAGTCCTGTAAAGCTGTACAGAGGACAGTTCAGAGAGAAAAGGATCAGAGCAGGAAATAAATGTGTGTCTGGCATACCTACTGCAGGAGTGAGGCGGGCTCGTCTATAGGCAGTGTGGGTATAGCATGAATATTCATGAGGTACTATGAATATATAGTGTAGTGATTTTAGACTAACCTACATTTCTGAGAGGTTGCATCCTCACTTTGCATATTTATAAAACAGAAACCTCATTGAAGAAGGTGAGGATGAGTTTGCCTCAATTTTTTCAAATGCACTGCTAAGATTCAAATAGTACCTGATAGTGGCAAAAATATCTTGTTACGCTTAAAAGCCTCTGAAAAGTTCAGATAAACATCCCATTTTAAGATTTTTCAAGCAAATAAAAAGGCTTAAATGCTTGTAAGGGAACATATCTGGAAATGTAGCAAGCATATTTAACTTGGTAAGTGTCTTGAGATAAGAACAAAAGTTAGTGCACCTTGTTTTGAGACTTTGAAACTGATCCCTGATTGGCTTACTGTACATCGGGGTGGAGCATTAAGACTTGATGTGTGAGCATCATTAATGCTCCCTAACTCTCTTATCAGGTTTCATTTCCAGAAAGGTGTATTAAGTTGTGAATTCATGAGAAAGCAAACTGATTTTTTTTTTTCAAAGATGTATATTCAGGAGGGGAAAAAAAAGATAATTTTGAGTCTTAAAAGCTGTAAATTTCTGAAATTATGAAGTTATAGATTTAAAAAAGTAAATTCAAAGCACTGGTTTGATCAGAGCTTAGAATCGTGTTTTCTTCTGAAAAATCACAGTTTATGGAAATGTCAAATATGAGTCTGGATGTTTCTTTCTGATACAATCAGAAGTATTTCCTCATTGTTCAGTCCCAGTAAAAAGTAGAGCAGTGAAAAAAATATCGATACGGCAATATATCGCGATACTTTGACATCCGATACAATATCGATACTTCAACTCTTAATATCGATTTTTTGGTAAAAAATAAAAATTCATATTTTAGCTGAGTTGTTAGTAAAATATGACTTGCTCACACGTTTGTCAGAGCACAAACAGCGAGTTAAAGAAAGGAAATGTCCTTTGCAAGCTCTGTCTTGCTGCCGTGAAATATAGTGGGAACACCACCAATGTATTGTGTAATTTACTTATACATCATCTCTATATTTTTCTTGGTTAACTGTGTAGAATATCGCAATATATCACAATATCGTGATATCCTGATATATCGTGATACTATCGTATCGTGACCAAAGTATCGTGATGCGTATCGTATCATGAGGTTCTTGGCAATACTCACCCCTAGTAAAAAGTCTAATATTATTAGGCTCTCAAAGTAAGTAGTACATGTGCAAGGCAAACAGCTTCATCTTAAATGGTTTTCATCAACACAGTAGGCTGTTTTAAGCATCATAATTTTTAAAAATTCTGAGTTTTGGGGGCGCAGGTGGCCTTGTGGTTGGGTTGCATACCATGTAGACCAGGGGTTTCCAAACTTTTTCCACTGAGGGCCACATATTAAATAATAATAATAATAATAATAATAATAATTCATCAGACTTATATAGCGCTTTTCTAGGAAAAAGTATGTGAACCTTTGGATTTAATGACTGGTTGACCCTCCTTTGGCAGCAATAACCTCAACCAAACATTTCCTGTAGTTGCAGATCAGACCTGCACAACGGTCAGGAGGAATTTTGGACCATTCGTCTTTACAAAACTTTTTCAGTTCAGCAATATTCTTGGGATATCTGGTGTGAATCACTCTCTTGAGGTCATGCCACAGCATCTCAATTGGGTTGAGGTCAGGACTCTGACTGGGCCACTCCAGAAGTCGTATTTTCTTCTGTTGAAGCCATTCTGTTCTTGATTTACTTCTATGCTTTGGGTCGTTGTCCTGTTGCATCACCATCCTCTGTTGACCTTCAGTTGGTGGACAGATGGTCTTAAGTTTTCCTGCAAAATGTCTTGATAAACTTAGGAATTCATTTTTCCGTCAATGACAGCAATTCGTCCAGGCCCTGAGGCAGCAAAGCAGCCCCAAACCATGATGGCCCCTCCACCATATTTCACAGTTGGGATGAGGTTTTGATGTTGGTGTTCTGTGCCTTTTTTTCTCCACACATAGCGTTGTGTGTTCCTTCCAAACAACTTGATTTTTGGTTTCATCTGTCCACAGAATATTTAGCCAGTAGTGCTGTGGAACATCCAGGTGCTCTTTTGCCAACTTCAAACGTGCAGCAATGTTTTTTTTGGACAGCAGTGTCTTCCTCCGTGGTGTCCTCCCATGAACTCCATTCTTGTTTAACGTTTTACTTATTGTAGATTTGTCAACACAAATGTTGGCATGTGCCAGAGATTTCTGTAAGTCTTTAGCTGACACTCTAGGATTCTTCTTCACCTCATTGAGCATTCTGCGCTGTGCTCTTGCAGTCATCTTTACAGGACAACTACGCCTAGGGAGAGTATCAACAGTGCTGAACTTTCTCCTTTGTAGACAGTCTGTCTTACCGCGGACACATGAACATCAAGGCTGTTAGAGATACTTTTGTAACCCTTTCCAGCTTCATGCAAATCAACAATTCTTGATTGTAGGTTTTCTGAGAGCTCTTTTGTGCCAGGCTTGGTTCACATCAGGTAATGCTTCTTGGGAACAGCAAACTTAAAACTGGTTTGTGTTTTTTATAGGGAAGGGCAGCTTTAACCAACACATCCAATCTCATCACATTGATTGGACTCCAGGTTGGCTGACTCCTGGCTCCAATAACCTTTTGGAGAAGTCGTTAGCCTAGGGGTTCATACTTTTTCCACCCTGCACTGTGAATGTTTAAATGTTTTGTTCAATAAAAGCATGAAAACATACAAGTTTTGTGCAGTATTAGTTTAAGCAGACTCTGTTTGTCTATTGTTGTGACTTAGATAAAGATCAGAACACATTTGATGACCAATTTATACAGAAATCCAAGACTTCCCAAAGGATTCACATACTTTTTCTTGCAACTGTATATTCACTGAAATACCTCGAGAACTGTTGATCCCTGGCGCTGTTGTGATGAAGTGGGATTGTGAACACTTCCTAAGGAATCTTATGGCCTGGCCAGATTAAGCTCCTCACATATTTGCCTATCTTTTTGGGGTTATGATTTGCCAAGTGGCTCCTTATTGACTTCAACTTAAACTTTACTGTCCCATCAATGATATTTGCTTTGCAGCCAGGTAAAAACATGAAACAAGGGCAACACAGTCACAAAATTCAGACACAACACTGAAATGCAAAAATACAAAAATACACTGAAGGACAACTAAAGGGAAAACCATCAATAAATGACATCTTCAGACATCTGAAGTGAAAAACTGCATCATATCAGTTCATTTTTAAACTTCAGTTGTTTAATGACTTGAGTTAAACACTTTTACACCATGAATGACTCAGTAAGACAAGTCCTCTTGTAAATGTATTACTTTTGATCTCAAAAGTTTGAAGGTTTTCCTGTAAATTTATGCCTTATTAGACTCAAAAATTCTGAGTTTGGTTTCTCTTTGGTTGGTAAGCATTTTTTTCAAATATTGAAAGATTTATTCAGAGGGTCCCTGGTTCCCCATCCTACATTTCAAGGGACTACAGCACAATTTCTCTTCTTTACTGGCAGATATTTTCACTTATTACGAACAAGTCTTATTTTTTCTTTTTATTTCTTTAAATAAGATGTGTGTCTAAATTTTTAGGCATTTTTGATCAATAATCAGACATACATTTGATATTTGAGACTTGGAAGGCTGCTGGTTCAAGCTCTCTCTAAAGAGCAGTCAAACAACTCTTCTTGCATTTTTCTGCATCTTTCTACCATCTTATTTATTATCCAGAGGTCTTAACTGTGTCTCTGTTATAAGGTGTCATCACTGCTTGCTCCTTTAGGCCAAAATCCATTTATTCTCTTTCCTCATTTCCTCTGAACGTCTGACACATTTGTGATATTCTTCATAGTAAAACACGGTCAGAACACTTTGGGGCCATTAATGATGCTCACACATCAAGTGCAGTGTTTATGCTCCATCCCGCTGAACAGACAGCCAATCAGGGGCTCTAAATTAGATTTTACTTTCATTTCTGAATTCCCCTCGGGGTCGTATGATTCTATTATCCAACAAACACTGTTTGCCGTCCTCTCGGAGGGAAGCACAAGTATCAGAATCAACCTGCCTTCAGACGTGTGAATGGACCAAACAGACACAAGATATGAAACAACATTAACTCTGCAAAAATGTTGCAATGTCTTTGTTTGTGCATGCAACACAAAGCGTGGGTGTACATATAGGTTGTTTCTAAGTAATAAGCTGTGCTCAAAGCTGCACCCTTTGGATCTGTTGTAGTTGCACCAAGCAGCAAACTGCACAATGTCCACCTCTGATGTGAAGCCATATAATCTAGACATGTTCTTGTAATTGGCAAAGCGTTCCACGATGGGTTTATTTAGTGCGTTTGATGTCACTCCAAGTGCAATTTACACATGTGTTGGAGCAACAGCGGCAGTAAATCGTGTAATCAGGATGATGATGGTGTGATTGCTGCATAGAGGAGGCAGTAATGTCAGCCTCTCAGGTTCATGAGACTCCTGGGCTTCATATTTTCTCTCCATTCTCATCCTATTAGAGATTCTGACCCTCCCCCTCCATCCCCACTTTCTCTGCTAGCCCCTCCGCCCCTCCTCCCCCCCTCTGTCTCCCCCTCACACACACTTTCTCTTTCCTAGACACACACAAACACACACATACACATGCGTGAACTCGCTGCACTCGTACTCACTCTCCTGAGCTAGTAGAGACGTGAGGCTGGGAAAAAAGCGTGCAGATGGAAGGATGACGAGTAGAGAGAGTAAAAGAGGGAGAGAGAAAGGAAGGTAAATGAAAGCAAAGAGAGAAGACAGGAGACTGTGAATGTAGCACAGGAGGGTGAATGACTGTGTGTGATTTTTAGGTGTGTGTGCTGGATAGCATGTGCACAAGGAGGTTTGGTGTGTAAGCAGGCAAGTAAGCAACCTCTTTCTTCTTTATTTTTCTCTTGTTTGCAGCTGTGAATGTTTGTGACGGCAGCCCAGCGGAGACTAAAGGTGAGGATGCGCACGGATACTGCTGTTATAGCCAGGCAGGTAGGTAGGTAAGTCTGTAGGTAGAGAGCAGAATAATGGAATCAATACTATTGTCTGTAACCTACCTGCCGCTGGGCTCGCTGTCTGGCCCCGGCACAAACCTTCAGAGGGAGGAGGAGAGAAAACACAGACTCACTCTGAGCGGGGATGAGAAGAAGAGGCTGACTGAATGGTGACTGTCCTTTTTTCTTTTATTGACATTTGTTGATGTTTATTCTGCATGCAGCGCTGACGTTTATGTGAAAGTTTTCCAGCTGTGATTGCGTGTATGTACACTCTTCTAAATTTGTAGGATAAATGTAAAATTTTGTCTGTTTTGCACTCAGAAAGTCTTAACAAGTGTCTGGTAAATCTCTCTTTCTTTTCTAAATGATTGCAAATATAAAAAAAGCATCTTAAGTTTATGTCATTGTGTTATTTCATCTCGAAAACCCGGCTCAAAAATGAGCAAAATCAGCAGCTGTCGAGGGTTTTAGATCTAATGACAAACAGTGTTTGACAATATGCATCTCCACCTGCTGCATCAATCTGATCAACACACAATTTTCAGTGTCTGTTCGGCATTATGAATGTTCCGTTTTATTAACACTTGCAAAAACGATCAAATCTATAGGAGCAACCTCTGCAGACAAATCCATAATTCATCTCTAGCTGAAGTTATGACAAATGTCTCCTGCTCCCACTGGTCCAATTCAGCTGCCATGTCTGCCACATTCATCATTAACAGATCTATGATCACACCTCTGCACTAAAACAATCCGTAAAGGCCTGAAGATCATGGAGCTGGAAGAGACTGTAATCTACATGAATGCAGTTTGATTTGATGCAGGATGTGACGCAGACACTTTTGCATCTTTTATCGCTCGACTTCGAGGTGTTTACGAGATGAAAACTTACATCCCTTTAATGATAAGTCATGCAGACTTCTCTTTCCACAACATGGGAACATTTCAGTCCTGTCTAGTTTGCATACGTTTTTCTGTCTGTCTACCAGCGGGTGGCATTGGCGGCTGACAAACAATTTTTGGATCAAACTTAAACTTTAAATTGGTAAAAATACAGAACATTTTACAGTGTTTTGGTATGAAAAATACAGTTTGAATATTGCCTAATTTTAATTCAAACCATTTAACATCTGGTTTCCTTCCTCCTTACAGGTGCTCTCATGTCTGCACCCTCCTTCTCTTCTTCCACATCATCACCATCTTCAGCATTAACTTTCCTGGTAAGTTAATTGATAAAGGGTGGTTTTTTTCTTAATACTGCACAGATAAAAACAAAGTTTTTAATGTATATTAAATGGGTATGAAATACAACATTCCCATTATGCATCATACAACCTAAACTCTATGCAAAAAGGAAAATAATGGGGAGCACAGACGCCTTAACATCTGCAGTAAACATCCCTCTCGATGACTCATGAGTTCAGGAAAAAAGGGTTTGATTTTTATGCTTCTAACTAAATAACAAGCGATTCAAACTAACTTTAGCAAACATGTAAGTTTTACTCTCAACTCTGATCTTTTCAACTGTTCTTCATGAATCTCAAAGCCTGTTCATCTCGCTGAGCTCTAAAAAGCTATTAGCCTCTGTAAGTTGTCAGTGTGAGCTCAATAAATCACGTTCAGAAAGCCCATGACATTTAACAACAGTTCAAAATTAATTGTTTCCACTAAATGAGTGCCGTCTGCTCCGTAATTTGCTCCACTGCTGCATGGCTGACATTAACTCCAGACTTGAAGCAAAAAATGCTGCTTTGCCTTTCCATCCCTGCATTGTATGGAAACAGATGAATAATATGTGAGATAATGTGTCATTATCCTGCGTTGATTTTGTCTTAATTGCAAGGATCGGTTTTGCTTCTTTTCTGCAGCAGACCAGAGGATGGGTCCATGCCGCAGAATCCAAATGTCAGATGAGGTCATGTCTTTGTCTCGATGCAGCCACTCTGCGGCTCTTCCTCTTAATGAATCTCGTTTCTGTGTTGTTTTTTGTACCAAATATTCGACTTTAATTCTTTAAGAAGATACTCCTCATGAAACTGTGTTCATATGTGTTTGTTTTATCTCTCAGTATGCCCCTCTGTCCCTGAGACCCTTAACCTGTGAGGTCAAAGCAGGTCACAGGTGAGGTCCTCGGGAACAGGGCTGCATTCAGTTTCAACGGCACCATTTTTTAGTGTTTTCCTTTGCTCCTAAAACTCTCAGGTCATGTTAAATCTCCTTCAGTGTCTTTAAGTATGTTTCTCTTTGGTACTTTAACTGATGATATGCTTACCTGTCATGGTCGTGGTAAAGATGTGTCACGCTGGGATAAGAAGCAGGAAGCTTCATGCTTTCAGGGGGCTAACCCTATTGGCTGGCTTTGTGTTTTTAAACCCCTCACTTGGGGCCAGTAAGAAGACAGCCGAGGGCTGTGACCCCGTCATTTATATCACCATGAAAAGTTAACAGAAACATTGCCTTCATGTTGTATCACCTTGGTAATCCTTTTTATTGCGATTTCTATGTGTGATTATATTGTGCTTTTTGTTCTTGTTTTTTCAATTTTTACCTGTTTTAAGCCTGTATAACACTATATAAATAAACTTTGACTTGATTTCTACCCCTGTCTGTTCAAAGAATATGGCAAAAATGAATGTACAAATTCACATATTACTTTCTGACTCCAGACTCTTCCAAAGAGACCATTGTTAGTCTCATTTTTATTTAATTCTGACCTCATATGAACCCTATCTTTAGCTAGATGGAGCCAAAAAGCACCAGCTCTCGAATACACAAGCCAATTCACGGTATTTGTGAAGATTATATCCCTTTCTTTAGCTGTGTGGAAGGAGTGAGTGATCTCTTGCGTATATAAAAGGTTTCTTTTTTAACAAATTTAATAAAGGGATGAATGAGCAGGTTTTATGCTCTTCTAAATGATCTGAAAAGAGTTTTATAGAAGTGCCCTACTGCAGCACATTCACTATACAAAGCTAACTTAATTAAATGCACTCTAACACACAAACACGCTCACAGAGGCGTGCATATTTGGGAATTTCCACGTCCAAGCGCCCCGGCTAGCTATCTGACTTTGGCAGTCCCGGAGCAGACTCTTGCCTAATATTGATTGGCTTGTCTGTGTGGAGACAGATGAATGCATTAGTACCCAGCTCACCCTGCCACTGAAAATATATTAAGTTCATGTATTAGGCACCCTGTCTGGTTGCCATGGAGATGCACTGGGAGTGAGGGACAAGGGAGGAGGGGGGAATGAGGAGGAGGAGGATGGGAGACGAGAGGGGGATACAGGATGTGATGAGGCAGTCGAGTTGATTTGTAGTCCCGCTCGCTCTTCCTCTTTCTCTGCCTCTGTCACTTGTGTCCTCTCTTCTTCTCTCACCTCTCTGTTTCTTTTTTTACTTTTTCGAATTTCATACACACACCCAGCAGGATTAAACACTTTCTCTTCCTCTCCATCGATTTCATTGACCCTTTTGCTCCCTTTTTTCTAAACTTTCATTTACTCTCACCATCTCCTTGGACTTTTATTATTTGTATGTCTCTCTTTGGGGATGCTCCTCCTGACATGCTTACTTCTTCATCCCTCTTCATACATAGGCATTTAACTCCCTCTTGTCTGCCCCTCTTCCCCCCAGACCCCCACACACCCACCCTCCACCACCGCCGCCGTCGCCGCCTCCCTCCTTGGCTCGCTCCATCTCTGTGCTCTGCAGTAAAACTGGTGCATTGAGGCAGCAGGAAATGGGGACTAGAGACAATAGAAAGGAGGGAAGTATGGAGGGGTCTGTGATGCTCTCCTTTAAAAACCCAACATAAAGAAACCAGCTGCACACTTTCAAAATCTAAACTTTGAATTCCATGTGAAATATGCACATAAATTTGATTGATTTTGCAAGCTTCCCTTGGAATTGTAACCTTGGAATTTCCACATTTGTTGCCCTAAGAGAGCAGGATTTGAATAAAAACATTTCATATTGATCTCTTTGTTTGACTTTAATGCTCAGGCTGAAAAATGCGCACATCTGCTTTGTTGTTTGTGTGTCTTAGCTTACTGCTCAGCCCTTCTATGAGCTGTTTTCAGTGCTTTATTGATGTAGCAGACACTGGTCGTCTGTGTTGGGGTCACATTTTGTCGCAATATAGTGTTAGAAATGTTGACGCCTGCTTCAGGAAGCTGGACCGCATCTTCAACAACAACGAGAGGGTGATCAAGGCTGGAAGAGTCGGTGCGAAAAATGATCTTTTACTGTCAAAATCTACTGTAAATGGACAATAAGCCTAAAATAGAGTGAATAAGATGCCTTTTTGTGCTTGTTTCATGTTTCCTTTTCCAGGTGAAGGCTATGAGAAACAGCTAAAAGAAATTCTGGATTCAGAGATCCTCCCCATAATGAAGGAGTTTGACAAAAAGGAGAATAAAGGTACTTAGACACCTGCTCAGACAGACACATTACAGCACAAGTGAATGAGTCTTTACTGTGTCAGAATTGTTAAGTAAGGTCAGAAGTGGAGGGGAGTTAGAAATGAGAAATTTTAAAATGATGCCCTGAAGCACCTCATTCAGCAGGATGTGTTGAGCCAAATATTTCTGTCTTCCTCCTCCTCCTTCCCGTCAGACACACTGTATGAGGAAAGGCTGCAGACAGCAGCAGACAATTTCATCGCCGCTGCCTCTAAACTGCCCAGAGGTGAGACATGGTCTGTTCTCCTTTTCCCTCATCTTTTTCATCTACACTGAGGCCTATATCAGGTCATTATGGCTCCCTCTGATCTCTTCACTCTCCCCTTAATAAGCTTATTACAGCCTTTCAAACACTGTGGAGAATAAAGGAAGCTGTCAGGTTACACTGTCTCATACTTGTGGATGTTAGCACTAAATTATTGATGGAAATAAAATTTGGTGATTGAAGTGAACTTTCTCTCTTTCTTTCAGTGTCTGGATGTTTCCCTCCATGTGGTGAGTGTCTGTTTTTGTCTCTTCTGTGTTTAAATGTTTTGAAGCTCCTGTCACGACATTTGGATTTTGGTGTCCCCTGTATACAAATTGTTCATATATCTCACCACATTTTTCTCTACAAATATCATCAGTTACTGTGATATTAGCCAAGGAAAATGTAAAAAATGACAGTTTTTGCAGAATGCTGTCAACAGTACAATATGTACAATTTTTGCATGAATCAAAAATATATAAACATAATGCTATGAACAGTATGTATTCAGCTGTGTATATACATTATCTTAAGGATTTCCAGCAGTCTTCTTTTCTTTTACAGCGCACTTAAAATGTTTTTAAACCCTCAATGTTATAATGCTGCAGCCTAATAATACAGTCCAAAAACATCATTTTTATTCTCATTAATCTACACTCAGTACCCCATCAAGACAAAGTCACAACAGAATTTAAGATTTTTTTTCCAAATGTATTAAAAATATGAAAGAAAAATATTTCACAAAACAACAACAACAAAAAAAAAATTAGCTCAAGTTCCTCCCATTTCTCTTGATCTGCGCTCAGATGTTTCTACATTTGATTGGAGTCCACCTGTGGTAAATGAAATTGATTGGACAAGATTTAGGCACACACTACTCTTTAGAAGGCCTCACAGCTGACAATGCATATCACAGCAAAGATCTGGGGAAGGCTACAAAAATAATCTCTTGTCATGACCTGTATCTCATTTCTATGCTGTTATTTTGTCAGGCCTTGATAATTTGTACATTCTGTTGCCCCCAGAATCCCTAAATTGCACCTTCCCTGTAAATAATATGATAGCTAGCGCTTTTCTTTAATTGTCTGCAAATGAAAGTTCAATGCTTTGTATTGGCAAGCCTTATAATTTTATCTCGGCACTGGCACAAGTTTCAAAAATACATTTCAAATGTGGATATGGATTTTATTAATGCACAATTGTCTCCACTTTGTAAAGCAAGCTAAAATCTGTGTTTAAGTGAGAGAAATCAATGAAATATTTCTGTCTGACCCTCCTGATGCCTTGTCCTCTCCATCTTTCCTGTGCCATCTCAATTAAAGCTCCTTTGAGACCTGTTTGGTTTGTGACGATTTGGGCGCCCCCCTGTGGGCAAAAGTACAAATTTGGCCCTCTTTGCATGCTTTATTCTGTAAATGTGTATGTAATGGTTTTGATCTTAAATATGTTTCTAACAGTAAATCTCTGTGGAAAATGTAGTAATGAATCTGACATCTATTCCACTTGAACAGTTTGACATTTAACTTTACTATTAGATTATCAGAATTATATTAGTCTGTTTTACAACTTAAAAACTCCATGAAAACCATGTTTCAGGTTTCCAGAGAGCGGGTGCCGTATACAACTGTGTAACCTGCAAGTACGACTCCTGTGAATTCCCCTTGGACTGTCCAGGTGAGTTTTAACATCAGTCATACACACTGGATCACTGATGCTGTTACATCACATTTTTCAAACAGGAAAAAAGGTGTGTTAATCCAGACTTGACACATCCTTACATAACTATATTTTCTCCTTCATAAGCATCCGCTCGGGATCCTTGAAACGCTCAGCTTTTGATCCTTGAAATGCTCTTAGCAGAAAGTCGGGATTTGACAAAAAAAATAAAATAAAACAAGGCAAGGTTTTATTTCCACACATTATATCTTTTGCACAGAACCCCCCAAGGTACTCTTTAAGTCCTTGGCTTCTTTATGCAAGGTGACAGTTGACTCCCACACACGATGGTATTCATATCAACCCTGTACAGCACAGCTGCTGTTTAGCATATCATCACTTTTACTCCACTCCTCAGAGACTGGGCTTAAGTATTATCATTAAGGAGGGCTCAGACTGCAAGAGCTGCCCCCCTGTGAATGTTATCTGTGTGTGTGTGTGTGTGTGTGTGTGTGCGTGTGGGTGGCTATATGTTTTTCTTTTTTTCAGTTCAAGATATTACAGTGATGGAGAACAGCAGGAGCCAGGTGCGATGTGATGTGCCATTTAGCTTACCAAACGATATTGAGGTGATCTGGAGGTTTGCAGAGGAGGTACGCTGGGGAAGTATTGAACAATGCAGGGTCACTCAAACACCTTCACATGAATGACAAGAGTTATATCACTCTCATTTGTGTCTTTTAAATATAAAGCTAAAGCCAGGAGAACATCAGCTTAGCCTAACATAAAATACTTGTTGATGTTGGTTTCTTCTTACAGTTCAATCTGTCAGTTTACTAGGCTGGTCAGCAGATCAACACCAGTGTTCACTCAGCTCTATATGCTGCTATTTTGGCCTATCAAGGCTGGCTAGATGCTCAAGGATTTTAAGTCCGTGCTGGTTTTAAGAAAGTGGGAGACCACAAATACATTTTTAAAGTGCACAACTATTGTGCGGAAGTAAAAGTACAGTTTCTCTGGTTAGAATTCACTGAAGTTAAAGTGGTCTATACATCTACTCAACTAAAAGTTAAAAATATTTCATTTAAAGTTTACTTTAAGGACTGAGTGCTGAGTAGCTACTGAGGAATAAAGTATGAACTTTTCTTATTAGCAAGAACAACGAGAATAGATCTCCAGCCAGGCTGTTCAGGTAAAATCACAGTTCTATAATAAAGTAAAATACATAGCATAATTGACAGTGTAAATTAAACTATTATGGAATCAAATTTAACTTCAGAAGTGTCTTCATTGGTCCACATTACATATAGTGAAACTACACCTTATAAAGTGTTCAGTATTTTACTATCTGGCAGAGCCACAGTGACTCTTGAAAATCTGGCGAGGTGGGTCTCATCTAGCAAGAACAAAGCAGAGATTAAACCTCAAACACTCTTAGAAATTCCCCCCATTAAAAAAACGGTCAACAACTGGCAGGAGGGTTGCCAGGAAGTTACTGTAAAATTAACAGTATGTTGCTGTAGCTGAAATTTACAGTTAGTTACTGTTTTTTATAAATAAAGCAAAAAGCTGTTATTTTAAACCTTAACAGGAAAATACTGTTGGAAAGATTAGCATTTTTTACTGTTTATTTACACTTTTTCTTAAGAGGTATATTTACAGATTTTTACTGTGAATTGCTGCAAAATACTACACCTTGCTGTTTATTCATTTCCTTCTCGCAAAATTGACAGTATAAATTTATTTTTCTAAACCTAGTGATTTCATAAATTACTCCTTGCATGTCATGTTATAAACACCATGCTTTAATGTGATAAACATAGCCTTTCAAACCGCAACTTAAAATGTCAAGACAAATGACAAAACTTCAAAGTGTCTTCTCAAACCATGTCTCTTTATTAAAATTGAACATACATACAGGTATGTGTTAAGTATAACTGCTGTTGTGCCAAAACCTTCAGCAAAAAGGTCAACTTTTCAAGGTTTAACAAAAACTGGCAAATTTTTAATTTGTTTATATATTGGGTTTTTAATGAGTTTGATGGTTCTTAGGACATCAAACTTTCTCATAACATAGAGAATAACTTAAAACTTCAATTCTACTTAAAACACTAAAATAAAACAAAAATAAGTTGGTTTAGGACTGACAACAGCAGTCTGCTTCAAGCGCTGCTGTCTAAGAAGATTAACACAAACAATAAATATCAAAAAATTTGGTTGTAAAGAAAAAAGTTGCATCACTATAAATTTAAGTTTCCCATAGGCCACTACAGTACTACACTGATGTCCACAGATCTGGCAAACGTTATTAGAGGTACTGTAGAATATCCTGGACTAGAGACATTTTTACTGTAGCTCCCTGTGAATTTCCTTGCTGGACAGGAACTGCAAGGATTCTGTAAAGGGAAAAAACAACATTGGAACAAAAGAAATAATACATTAAATGAATCATCTGAATTCAATTTTCAGCAACTGTTAAGATCAAGCTAATCTTAGCTGGCAAAGAATGTACTCACTCTGTGTGCTTGCGGTGTTTGTTCGTCATGTCAAACTCTAGCTAATGCTAATCTTACAAATGACCTCAAACTTAGTAAGTGATGGTTTTTGCCTGTTCTAACTAGCAAAGCAGTAAGGCACTCACCTGTTTATTGTTAGGATGGAGTTGGATAACAATGTGATTTCCAACTTCACTCTCCTTCCAAGCACGTGCTCTCACCTTCTTGTTCCCAAAATGCAATGCAAAAAATACAAGAAATTACTGTTTTCTTTCCTGTTGTTGAGGTTGAGGTAAAAGTACTGATTTTAAAATGTATTCATTAAAGTACAAGTACCCAAAAAACACACAACTTAATTACAGTAATTTGAGTAACTGTAATTAATTAATTTCCACCCCTGCATAACAACTTCACAGAAACTCAGGCCTCATCCACATTTACATAAGTATTTTTGAAAATGTTTTCCTTCTCCTTTTTCAAAGATAAGCCCATCCACATGTGCTGTGTTCTCTAACACATCTTCCCCCACATGTATTAATGCACTGTTCCATGCTGTAAAGAGCACACACTGTCAACAGTAGTCTATCCTTCACAGTGCAAGTGAACCAGCTTATTCAGAGACAGCAGCAATGTCCTTGACGTACAACAAGATTCCCACTGTTCCTTTGTGATGAACATTTCATTTTTAAAGCTGTCCCTTCAACTTGAACCGGGTCTAATCCAAAACTGCCATTGCTGGTGGTGCGTTTTTTTGTCTTTGGAGTGTTGTATGAAGCATCAGTGACCTCTGTCGTCCATTCAGGCCTCTCTGGTCGTCAACACAGTGGGAGAGCTACTTAAAGTGTAAAGACGTCAAAAATCCAGTTAGCATTGATAACACTAGCACAGGTTTTATGGATAATTATGATAGTGATAGCCAGAGGAGAGCATGAATGTGCATTTTGTGTGAACTACTCCAAGGTCTGTTAGCAATGCACTTGTGTACTCAGAGTACTTTTTGTTGCCTCTAGCATGCTAGGAGAGAGGATACTTAATGGAGACTGAAAAATAAGCAAGTTCGCAGTGCACTACACCACCGCCACAATCTAGTCATGATTCCAGATCCGGGTTTCTCGGAGTCAGGCTGGAGAAGTAAAGTTACTGTGCTGACACGACAAACATTAGGACAATTTGGACAAATAATTGTTTGTGACAGGCTTCAAATCAGGTCGCGTCTCCCTCTTAGTTTGTACCAACACATGTAAAACTGTTTAGACTGATAAACTCGCCCTGTATCTAAACATGCAGGTGCACTTGTTTAATAAGCTGACATGACATTAAAGTTTAAAGCTTCAGATAGGAGGTTCTTACTGGTTATGAAACAGTCTGAAAATAAGTCATGTCATGTGACATGCATTTATAGAGCAAATTTAAAACTATCTCAGTGTGCCAAAATTATCTACAGGCTTAAAACACAATATGAAGGGACAAATATGGATAAAATTATCAATGTAAAGAATAAATAGGATTATAATATAATGTTGCAATGAAGCCTGTCTTTATTAAAAATGGATGGATTGAGCCATAAGCAAGGATTTAAATTTTTCAATAGTTTGAGCATTTTCCCCACAGAGATTGTCATTTCAGGTTTAAGTCTACATCTTTGAACATTCAAGGGCATCTGGTGTGTTGACTTCAGTGCTCTGACTGAAGCATGTTGGTTCAACAGTTCAGACACGTCAGTCCAGTCAAATAAGATGCTTTTAAAAAGAAGTAATAAAATCTTAAGAGGAGCCAGTATAGGAGCAATGTGGTCACAACTTCTCCATCCTTAGAGGCATGGACCACCTCAGCTGGCTCCTTTTGATGCAGAGGAAAAACCCTCACCCTATCTCTAGGGCTGAGCCCAGCCATCCTCCTGAGGAAACTCATTTTGACTTTTACCCACAAGCTTTTGGTCACTACCCAAAGCATAGCCACAGGTGAGGGCTGGAATGAAGAGGGACCAGTAAATTGAAAGCTTTAACTTTGCTGGCTCTTCACAGACTAGTACATTGCCTGCAGTACTGCTGATGCTGCACCAAACTGCCTGACAATCATGCAGTCCACTCTACCTTCACTCTTGATAAAGACTTACATTTTTTAGTTCTAGTTTCTCTTTTAAAACATATTTCTTGCATGCATATAACTGCACATGACAGTATTTGATTTATTAGGCAGAATAAAGTTTGATCGACTGATCTGCAGCCTTTTTTTCTTGGTCAGGTGAAAACTCAGCAGGTTGATCAGTTTAAAGAGGTGACTGTGGGAGTGGACAGACTGTACTCCATCCCCTCAACCAGTCTGCACCATCAGGGCACCTACCAGTGTGAGATCTACTCAGGACAACGCTCTGTTGTCAGGCTTTACTACTATCTAACAGGTAACTCACCTCACCTCACCTCTTCACGGAGATATTAGTGGATATTGTGTCTTAAAGTGATCAATACTGGGACAAAAAGAAATATCTTCAAAAATTTACTTGAGGGGTGTGTTTTTTTAATTCTAGCTTAGTTTTCCTCCATTTTCTGAAGAATTATTCAGCGCGGGTATCTTTGTTATCTCTATCAAAGTCTGAAGGTCCAAAAGAGCTGAACAGTAAACTGAATTTTTTTTTTTTTACCACTTTAATTAAAGTTTTTTTGTACCAATAGAAGACCACTCCTCCAAACTCATGGTTGCCAGTGGGGTACTCCAAGGGTTATTTTTATGATGGTTGCTTCTTAATCTCAACATATTAACCTGGGTTACTTACTTACTTTGGTATTCCAACGGCTCTGCCGCCATCTTTTATGAGTACACGCGCCCCTGTATCCCTCTGTCCCTCTTTCTCTTTCTCTTAGTGACCCCCCAGGTTGTGGTCGGCCAGACAGAGCTGCAGGAGATATTCGACCTGTCCCTGCTCCCAGGAGGACGCTTACTCCCTGTGCCCGGTGGTCCTCCCAGCTCCTCCCTCCACCTCCCATCACCACTGCTCCTCACAGCCTGTTTAGCTTCTGTTTTTCTGCTGCTCATCCTCTCACTGGGGTAAACTAAACAGTTATCTAGAGGATACAGACATTATAATCAAGGACACCTTTCCTCTGAATTCTAGTCACATTTGCTCTTGTGTTACAACTCCCATGAGTTCTTTGTCTCTCACAGGGCTCTTTATTTGTCATCAACACCAGAGGAATGTGGTCCTGCTGAACAAGAAGATGAAGAGGGGAATACGGGATCTTTTTGCTGAAAGGAAATAGCAATAAAGGCATTGTATCAGTGCCCTGATTTACTCAAGGGCCTTACGTCATGGCTGTCAGAGAGCCTGTTGTTCGTGCCTTTGACCACTAGAGGGCAGAATGTGCATGTGTATCTGTGGGTCCCTTCTGCACTGTGCTGCATGTAACAGCAGCATTTATTTCACTAGGTTTATAAAAAAATGGGATTCACTCATGCCACATTAGAGGATTTTTGTTCGACTTATCCAAAACTGTAGAGAATTGTACTTTTGCTTTGCTATATTTATTTATTAGAAATGTTTCCATAAAATGTTGCATAAAAGTTGCAAAGCCAGTAGCTATGAGATTAATACATATAATGTGCCAATCTTAACAAATGCAACACTTCTTAATGATTAATTTGACCTGTGAGAAACTAAGATAAGATGAACTTTACTGATCCACAAATTTAGTTATGACAAAGTTACACATAAAGGTAACTCAATGACAGGTTAAAAAAAAAAAAGAAGAAGAAGCAAGTGGAAAATGTAATAAAATGATATACCTGTATACTATTTACACATGCAGTTGTTGAAAGAAAATGATTTTCACGAGATGTGCGATGTTCTCAGAGGAAAACACATCTATTAAGACATGATGTCTTTATTAGATCAACATTGTCTTTAAATGTATTTTATACAAAGAACCACATTATAATTTAACAAGATGTAAAAAATAAATTCCCATTTAGGCTGCCATTGTTGTGCAATGCATTCTGGGTCTTGATGTCAAATGGTTAAGAGTTCAAAACTTCCACTGTCATTAATGTAAACACAAAAACTGTGAGCAGGAGCTTCATAGAATGGGTTTCTATGGCTGAGCAGCTGAGCAATCACCAGGTCCAGTGCCAAGCGTTGGATGGAGTGGTGTCAAGCTAAGATGGTTGAGTCTGGGTTTGGCGAATACCTGACTGCATTGTGCCAACTCTAAATTTTGGTTGAGGAGGACTAATGGTATAGGGCTTTTTTCAGGGTTTAGGCGATGACCAGTGGAGTGCAATCTCAATGCTTCAGCAGACCAAGACATTTTGGACAATGCTATGCTTCCAACTTTGTGGACACGGTTTGGGGGAGACCCTATTCCAACATGGCTGTACCCAAGTGCACAAAGCTAGGACAATAAAGACATGGTTTGTTGAGTTCAGTGTAGAAGACCTTTACAGGCCTCAATCCCTTCAAGCACCTTTTGCATGAACTGGAACTGAGAACAAGCCAGGCTTGTCTGACGTCAGTGCCTGACCTCATAAATGGTCAACAGAATGAATGGGCACAAATTCCCACAAAACACTGCAAAATCTTGTGGAAAGCCTTCCAAGAAGAGTGGAAGCTGTTATAGCTGCAAAATGGGGACCACCTTCATATTCTAGTACATGCATTTAAATGCAATGTCATAACAGTCTCTGTTGGTGTAATGGTGGGTTTAGTGTATGTGGACATACTGCCGAGTAAGCATTACTCATGTGATGTAAAGCTACAAAGATGTAACCACATTATTATCGATTATGAGACTTTTTACATGACACTAAAAGATCACTTTATTTGATTATTTTAATTATTATAACATGAAATAATATTAACATAATATTCTCTTTGAAGAAAATAAGTGCCTCTTTCTCCTGTTCTTTAAAAAAATATAAAATTTACATTCAGTGTAACAATTTCACCTCAGTCCAGTTACCTTTAGTCAAAATTTCACAAAAATGTAGGTAGTTGTGGTTTTAACAGCAAACCTATAGTTGAAATTAGAATTGTGTATTCGTTCTAACACAGACGGTGTGGCTTTAAAATCTGGATTTTCATTAAGCTGAGTTTATAAAGCTGTCTTGACTCAGTTATATTTATCATGATGAGACTGTATCAGATAGATATGTCGCTATCATGTATAACAGTTAAAGATAAATACCTGCAGTGCAGCAAAGCACTGCTAGGTATATAAATATGCTTCTATGTTTATTCAGTGAAGTGGAGAAACATGCTTGAACTGTCATCAAAAGTAAAGTGGGTTCAGAAGTGGCAAAACTGAATAAATTCAGTGTAATAATAGAGATGTGGTCAACCTTTAAGGGCTAAGAGAAAGCCTAAATATGTAAAATAGCATGTAACATCCACAGAGTAGCTGAAAAGGCTGCAAATGTGACATGCTATATGAAAGTGACTTTTTATAGGCAACCTTAGTGAGAGTCCACAGGTGTCCACAAGGTGGCAGCTTCATCCACACAACATCATCTAACTTAAAATACTGAAGCTCATTGAACTATGCTTTACCTTTCACTGTGTCTCATCAGAGCTAGGGGTTGGACAATATATGGTTGCTAAAACAAAAACCAACACCATTAAAACAAATCTGAATCATATGCAGCCATGGGGAAGCATTGTGTTGCAACACATTTATACACATGTGATGCTCTAAGGGATATTTGCCAAGATATTAACTTTTTAAAAGAACATTCAAAGCCCAGTGCCTCACCCAAGCCTCTTCTGATGTCAAAGTCTGCCTTTGTGGACTGCTGAAGAGTGAATGTCAGAAGTCCTTAAGCATTACATAACCATTTATCTCCATACTCTAATCAGAGCACTCTTTCTGATGGAAACCATCAAAGACATTTTAGTATAGTTGTTTAGTTTAGTTTATGAGGATCCCCATTAGCTGTGGCTATTCTTCCTGCGGTCCACAACTGTTTTAAATTGTGTGTGTGTGTGTGTGTGGGGTGTGTGTGGGGTGGGGGGGGGGGGTACTGATTACCCAGGCCCACAGTAGTATGCTAGTGTTATTATTATATCAAAAGTGGCTAAATGAATTGGTCAGCAGACTGAAAGTTGTATCAAATAACGTAAAATACAAAAATACAATACTGGGAGGCCCCTGCTATTCCCTTAAAAATGCCCAAATGGGATAACCCAGCGCTTCTAAATCTTTTGTCATAACATCTCTGGCCCCAGACTTGACCGCGCAGGTAGACCCTTGATCCTGTCACTGTTAGAACCTTTGATAAACTTTCTCTACCTACCATAGTCCAAGGATCCATCATTGACAGTCTACAACAGACACATTTTACAGACATTTATCTGCTCTGGCTGAGTGCTCTCCACACTTCACCAATACTGATGAATAGGTTAGTTACTTTAATGATTTGTGTGCATTAGTGCTTGACTTTTGGACCTTATTCATGTCCAGGGCTGGCCCAGTTATGATCACAATGAAAACATAAAAAGTTTGAAAAAAAAGGCTGAATAGAAAAAAATCTGAACTTGAGAGGAGTTATTGGTGAAACTGAAGCCCATTATAAAGATGTGTACAAAGTCTACTTACAAGAAACATTCATGGTTTCTTTTTTGTTCAATCAGCCTGCCTATACCTGTGAACTGTATTATATCCATTTGTTTGGCAAGATCAAAGGTCTTTGGTCCTATTTCTCACAGTTTAGCTCTTCCATTTTCCTTTCTATCTTTACTTCCATCTACTTGATGATCAACAGCTGTGATACAATACACACAATCTCTATCATCCATCTGATCAAAACCTTTTTTTCTGCTCTCTCAAGGATCAGAAGACACTTGTAAAAAATCCTTTTCTGGACACGATGCCATTTGAGATTTATAAAACCAGTCCTCAGGCTTTCTCCTTTTATCCAAAATAGTTAAAATGTCGTTACGGACCAACTCCTGAAGTTGGTCAAGGCTCATTCAATCTTGGACAAATATCAATCAAACTTTGGCCTCAAATAAATGAGAACCTCACATGATTTAAAGAGAGCAATGATGTTTTTATTCATATGTGCCACACCACCATTATCCTGATGAAACAGACTGATTTCCCAGCCAAGCTCAGTACATGGCAATCCATTTTAAGCAATTTCACGTTGCCACTTTCAGTTTTCTCTTAGAGTCATATCATTTGTTTGCATCTTTTCTTCTTCCTTGAAAAATAAAAAATAAAAAATAAAAGTTACATAGCTATTAGATTAGATTAGATTGTTTGATTAGATATCTAAAACATGAAAGCCCAGGCATCATAAGACATAATAGGAACTCACTGGAACTCAGGAAAAACAGGAACCAGGCTACAATAAAGACCAAGAAGACCAAAGCAATATCAAGCAATATAAACATTTTTTTAAGAGCAATGTCAAATAATGACAAAAATGTAAAAATAATATAAGGAGGTTTACTGCAACCCTTGACAACAACATGAACAAGTTTGAAAAAAAAAAAAAAACAAGCAATTTATAAGAAGGAAAAGTAATAACTGTAGGATTATAATTGCAGGAGTATCAAAAAGAAAACAATTAAATGAATAAAAGTACTAAAAGCAAAAAGAGCAAGGCAATAACAATTTAAAAAACGCCAAAAGGTCAATACAATAAATTGAGGCTATTAATAGAGGATGAAAGAAATTAGATGAGTCATACAAGATAAAATATGCCTGAAATATATACATCACAAATAAAATAAAAAGGCAGTGAGAGGATTAAGAAAAAATAAGATGACATCACAAGTAGGTTTCAAGATTGGACTTAAAAGATGTCCTTGATTCTGAGCATCTTATCTCCTCAGGTAGGTCTTTACAAAGGGGAGGGGCCCTGATGGAAAATGTTAGGTCACCTTTACTCGACTTTGAAATGACCAGAAGGCCCCCACCAAAGGATCTGAAGCTACAGGTTGGCTCATAGGGGGTAAATAATCCTGTCATTTCAGATCCATATGTGCTTTAAAAGTGATGGATTACAAATTAAGACCACATCTAAAAACATTTGAATATGAGAAAAAAAAAAATAATGTAACTGACTAAAATTGGGTTGATGTGATTTTATACTAAGATAAGAATAAGAAGATAACAAATGTCACTGTCTGTGCCACTCTGGGAGATATGACTACACTTATGCGCTCTAAATTTAACACATGTACTAGCTGTTATCTGTACATCACGATAATGGAGATAAGATAAACTGATCAAAGCAAGTCAATGAAATCTCACTTTCTATCAGGTCAGAATCATGAAACCTTCCCCTTGAAGTCTAAAATACCAGAGAAGCTGCATTAATCTACATGTGTATCGTAAACTTACTGTTTAAGTTGTTCTGTAATGTAACATACCTGACCTACTATGCCGACAGCTCTTCCTCTATCGCTGTTACACAACAGGGCTTTTTCATTGGATCTACAGAGTAAAATTTAGTTTGATAGCTCCTGAGGGTGAGCTCACATCATCAACAGTCTGTATAAGTTCTAAACAGACAAAGGAACAGCCTGTTTCAAGCCTGAACACTTTCATTTACTCAAAATCAGACACACTGTATCAAAGAGCCATGCTATCTTCAGAATGCAAGTCAACAAAGTGTTTCCATTTTCTCTTAGTAGTTTCATAGTTGCTGAGTACCTCCTGTTTTGTTCTGATAGCTGCAGGGCAGCAGGCTGTAACTGTGGTTGCTGGTTCCAGGTACAAGGAGGAGATAGCGGATAGGCACGGCCTGCTCTCTCGGGAATCACCTAAACCTGCATTTCGCTGGAGAGTACAGCGCTCATTTACAACCAAACACAGACTTGTGTCTGTTAGAGAAAAAACACAGGATAAGACTGCAGCACAGCATGATGGCAAAGTTCATTCTGGTCCAAAGCTATATAAAATTATTTCTTATAATGTTAACAGAATTAGGCAGTTGTCTCTGCTCAAACTGGATGCTGTAGATGTGTTGACTGGGCAGAAATCATGATGACTCCCAGGAATGGTTTTCTCTCCCACACATCAAAAGCTGCTACAGCCTAAAAATGGAGAAGTCATCTGTCTGTTCTTGGACTAGTCAGTCCTATATGTTTGAGTCACCAGAGCCAGAATCCTATTCTGGGGGAAAGTGGAATAAAGATCTTTGGTCTGATGAGACCAAAATGGTGCTTTTTGGCCATTAAACAAGATGCTATGTTGGGCGTACACCAAACACTGCACATCACCACGAAATCACCATCCCTACTGTGAAGCTTTTTTTTAAATCTTAGGTCGTAAAAAGTGTTGGTCTAACTGCCCTGGCACCCTTTTATATCATGTCTTACCTTTTAATTACATCATATTCCTGTATCTGACTGAGGATTATTTTCATATTATTACAAGAGTTATCTTACTATTTGTTTACATCTCTACATGTAAAATGGTTTATACCTGTGGCTTATGTTTATTAATTCTTTTAATTGCATTACTTCTCTCTCAAGTCTTGAAGCCAATATTAAGCCCATATTTAATGTATCCACAGGTTAAAGTGCAGACAGTGTTGCATATCTCTGTACAAATAAAACATGTTAAAAACAAAAGCCGAGCTGAAGTCAATCCTTTTATCACTACTGATCAGAATCAAAGGTTCTGTGATATGTCATTTCAGTTCACCCCAGCACTGGAAGACACACAGATGAGATAATTTATCAGAAGTAATGCCATCATAAAAATTAACACACTAGATGCTGATGACCTTGCTGTAGGGTTGCATTAAATGTAAATAGACTCTGACCTATGGCTCATTGCCAATTCCTGATTCCTACTCTATCCAACGAAGGCAAGAAGTCCTACCCCAAATGAAAAAGCAAAAACTCATAAAACATGCTAGCGCACAGAAAAGACTAAATTACCTACATGTGTACATGTTCAAATATTTTGTATTTCAAAGTTCCTGTGTGGAGTTTTCAGCTGTTTGTGAAACAGACTGAAAAGAACACCAGTGAGCCACAAAAGTAAATGAGACCATGAGAAACAAGGCTGATTATTTCTGCTTTGTTATTTTTGAGGTTTAACACGGGGGATAGGTGTCAGAAAAAGGGATGCACAGTGGCTTTGTGCATATTCCACAGTAAAGATTTTTGATGAGTGCTGCTTTGTTGACTAAAGAAAGCAAGATGATATTCTTTATTGTTTTTGTTTTAAGCAACCCAAAGTTCTAAAAGGTCCCTGCTGGAGCTTTAATTTCATATTATTCTTAATGATATATCTAAAACTCCTCAGTGTTCCTTTCCACACTACGTTAAGTACTTCACACTGATTTTTGTGTTTGAAAACAAACCTGTGTTGCCTAAAAAGCTGTCAACAAAGCTTTTAAAACGTGATTTGAACACAGAATTCATAAAAAACTACATCACATTCTTGTTAAGAATTGCTTCATTCCTGTTAAAGTATTATTCTACAGCCCAGTTGTTTGCATTTATGAGCCATTCCTTTGCACAATTTTTAGATACACGTGCATCTAAGAAAATCTAATATTATGAAAAATTTCTTTATTCCAGTTATTCAATTCAAAAGTCAAAATTCCATATATTCTAGACTCATCTCACACAAAGTGAAACGTTTCAGTGGTTCTTTTTCTAAATCTTGATGATTACGGCTTACAGCTCATGAAAATTAAACATCCACTATCTCAAAATATTAGAATATTGGAATAAAATAAAATAAAAAATGAACATTAAACTCATTTATGCCCTCAGTAATTGGTTGGAGCTCCTTTTGCATGAATTACTGCATTAAGGCGTGGAGGCGATCAGCCTGTGGCACTGCTGGGTTGTTATGAAGCCCAGGTTGCTCTTGTAGCAGCTCGTCTGTATTGTTGTGCCTGCTGTCACTCATCTTCCTCATGACATTTCCCCAGAGATTCTCTATGGGGTTCAGGTCAGACCACTTGGATGATCAATAAAGCACCACCTTTGTAGCCCATTTTCTTCTGTGTGGCTCTTGATTCATGGAGTCCAGCCTCAGTCCACCCCTTGTGCAGCTCTCCTAAGTTCTTGAATCTGCTTTGTTTGACAATCCTATGAAGGCTGAGCTCATCCCTGTCACTTGTTCACCTTTTCTTACCACACTTTTCCCTTCCAGACAACTTTCCATGAACATGCTTTGATACAGCCTCTGAGAACAGCCTGCCCTTTCAGGAGTGATCATCTGTGGCTTATTCTCCTTGTGAAGGGTGTCAGTGATTGTCTTCTTGGCAGTAGTCAAGTCAGCAGTCTTCCCCTTGATTGTGGTTGTGTGTACTGGACCAGAGTGAGAGAATGAAGGCTAAGGATTCATTTGCACAGGGAACTTTTCCACAATATTCCAATATGATAGTGGATTTTTAATTTTCATGAGCTGTAAGCCGTAATCATCAAGATTAAAACAAAAATTTTTTTGAAACATTTCACTTTATGTGCAGTTAATCCAGTGTGAGTCTAAGTTTTTGGATTAATTAATGGGGAAAACAATGTTTTTTTTTTCTGGTATTCTAATTTTTTTTAAATGCACCTGTACATCCAGATCTCCAGGGGGAGCTATCAGGTTGTGTTGATTCGGGCGCCCCCTATGGGCAAAACAATACAATCAATCTCTTTGCTTGTCTTATTCTGTACATACAGTATGTTCTCTGACAATTGTCTTGTTTTCAAAAGTGTAACTGCACTGACATAAAAACACTAAAATAGGCAGCATTAGCATCCTGTCACCTACCCCCATAGCAGTGGTGATATGGCTTTGTTCTACAGAAGTCGCTGATTATGTTTTTGATAGTCTTGATTTTTTCTGTGGGTCACAAAGATACAGTGGTATTTAATTCAGTCTGTTTCATTACCAGCTAAAATCTCTTCACAGGAGCTTTAAACGTGTTGAATATTAGCTCTGTAGAGAGATCTACAGTTTTCTCCTCACATTGGTGATGTCTGCCTGTTGGAGAAACACAATATGAGGGCTGACTGAGATCTGCGAGGCTTATAAAGCACACGCTGAGCATCTAAATATAGTCAGACATGACTCAACGCAATATGTGTCATATAACGGGCAGATCGCTCGTATTTTTTCCACTGGGCTGCTCAGTTGCTCTGACAACCAGTGATGCCTTGTGACAAGATTTAAAACAGGAACTGTAAACTCTTAGGAGGAGAAACAGTGTCTGAATTATTTTTGTTGATTACTCTTGTTTATATGAGCCACCCCTTTTTCCATGTATGATACATCTGGACTTCCAGAGGGTTTTTTCTCCCTCTGTCAGACCTTAACTCACCCTGTCTATCTAAATAGGTAATAGGCAACAAATAGGAGTGCCCTTCAGATTAAAAGCATCATATATACGTCAAAAAGCCTACCTTAGCAAATTTTTGTTGACAGAGTCATAAATCTTTTTTTCTTCAGTATTCTGTGAGTAAAAAGTGCCATTCTGTTCACCTATTTAAGCCTTTCATTCCTGTTGACACCTGTACTTACACAAGAAATCAACCACGGCCTACTTATGTGTTTGTCTAAATGTTTTTATGATGTCAGTTATTTGGCCTTTGGCATAGATGTGTGATGACTTAATCATCAGCCTGCTGTGTATCACTGAGATAGGCGATCTAATTGTGACCACAGGTCAATTAAATTAAAGCTGCAATCCTTCTACTACTGTACAGAAGGTACAAGGAAGGCAATAAAACATACAGTCATGGACCAAAGTATTGGCACCCCTAGAATTTTTCCAGAAAATACACCATTTGGTGCTTTCTTGCAACAGCAGTTTTGAGATCTCTCCATAGGTGTCCAGTGGGATTTAGATCTGGACTCATTGCTGGCCATTCAGAACTCTCCGGCGCTTTGTCTCCAACCATGTCTTGGTGCTTCTTGAGGTACATTTGGGGTCATTGTCCTGCTGGAACACCTATGACCTCTGATGCAGACCCAGCTTTCTGACACTAGGCCCTACATTGCGGCTCAAAATTTTTTGATAGTCTCCAGATTTCATGATTCCTTGCACACAATCAAGGCACCCAGTGCCAGAGGCAGCAAAAAAAAAACCAAAACATCTTTGAACCTCCACCATGTTTGACTGTAGGTACTGTGTTCTTTTTTTGTAAGCCTGATTCTGTTTTCTGTCAACAGTAGAATGACGTGCTTTTTCCAGAAAGCTCTACCTTAGTCTCATCTGTCCATAAGATGTTCCCTCAGAAGGATTGAGGCTTACTCAGGTACATTTTTGCAAACTCCAGTCTGGCTTTTTTATGTCTCTCAGCAGTGGGGTTTTCCTTGATCTCTTGCCATAGGACTTCATCTCATTCAGATGATGACGTATGGTCCTGCTGACACTTTTGCACCCTGAGTCTGCAGGACAGCCTGAATTTGTGTGACAGTTGACTGAGGATGTTTATCCACCATTCCAACTATCCTGCGTTGCATTCTTTTGTCAGTTTTTCTCTTCCGTCCACGTCCAGGGAGATTAGCTACAGCTCCATGGGTTATAAACTTGATTATTACTACAGACAGTGGACAAAGGAACTTCAAGATCTCCTGAGATTGTCTTGTAACCTTGAGATTGTTCATATTTTCCCACAATTTTGCTTCTTAAGTCCTCATACAATTCTGGGCTCTTCTTTCTTTTCTCCATGCTTGGTGTGACACACACAGGCACACAACACAAAGGTTGAGTCAACTTTTATACATTCTGACTGGCTTCAGGTGTGATTTTTTATATTGCCAGCACCTGTTACTGCCACAGGTGAGTTTAAATGATTATCATATGCTTGAAAAAAATGATCCACCCACGGTTTTAAAAGGGTGCCAACAATTTTGTCTGCCCCATTTTTGAGTTCTGTGTAAAATTATGTCAGTTTTAGCTTTTTTCTTCTGTTTTTTTTTTGTGTGTGTTGTTCAAATGCACATAAAGGAAATAAACATGTGTATACCAAAAACATTTGTAACCGCAATAATGGTGTATTTCCTGGAAAAATTCGAGGAGTGCCGGTACTCTAGTCCATGACTGTATGTTTAGTTTTCAGACATAAAGATGTTTTACCATCAATGTGTCTCATCAGCATGGTGAAATGTGAACCCCAAAGGTCTCAAACTGCGTCATTTCTTCCCCTCAATACAATACATTGGAACAAATTTAAAAAGACTTTTTAAATTTTCTTGCACAATAAAAGACAAAACGACTGAGGCCAGTCTAGTGAGGGAGCTCCAGTTTCAGCCCAGACACATGCGACATGTTGTGACAATGATTGCTCCATGAGAACTTCAAAAAGTTTGGCAAAAGTTGTGGCCTCTGACTGGTGTCCCCTGGTATGTGACTTCAAACTATGTGTTTTAAATGCAACTTCCAGTAAATGATGGTGGGCCCACCAGCATGAGTGTGCTTGTTGCAGCTGAGGTCGTGATTTGAAAGTCATCTCTGTAGTCTGGGGGAACACCCTCAATTTAATCTGTGCAAACACGCTGTGCCAAAAATAACTAAATGATCTAACTGAGCTCTCCAGTCTTATTCTCTATGTTGGCTCATTCCTTCTCTTCATTTAGATGAAATAAAAACATGCACGATATAAATCTACAGTGGAAAATGCTGGAATGGTTAGCGTAACCACAAACAAACATGGGAAAATATGTGGAAACCAGCTGGGAGGAAGTTGTTTTATTGTGTTGTTGTATAGGAAAGACTTGTAATTATTCATACACTGTAAGAACAAATGTTAATTGTAAGATAAACTCCACAATGGAATACATTGTGTGAACTAAAAGTAGACTTTTTAAATTCATATAAACATGTTGGTCAAACTGAAATCACTCTTGATCAAATTTCTGGTATTCAGACAAACATTCTTAGATAATGCAGTTGGAGATTTTAACTTCCATCAAAATGCTTCAGTTAGACCTGAGTGGACTAGGTGTGCTGCACATACTCCAGGCTCCACAGCAGAAGTTGAACAACATGAAGACATTTTAGATGGGATTACTACGGCTCTAACTGCAGTAAGTCAGTGGTGGTGGATGATTTAGCAATGACTGAAATATTCAGTATTTACTGAAATATGAACTTCATTATTCAAGCCATCCCACAAACGTCAGACTTGGTTTTGTGATACCTGATCCAATGAAATGCAGGTTATAATTCTAAAATGCTTTATTATATATCATATTACTATGATTCTACATAAAATAAACTAGCATCTATATTAAAAGCCATTTTAGCTATAGGAAACGCCACTTTAAGTGTATAGAAGTACATTGCACTCACTTGAGAATGCACAAATCTTTTTTTTTCTTTCTAAATTAATGAGGTTTTAGCCTCAGAATTATAAGATTTTCTAAGAAAAGGGGGAAATATTTATCTTTTGTTAATTAAATATATCGTTGGTGTCAGGCCAAAAATCTCATTCCCCCCCCCCCTTTTTTTCAGAAAGTGCAATTGGTATCCAGTGGGTTTTTACAAATTTTAGACCAATAGAAACTGTCAAAATTATGCCAACAATCACCATTAAGCATTTTTTTCATTCCCTGAACAGTAGGGAATTTTGAGATGGGATGTTTTGGCCTGCCAGCAGTATGTACTTCTGTTGCCATGTAGGCTGAATGCATTTAAAGTGCAGATGTGATCTGCGAAACGTCTTAGCTCAGCTGATAGAAACACTGGGATGTCTGTATTTTGTGAATGCAATATTCTTCAGTACATTCACATAGCTTTTTACTGTAGCTTAATATATTGCCCTCTGTCATATATAAATGTTCATTCTAAAGTGAATCATAAGATTGATGACTCCCAACCACTAAAATAAATAAATAAATGGATAAATAAAATGTAAATATAAACCTGGTAACTTTTGTCAGTTTTACATGTTTCAATTACAGTGCCTATGAAAAGTATTCATTCTTTTATTGATTATACAATTGATTATACAAATCAATCAAGGTCAGTGATATTTGGCCTTTTTGACGCCAGACACCAAACACTGCAAATCACCAAAAACACACCATCCCCACAGTGAGGCACGATGGTGGCAGCATCATGCTGTGGGGATGCTTCTCGACAGCCAGCCCTTGATGGCTTGTAAAGGTAGAGGGTAAAAATGAATGCTACACAAAAATGTTTTAAACAACAAGGTGAATGTTATGCAGTAGCTGAGTCAAAACCCACATCTCAGTCCAACAGATAATTTGTGGCTGGACTTGAAAAGGGCTTTTTACGCTTGATCCCTGTGCAACTTGACAAGAGTTTGAGCAGTTTTGCAAAGAAGAATGGAGTGAAATTGCAGTGTCCAGATGTGCAGGCCTGGTTGAGACTGATCCATACAGGCTCATATTTTTGTTTAATTAACATAAGTTGTAGAAATCTGTTTTCAGTTTGGCATTAAAGTGTTTTTGTTGTATTTTATCAATATTGAACATGTTTGATTTATAAAATCAATAAAGGGTAAAAACATCCAAGGAGTGAATACTTTTTATAGGCATTGTATGTTTAACTGAGCAATTCATTTTTATAATACTAATGACAAAAAAAAAAAAAAATAATGTAGAGAATCATCTACCTCATACTAGTTAAAGCTTTTAGACAGAAAATTCTTTTATTTTTCATTTAATCAAGTATCCTGGTACCTAATATATCTGATGTTTGATTGCAAGTTCTGAACATTTGAACTGTGGATAGATCTCCCATAGACCTGCATTCATCCTGGGCTCTTTATTCAGTGGATAGTCAGAAACAGGGTTGAGGGAGTGGGGGATGAAAAGTGAGGAATGAGTCACTAGACAAACCTGAGCCATTCACGTCAGGACCTAACCACTAGGCCATCTGCACCCTGACCCACATTACATAATACATTTAATTTTGAGCCCCCCTCACCAAAAATGTCACCCATGTAAGGTGTAAGTTGTGTTGTTATCTACCTTTAGAGATTACAGAAGAGCTCAACAGAGGGGCCACTGTTTTGACATCTATGGTACTGGAAGTATATTTGCCATTCAAATCCTCCATTGACACTTCTCAAAATCCTTATATGAGCATTTTAAATCCAGAAATCAAGCAGGGACATGAATACTCATGACTGTAAAACATTTGATTCAGTGCAAAAAAAGCTTTTAAAAAACTGAGAAAAGACAAAGGTATAAGACTTTGTTAATATCTGTTATAAGGATTAAGGGATTACACAATACACAATCCATTGCAGTTCCTTTTATTCATTGTTATGGATAGTTAAGGATAGCTAGCAGAGTTGCAAAATCCCACATGGTAAGAAAAGATGGACTCAAAAGTTACGTACATGGCTGCACAGACTTTGCTGAATTCAGTGGAATTAATCAAGCAGGATAACAGTTTTACCCACTCTTTCTCTCTGTGAGAGCCACAAAACTGCCTCCATAGGGTGTGACTTATATTTCAGATTTTATGATTTCTTATCAGTTTAAGCAGAAGTTAGTTTGCCTGCATTTACAATAAGTTAAAAAGGTTTCTTAACTTATTTTAAGGTTGACCCAAACTTAGATACAGACATGAAGAGGCTTTGCAGAGCAGAGATGATTGCTGTAGCATTACAGTCAGAAGGCTCTTGGTTCACGTCAGTGTGGCCATGAATTAAAAGGAAATGCTGCGTAAATAAACATTATTTTTTTAACAGTGATTCCCTTCTAGGGAGTCCTGGCTTCCTCATATCTGCAGCACTGTTTTCACTCTCCCATCTCATCACATCATCTTGTAATAATTATGACGCACAAAGTCTTAATTGTAACCATCTTGTTGGTTTTCACACATTTTCGTGGAGCTACTGAAGTTTTACGCAAAAGTTTACCCATCTTCCTGTAAATTACAGTGTTCTCAAGAATAAGAGATCTGCTTGGCTGCAATGATGCAACACTCCGTTGGCCCACGTCTTCTTTCCATTTGGAACAATAGGAACGTGAGAGTGGACATGTGTGCCAGCTGCAGCCGTTTCCCCTTCTGATGTCAGTGATGGAGGCCAGACGGGGTGGGGGACGACAGCTTAATTGAAAACAGACATAAGGGGAAGTGATGTTCAGCTGCGTCACACTTCTGAAGTTTTTTGTTTCCTCCCTTCCTGACTCATGAGAGCTTGGTTAAGTTTTGTAGTAAATCACTTTAGAGCTCTGAGACCCACGTTGGCTGTGGACCCACGCTTGAGGTGTAACTTAGAAACCAAACACGCTGTGTGGATGTGATGTCTTATGAGTAATGCTGATAACCGTCTGAGGAAATTCAGACACTTTTACTCATGTGAGAAAATGTTCATGTTTGCTGGACAGTGATTTTAACAACCATCAGAAGATCTGACTAACACTCTCTAGGGCAGATCTTTGAACTGATTGGGTCTGTTCGTTTTACAAATGTTTCCTGATGATGCCAGTGCTCTTATGGTCATCAAATCAAAGCCTGCTGTTGTAAAATTAAGGGCACAAGAAGAGACTGATGAGCTGGGCAGTCATTAGACCTCTGCTAAACAAGCCAGAGCCACAATAATGTCAACATAAAGTTTGATGTGGGAGACCTGTGGAGATGGAAGACATGTTCAGATTTTCAAATGTTACCCACTCACTGTGTACTAACTGAGGTTTTAACGTTGATTTCCAGTTCCCAACAGGTTGATGTCTGAAACTTCAGATTTCTTTTTCATCCATTTTCAACAAGCTGAAACTATGTATTCTACTGTCTGATGTAACATTATATAACTATGATGTAAATTTATACCCTACAGGCTTTTAATTTTATAAACATTTTTTATTGCCTGTATGTAATTGTATACAAACTTGATATTCTTCCTTTTCCTTTCTATCTTTTCCTAAAAGCCTAACTAGGGACAGGAGATGGGAGCTAGCAATAGCTTTAATCTCTATGTGTGAAACTTACAACTTAATGTAACAAGCCGACTTTGTACTATGCCATTTGCATTGTCTCTATCAAATGAGAGTATTAAAGACAGAAAAAACATTAATTTAGTCAAAACAGTTATCTGCCATTTATCTTCCTTAACTGCATGCGGTGTAGAGATGTGGTTCTCAATCTCCTTCAGAGAAATTGCCACCCAGATTTTTAAAGATTTGCAACCATTTTAATTTTTTCATTGAATACTGTTGCAGTTTGGCCCCCAAATGTAACAAAAAATGAATAATCAAAGAGCCATGTTTAAGAACATCTTTAAAAAGAACATAATTACAGAAATTTGGTAATTTCACAAGGACTTTTGTCTTTATCTTGGGAAAACCAGCTTGTTATCCAAGGAAAATGAGATGGATAAGTAGAAATCTTGCTGTCCAATTAGGGATTCCACATATTTTAGGCTTTTTGCTACATTTTTTACTTGGCATACACTGGAAAGAGCTTCGGGGACCCATCAGTGGAGAAGCGCTGGTAAAGAGTCTGGGACTGCCTAATCAACATGGATTCTGTTTAACAATCCACCCCTGAACATCCTTCAAAGGATTTAGCTCACTGCCGTTTCTTCTTTGTTGTACACAGCCCTAAACTCCTCTGGAGGCAGTGGCCAGCACATCACAGTCTTTATGCTTCAAAGCTTCACCAGTTATAATGGTACAGCCCCATCGCCCCACTCCAGCCGTACTCCAGGGAGCATCGTGCACCGTGGCTTCCTTGAGTTGAGCAGTCTTTTCATTCACTAAACAGTGAAACAACATGTAAGCGCAGAAGAAGGGCCTTCACAGCAAGAAGTTTCTGGGTTCATGTCCCAGTCAGACAGGGTCTTTCCATCTGGAATTTGTCCTCCCCATGCATACGTGGGTTCTCTCCAAGTACCAGGTGCCTTCCTCCCACAGACCAAAGACCTGTCCAGGTTAACTGACATCACATCAGCCCCAAATTTAGCATCTCTACACTGGCTTCCCGTTACTTTTAGAATTATTTTCATGATTTTACTCCTTACTTTTAAAGCACTAAATGGTTTGGCTCATAGCTGTAAAACAGAATTACTGGTCCCCTATCCACACCTGAAGATCCACAGGTGGGGACTTCCTGGTCATTCCAAAGTTGAGACCGAAAACTAAAGCTGACCAAGCACTATCCATCAGGGCCCCTTGGAACAACCTGCATGCAGAATCAGTGGCTTCCTTTAAATCAATCTTTACTTGCATTTATGTGATGTCAGCCTTGTATTTGATTTTGTCTTCTCACAGATTTTACCTTCCTTATAAGTAACTCTTTAATGCTAGGACTTCTCTACTGATTTCCTTCTTTACACTTTTGCCATTGCGTTTATTCTATTCACTGACTCTATATTTATAGAGCTTATTTTATCATGGTTAAAACCTTTATCACATTTTATTGCTTTTACCCTTCTATTATTTTTATATCTCTTGTTGTAATAAGTCCTCTTTCCTTCTCTTTTAATTACTCACTTTAGGCCTGGGCATTTCGACCTAAAAATCATATCACCGCATTTTTCTTGCCTGTGATGATAATGGTATTACAAAATTAAAAAGAGACAATGCTTTTTAATCCAAATTAAAGTTTTATTAACCCCTTCTCCCCTTAAAACAAGCCTTTGATGGCATACTTAATTTATCTCTAAGTTTAGGAACACAGAAAACATGTTTTATTTTTTTTTTAAGTCTCTCTAGGTTTACTTCTGTCTAACTGCACTCTAAGTTTCCCATTTCATATATAACCTGATGAGGTGTGTTAAGCTGCTAATGACTTGAACACGTTTCAAGGCGTTCACAATAAAAGCATTTCAGAAAAATAACAGCCGTGGACTTTTATTTTGAAGAGCTTGACAGAAGTATTGTGTTTAGCATTGGGTTAGCCTAGCTTTGGCTGCCGTACCAGAGAATACAGTTAGTTTACAGCAGATTTTCTGACCTCATTTAGCATCACAGCCTGGATCTTTGACTCATTCTGGACTTAGAAAAGAAAGTCATAAGTTAAAATAGACTTTTAAATGTTTTTTTATGCCGTTGTAAGAAGAAGAGCTGCAGCGCTGGGCTCTGAGACCAGCCAAAGCAGCACTTAGCTTGTGTTACAGCCCCAGGCAGGCTGACAGAGACAGCACACTAACTTTGTTGCGGTACAGCCGTCAGTTTTTTTTAACCAGCTCCTCCAGCTCCGTGGTCTCTGTGCTTGAAGCCATTGTCACACTGAGGCAGATACGATTATGTCATCAACAAGCATTATCGCGATTGGTTAGTATAGTCCAAATCTCTACCGTAGGCCAAATTTATATCATTTATACCATCTACCTTATATACCACACACCCCTAACTCACATCTTCTTAAATCTTTAGTCCTCTTGGTCTCAACCTGTGGTTCTGGGTTCCTAAAGTTTTATGGTATTTCCTGTGATGATGCCTAGGTTTGCAAAGTATCTCATGACTTCTTGTTTCTTGATGCCTTAAGAAGTTGTTGGTTTCCTAACTTGGTCAGGTTTTTGTTCAGCTTCTTGAACTTCTTGGGATTTTAGTTATTGGGTTTCATTTGTTCTGCTGTTTTTTCCTATGTTTGGGTTCTGTTGCTTTAGTCTTCTGTTTTTCTCGTCAAAGCGCTTTATAAACCCTTGTTTTTAAAAGTGCTACACAAATAAAGTTATAAAACTAATGACCTGTCCCATCATATTCTCTATCCCCATGCTACCACTCAGCCAAATAATCCAAGCACTACAAAGTCATGTTTTATTGCTACACAGACGACACACAGATCAACTTCACTAGAGACCTAGGGACTCATCACTGATGTCAGGGACTGTTCCAGTGAGGTAAACTGTTGGATGGCAAAAACCTGTCTTCATTTTAATAAATCAAAATCAGAAATAATACCGTTTGGTCCAATGAACTCCACCCGTCTCATCAAGAGCAGCTTTGGGGCTTTATCCACTAGAAGATACATTTGACTGCAACCTCACAGTTGTACAGTCATATTTCACCAACCACGCACCATCTCCTAGACTTAACCAATGCTGTCACAATCAGACATTGGAAAAGTCAACCATGCTCTCATCTTTTCCAGTTTTGGTTATTGCAACTCCCTCCTTGCTGGCATTATTCATAAATCGCTCTTTTACCTCCAACTTTGGCAGAATGTAGCAGCTCGGCCTCTCATTGGTTTTAACAGATGAGATCACCCCCCAGTTCTAGCTCCCCTACGCTGTTAAGTTTTAGTTTTATGACTTTACTCATCACTCTAGGTCTGGCTCCAAACTATAGATCAGTTGAACCTTAGATCCTCCATTAGGGTCCACCTGCTTGGTCCAAAGTCGGGGCTTAAAACACCTTTGCCATCAGGCCCCTTTGACTCTGCAACAACTTGACTGAGGAAGTAAGGCATAGAAATCGATCCACTTCCTTTAAATCGCATCTTAAAACTTACTGTTAAAGACATGCTTTATGTGATGTTTAGAAAAACTACTTTTGCACGCACAGGACAAAATCAGCAGAGACTAGAGGTAAGGCTTTGCTCACAGTGGGCGCCAAATTCATTACAATCCAGAAGTTCTTCACAGGAGCTTAAAAGAGTCTTAATAATTATAATGGACCACATGTATGTTGAATTCTTATGTTTCTTTCTCATTTCTGTCTCTTTTAATTTCAAATATTACTGTCTCCCCTGACCTAGGCCTGCCCACGGAATTGGCTGGACCCCTGAAAAACCCATTGAATGGGACCATCCCAGTTGTGATTTAGTATCAATGCGTGTTTGGTCAGTAGCATTGGTGCTAGCATCCAAGCTAACAGTTAAGTCATTTTGGAGCTCAAAAGTGTTTCAAGCTATTACGCAGTTCTGATGTCAAAATTGCCACTTTTTAACTCCTTTTCACCACTGTTTCACTCATTTAGGCCATTTTTTCCCACATTATAGCACCTTTATTCCACATTTCACCCTTTTTATCACTCTTTAACTGCTTTTTGCCACTTTAACTAGCAGTTTTGCAACATTTTTGTCATTTTTTGTCATCCCTAACTGATTTTTTCCCCTATTTTTTGCCACTTTTCACACTATTTTCCCCTTATTGCCTCTTTTCCTGCCAATTTCTGCTACTTGTAACCCAATAAGGCCACTTTAACCCATTTTAGCAATAACTTTATTATCTTTCCCTTAAAGTTGTCTCAGTTTGTCTTTTTTTCAGGCATCCTTACAGTTGTGCTCATCGTGGCTTAGCTTTGAAGTCTACACATTACTTTTTAAGTTGTACAGTCAATGTCCCCACCCAGATTGTTAACATCAACAAAAAAGGTCATTTGTTTAAGAAAAGGCCTTTACATTTTGAAAAAGGCTATACTGCACTACTGAATACATACATGAAGTTCATTTTTTTGATAAGCATTACTATTCCAGTCAAATATAAAACATTGTTATCACAGATTAACCTTACAATGGACCAAGATTTTGCTGACCTCCACATGGGCCGTCCATTTAGCTTTCCCCCAAAAAGCTCTCTCCTGTATCCCCCTTTATGGACGGCCTTGCCTACATACATGTACAAACCCCTAAAGGTTGGCCTGTCAATCATCAAGATAACACTTATGAATGATTGTCCGACTTAGGTCTTTCCTGGGCTGTAAAATCTCACTTTGTCATTTTGAACCACCATGGCAGATTAGTTATCCCCCGTTTATGTTTAACAGGTAACTTCACATCTAAAGAGTTTATAATTGATGTTGTTTTTTAATCTATGCTTATTCTCCTTTTATATGTCTGCATATTTTACCCTTTTCATTTTTATGTCATTTTAATGAGCATTTGCATACTAAATATGCTGTATTAATACAACAAATTTCTGTGTTTATTCTTTTATTGTTTGATTAGTCTGTGTTCATCCTGGTCAGGTAAATCATAACTTATGTGAAGAAAAGAGGTTTAATGTCCTTGTGTGAACTTGCTATGTTATGTAACATAAGAGATTATATTCAAGACTCTTTACAGCCATTGTTTATCTAAGTGATATAATTATTTACACTCAATTTCCTCCTTATCTACACCTAATGTCAAAGACTGTAGATCTTTCAAACACTGAGCAGATATACAAATATGAATGACAAATTTCCACTTGGTGCTGAAAACAAATGTTTGGGTCAAGAGCTGCTTTGAGCAGAAAAGTTGATTTATGATAGTGTTTTTGTCCTGAACACAAAGATTTGTCTGTTTATTTAGTTATGTATCCTACTTTCCATTGTCAGTGGGGTTGTGGCAAAGTTAAGAGTCACTCCCTGTAGACTTTTAGTGCCATGTTAAAATGCTTTACACAAAAGCTCCTCCTAACATATTACATCAGTAATGTTTCCATGGAGAAAATAGGGCTAACATTTCCTTGTTATGTCATATCATTCATGTGAAGGTGATTAAAGCGCTGACGTCCCACACAGCTTGTAAAACCGGGATGTTTGCTGCGTTGTCACTCTGATATGAAGAAGAAGGTTAAACTCCATTCACATTTTTGACACAGGAATCCCAAGTCTTTGTTGACTTTCATTGTGATAAGTATGCATTTTGTTAGAATGTTTTTAGAGTCATTTCCATCAAATTTTGAATCTTTTAAACACTGGAAAAGTGACTCACATTAAGGATAAAATGAACAAAACATTTGCCTTTTACCCAAAATTAGACACATCCAATACACACGCTAAATTATTTTTAAAGATAGAGGCAATAAGGCTGCCAGATACACCAAACCCTCACCAGCTAACAGCTAATCAGCCAATCACATGGCAGCAACTGAATGCATTTATGCATGTAGACGTGGTCAAGACGACTTGTTGAAGTCCAAACCGAGCATCAAAATGGGGAGGAAAGGGGACTTAAGTTTTTGAACATGGCAGATGGGCTGGTCTCAGTATTTCAGAAACCGCTGATCTACTGTGATTTTCACACACAACCATCTCTAGAGTTTACAGAGAATGATTTGAAAAAGAGCAAATATCGCGTGAGCAGCAGTTGTGCAGACGAAATGCCTTGTTGGGGTCAAAGGAGATTGGAAGACTGGTCCAAGATGATAGAAAAGCAACAGTAACTCAAAATAACCACTCGTCACAAATAAGGTATGCAGAATACCATCTCTGAATGCACAAACCGTCAAACCTTAAAGCAGATGGGCGACAGCAGCAGAAGACCACACCAGGCGTCACTCCTGTCAGCTAAGAACAGAAAACTGAGGCTACAATTCACTTGGGCTTACCAAAATTTGTCAGTAGAAGATTATCATTAAAGATTATTAACACGTGTGAATACATCTTACCAAACACTCAAGTCATGGGCTAATTCATGAATTATCAGAGGTCAACAGGTAAAACTAACCCTATGCAAATAGAATTTAAGACACTAAGAAACAGCAAATCTCGACTGTCTCTACAAAATGACTTGTATCAATGTATGTGTAAAACTATACATTGGATTTAACAGCAATTTTCTTTCTCTTTTAGCTCATAAACACCGTGTCTAAGATCTGCTATTTGTTATAGAAAATAACTTTGACTTTATTCTTAAATTTTCAATTTTTTTTCCTCAAAATTATATTTTAACTTTATTCTTGACATTTCTACTGTCTTCTTTTCATTTCGATTTTAATCTTGAAGTGCACAGCATTATTTTTTCCTTCACCTCTAGCCCTAATCCTATTCTGTAGCAAAGACCTTTAAACTGCAGAATTTTGTCAATCCCCCAGAGTCAGTCGTCAGTGTTAACAAAATGAAGCCAGTGTGGAAGTGTAAAAGAGTGCAATTCCTCAAGTGTCCAAGGTTGACTCTTAAAGACATCCCTGTTAACACCCATGTTAAAACACCTATTTTACAGCAAATATAAATATGTTCATAGCCAGGTTTAAAATCATGATTTAGAGCTGTTTAGCTAGTTCCTCAACACTAAACACTATTTAAAAAAAACTAATCTGTTTTGATAGAAATAAAGCTAATGTTGTGTTCACACCAGATGTGAGTAAAATCATTAGCACAAGTTAATTACATGTAAAGTCCATATAAAGCTGCAAGTAGACGCAAGTAGATGTGGCACTAATAGCTGTGAACTTGGGAATGGAGCAAGTAATTTGTGTTTATTCCAATTCACTTCATTCACTTATGCGAGAGTTGAAAATTCTGAGCTCAAGCGAACCACTTGTGCCACATTGGCCATCAGCATGGAGATTCTGCAGTGACATATTTTACATACATCACCGGAGGATCTCCCAAGGACCAGCAGGGGCCGGGGGGTCATTCAATCAAAAGATGGAGGAGAAGCTTGTGGAGTCTGTCCGTGGCTACCCCGAGCTATACAACACAACATGCCAGTTCTTTCAGCACAGAAATAAAAAAAAAAAAAAAAAAAAATGCAAAATGTTGAAGAAGGAAGCCCTTCCCCTCTCGTGTCTTTTGGGTGTTCCCATACACGCTTTTTGACACACGAGTGAGCAAGTTGTCCACACAAGTTAGAAAAAGGTTAAGCTAATAAACTCCTCATATATGCGTGTTCAGATAAACAGATAGGCGATCATTGATGTCTGGTATGAGCACAACGTAAGAGTTATTTAGGGGTGTCAATGACAGGACTGGCTGGCTGGCATGTTGTAGCTGTTTGCTCAGAGGCTAAAGGCCTCAGCCTCTTTAGCTGTGCTTCAAAGCTCTGCTTCTGAAGCAAATGGGAGGCATCAACCTAACTATCACCATTTTTATGTTTGACCCATACTCCCTGTAAATATTTGGTTTGTTTTTTTTAAGTGATAAATGAACATAACTGAAATAATTCATAAGTGTTTACTTTTTTCTGCTATTTTCTTAATTAGAAATTGAAAATTGAATTGGAAAAAATTGAAAAGATAGATGCAGAAATAAAAAAGAGAGATGCAGTAATTGAAAAGACTGAGATTCAGAAAGAGAGGAGATATAGAAAGAGAGAAGAGGGAGATACTGAAAGCGGGGAAACACACAGTGGAAGGAAAATGAATATGATAAATTCATAACTGTTCATGTCACAAATCCATCATAAACATTTTAAACGTTTCTTGGAAATGCAAATAATGACTGTGTTTACATGGACTTGAGTATCCCAGTTGGTGTTTGTGCATGTAAATGTTATCAAAAACCAGAATATTCTAGTATCTCAGTTTTGAGAAACCTGTTATGCTACCCAGAGAACGGGATAATGTTCTATGCAGTGTTTGAATTATTCTTTGGCTTTGGAAGTCCAATTTTCTGCTATTCACCACAGACCTCTAACTCACATTTACCACACGTACATTTACAAGCCTAGCGTGATCCTCATTAGAGTTAATAATCATTCAGCAGCAGGAAGTCACTACCATCAGTAACCTGCAAATCTAAGCAGAAAAAAACAAAAAAAATCACAGGACACATGTTGCTATATGTACAAAATCCTAGAGGAAAAACACCAATTCACTGATAAGTTCAGGTACCAATGTAACTCTGGGCCTTATTTCAGTGCAGCACTTCCACGCATGAATGTCCACAGCAGGAACAGATGCAGAATTTTGTTGATTTGCAGAGACAGATGGTCAAAAATGTTCATTTATTATGTGGTAAACAAGTAAACAAACAACATTGAGATATGTATACTTTTGGTTTTATACAGTGGTCTGAAAAAGTATTTGCCCCCTTTCTGATTCCTGAGTTCTTCCTGAGGGGGGGGGATCCAAACCTATCTGGCCCTGTGTGAAAAAGTAATTGCCCCCTGAACCAAATAACTTGTTGTGCCAATACTTGGCAGCAATAACTGAAATCAAGTGTTTGTGGTAATGGGTGATGAGTGTTTCTCATCACTGTGGAGGAATTTTGACCCACTCTTCTTCACAGATTTACTTTAACTCAGCCATATTGGAGGGTTTGAAGCATGATTAAGGTTAAACCACAGCATCTCAGTTGGATTTAAGTCTGGACCCTGACTGGGCCACTCCAAAACCTTTATTTAGTTTTTCTTGAGCCATTAAGAGGTGGACTTGCAGGTGTATTTCGGGTCGTTGTCCTGCTGCATAACCCAAGAGCGATGAGCTTAAGGGCACATACTGATGGCCGGGCGTTCGCCTTCAGGATTTTCTGGTAGACAGCAGAATTCATTGTTCCATCAATCACACCAAGTGGTCCAGGTCCTGAAGCAGCAAAGCAGCCCCAGACCATCACACTGCCACCACCATGTTTGACTGTTGGCATGATGTTTTTTTATCAAATGCTGTGTTATTTTCATGCCAATTGTAACGGGACTCAAACCTTCCAAAAAGTTCAACTTTTGTCTGGTCAGTCCACAGAATATTTCTCCAAAAGTCTTGGGGATCATCAAGATGTTTCTTGGAAAATGTGAAACGAGCCTTTGTGCTCTTTTTGGTTAGCCGTGGTTTTGGTCTTGGAACTCTCCCATGGGTGCCATTTTTGCCCAGTGTCTTTCTTATGGTTGAGTCATGAACTCTGACCTTAACTGAGGCCAGTGAGGCCTACAGGTCTTCGGATGTCGTTCTAGGTTCTTTTGTGACCTCCTGATGAGTGGTGGTTGCACTCTCAGGGTGATTTTGGTTGGCCAACCACTCCTTGGAAGGTTAACCACTGTTCCTTGTTTTCTCCATTTGTGGATAACGGCTCTGACTGTGGTTTGCTGGAGTCCCAAAGCCTTGGAAATGGCTTGTAACCTTTTCCAGACTGATAGATTCCAATCACTCTGTTTTTTCATTTGTTCTTGAATTTCTTTGGCTCGTGGCATGATGCGTTTCTTTTTGAGATCTTGCAGCCTACTTCATTTTGTCCGACAGTTTCTATTTAAGTGATATTTTGATTTAACAAATCTGGCGGTAATTAGGCCTGGGTGTGGCCAGTGAAACTGAACTCAGCTTTCCAAAAATTGTGGTTAATCACAGTTAACTCATAATTTAACACAGGGGGCAATTACTTTTTTACACAGCGCCAGAGAGGTTTGAATGTTTTTCCCCCCTAAAAACATTAAATAATCTTTCAAACACTGCATTTTCTATTTACTTGGGTTGTCTTTGTGAAATATAAAAATTGGTTTGATGATCTGAAACATTTAAGTGTGATAAATCAGCAAAAAACTCAGGAATCAGATAGGGGGCAAATACTTTTTCACACCACTGTATGTCAGGAAACTTATACGAGCAAATATCTCATTTGAGGCTTTAAGGGGGGGTTCATGCCTTTTTTCAGGGGAGCCCAGCTCCCAAAGCTCCCATCTTGTTCTAACTTTGAGAGCAACAACAATGAATATGAACAATGTATCCTGAATTTTTTAAATTATTCTTGGAAATGGCTTTACTGTCAGTAATGAAGGGAACAATGTGTGAAGAATAAGCAGTGCTAGCTTTGTTGGATAGAGGACTGAATGTTTCATTGTTAGTGTTAGCAGCTAAGATAATGAAACGTAGAGGACTGATATTAGTAATTAATCATATCAAGGGGGGTTGAAGAGAAGCACGAATCAGGCAACCATACTGAGTTTCATTAGCTGGTAATGATACAAATTTTATCCATGGAAAACAGGACATTGTGCATAAGAAAAATACTTTATTTTTTCTCTAGTATACAAGTTCCCAAAACCATATTTTTTCACATTTACACAACTTCCAGTTTCCACAACATCAGTATTGCTGATAACATATATATATAAAAACTAACATATTTCTGTCCATTCTCCTCTGTCACATCAAGTTTAACAAAGTGCATCCTGCACAGTACACCCATTCAACAGAGTACAGGTATACAGCAAATAGATAAAATACAAAATGTAAAGAAGCCTCCGTCACCAGTGTTTCAGGCTGCAGTAAGTGACATCATATTTTGGTCTTTAGCCACGGCATCATCATGATTGTTCATTTTTCTCATAGAGGTATGGTTTCTTTGTTTCATTTGTACAATTTTTCCAATGTGCAGCAATAAAACTGCCATTTCTGAATATTCAAGTAGGTCTGCAGAGCTGCAGAAAGTGCCATCCAGGATCCAGTGCAAAAAGAACAGTGGTGAAGTAATGGTCACTAAACTGACACAGTAAAGCACAAAACAGTTAATAATTACATACACCTAACACAAGATCCATCACCGTCACCCTTAAATACATATATAATAAATCTGAACAGCACTTTCAGGTCTTTAGATATCATAAATAAATATCTGATGGAAGGTCATCTGTGCCATAAAAATCTGACAAAGAGATACCTGAGAGGTGCCGGACCTCTTCAGTACTTTTTCATTCCAATGTGCAACAACATCTCCATATGATGCAATTTCCCAACACTTGTCCTTGCATATTCCACTGAATTTCTGTCATGTTTTTTAAAAGTGCTCTGTTCCTTTTCATTTTTTTCTTATATGTTTATAGCAGCTATATGAAAATCCCCTCCTATAGTAAGTATAAAATGAGACAAAATAAATAAAATAACATATATGGAGGATTTAAAAAAATTATCTTCCTTCATTAGTGGAACATTTGGACCTACACATTCAGAGTGTAACTTTTAGTACGTACTCTTATTGCCCCTCGAAACCACACCCAGTACAGGCACATCATAAACAGCCAGTAGAAAGCATATGCCACACAGCCAAAGACAAGAAACTTTATCTCTTCTCTCTTTGCCTCAGTTGACCAGTTCATCTGACTCTCTTCATAGATTGTGTAACCCATCCCACTTAACAAAATGGCCGCCCACACTGACAGAGGAAGGAGAGGCATGTAATTCCCCACAATCTTACGTCTGCCCGATGTCCCCCAGCTGCTTTTGTTCATGGTGAGAATAGCGAAATACTTAGCTGGCAGCAGACTGGTCATGTACAAAGCTGAATACAGGGACATGAACACCATCACAAAGTCCCGTCGCAGAATGCAGGCGTAGGCCGCTTTCACCAGCCCGATCAGCTGGATGCAGCACAGAATCCACAGGATGTCCCACAGCGTGCCAGTCCAGAACAGCTGGATGATGGTGGCGGTAACAAAGAAGGGAAAAATACCTGAGACGATGGACTCGTAGGTCATCCAGAGGTGATGCTTGTGCCACCACATGGCGTTGTAGAGCCACTCGCGGAAGTAAGACTTAGTCCAACGGGTCTGCTGGTTGAGCCAGCGCAGAAACTGAGCAGGCGTCTCTGTGTAGCACTTAGAGCGGGCCGTGTATCTATTAAATAAAAAAAAGACAAGAAAGAAAGAAGAGCCTTGAAATTTTCAGCAAGTCAGCACAGACACACCCACAAGATAGCTGTTTGATATCACTTTGTTGCACAATGATGATAAGTAGAGTCATACCACTATCGGCCCTAGATAAATGTAAAAGGAAGCCAGTAAATGAACCATTCTGTCACCATTACCTATTGCCCCCAAAAATTAAGATGTTGTTGCACTAGTGAAGGCTCTCCACAAATACACGTTACACAGTATTTTTTTACATGAATTTTCCAAATAAAAATGCAAACAATCCTCTTTGAACATATAAAATTCAAAGAAACAAAGAAAGTTCATAAAACTTAAAATGCCAGTATTAGTTTTTTTCAGTTACAACTGAAAACAGTTAAAACGTTTCCATTATTTTCTGTGTATTTTCGAGTTGGCCCCTAATAACCTCATCAGAACAAAGGTCAATAAGACATTTGGTGTCCTTTTCTGTCCATGTGCTTCTCTGCTCATTTTGATTTGGTGTTGGATTCCCTTTTCCTGGTTCCCATGCCTTAGTTTTTCATCACTGACACTAAGGTATGAACCTTTCAAAAAACACTTTCACACTGAGTATGAACCAGACCTTCCATTGGTTTGGTCTGGACCATGTTTACCTCATTTGATCGGAACAAGGTCCGGCTGTTTGGTCCAGACCATGGTTCGGTGAGATTTCTACCTTTCATTTAGGTTCGGATCAAACAGAAAAGTCAGATAGTCCATACTAAACAATGCAAATGTGAAAGCAATCTTAGACACCTGTTAATACTTTTACAGGATGAAGCATTTTCCATTGCAACGGCTCTTTGAAACAGAAGCACTGAATGGGCTTACACTTGCGCTGGAAAAGAACAGTGTTATGGTTTAAAACGAGACCCCGTTCACAGGGGGCTGTATACGGAGAAATGCCCCTTCTAGAACAGTCTTAGCAAGTTTTTTTGTTTTATGAGCACTCTCAAGGTCACCCATCTCATTTGACAGAGTCACTGATTTTAGTGTATAGTAGCCTGTTCTTATTATGTTCTCTCTGTTACTTTTATGGCTCCAAAATACATCCTGAACATAGCCCAATTAAGGACTAAAATTCAGAGTACCCTAACGTCAACTAAAATATTTCCTCGATCTACTGTAGTCAGTGTGGGTAGTAATGTGTCTACAAAAGTCAAATTTATATGTCTAAGTATTAGAATTAATAGCACAACATGAACATTTCTGTTAATAATTAAGATAAGATATTCCTTTATAAGTCCCATAAGGGGAAATTCCAAAATCCAAAATTCAAAAATGAAACCTGTCAAAAATCACTGGTACTTTCATGCTTTTGGATATAATTTGTTTTGAAGTGATACAGCCTTTGTTGCTTTAATTATTGATAGTATCAAAGAGTGCTAAATCTAAAAAGTATGTATCTAAAGATATTTAAAATAAGAATGTTGCTAAAGGGAATAAATCCATCAAAAATAGCAAGCATTCATCTCTACACTGTTTAAATTTTACAAATATTTTTGCATTTGTACAACTGTCTTGAACTTTCAAATGAAATCCCATTTATGTTTAAGGTCCCTCATACGAGCCTGGTGTTGCATGTTTTTTCAGAAACAGGGGCAGGTATAAATTCTGCCTGCATAAAATTGTTTATAGATCACAAACAGGGATGAAAGCAGCAAGACATAAAAATTAAACTTAAACTTCAACATCCATCCAAGAAAGACAGAATACAGTGACAGCCATGCTGCAGGCTGGTTAACGGTCATAAAAAGCAAATTGGCAATGTAATATAAATTGTCATCCATATCCATGCAATTTTACAATTTAAGTCTTTCTTGTTTTCATTGTGCACAAGTTTAGTCTGAAAATCATTAAAGGTCTGGCTTGCATTTACTCATGTCCCAAATAAAGTCAGGGTAAATTCATTAGTGGGGTTTCCATTCAAATGTGTTGAAATAAGTTTAAAAAATCTTTAAAACTTCTGCATAAGAAAATGTGAGTGCATGTTTGTATTAGAAGTCAATAGGCGGTGAGGGCTTATCGCTACGCTGCATTATCATCAATAGCCTATAATCTGGAAGAATCAGAGAGAGATCAAAACAAAAAGAAGGATTTTATCATTGGAAATTGAGAGTTTTGAACAACTTTTGCTCTTGGAAGAGTCCCGGTCTCAGCCTTGGTGGCTAACATGAGCTTATTAGATGTCACTTTTTATTTGCTAAATGTGTTTCCACTGCAAAAAGTTGCACTTTCCTTTAATGAATGCGCCAACTATTCCACCTCCAAACATTATAACTTTGTTGCTATAATTTGTGTTTTATTTAGAGCTGTAAGTGGATTAAAAAGATGAATCTTATTAATTATAGGCTTTTTTTTTAATTAATTGCAATTAATCACATATGGTGATAATCTGAGAAAGATTGCAATACTGGTAGATTTAATAATAATAGTAGTAATAACAGTATTAGAAAGGTCATGTCTTAACTTTCTATTCACTTTTGAAACAGGAGAAGGACAGAGGACAGATTGTCCACTTACGAGTCAATCCAGGATGGGATTTATCCGTAGAATATGGATTTTATCCATAAAATTAAAAAAATAAAGGGTAGAGAAATTTTTCCGTGTTCCAATCAAAGTTACAAAGCTATTTTAGCAGGTTGTGTGATGACAAAGATTTGCAGCATACATTTTAAATTGTATTTTTTCCACCCAGGTGATTAATCAAAGTTAATGAAAAAATTTGACAGCTCTAGTTGTATCTATTTTCTTATTTGTGGCATTTCCAGCAGGGGATGCACAAATTGAAAATATGCATATATCACTGGTGGATTGAACCCCACTTACAGACCGAAGTAAATAAAAGCCAGGGTCTATAGGTAAAGTTTTACAGTGTGCAGGACTGTGTCTACACCTTTTGATATAAAAAACAAGATTTCATCCAGTATTGAGTGTCTGGGACATCCATTGCTGTGGGTATCAATATCATCTGATTTTTGCTTTTATTAAAGTCTGAAATGCTGAAATTGGGAAGACTATTAATAGCGTCTTACTTTGTGGCATAGCCCATGCTAAGCATGCGGTTGGTAAGATGTCTGTCATCCCCAAACGTGCAGTGAGTCCCCAAAAACTTCTGATTGTACCAAGACTCCAGAAACTGCTGGAGGAGGTCATTCCTGTAGAGGCCTGAAACAAACCATAAACACAAAGCCAACATAAGTTTATCAAACAATGACTATCACTGCTAGAAAATCATCACCAAACTAAACACAAGGGTTTGTTTTTCTCACCCAGAGGGCCGCTGATGCAGGACACACAATTGAAGAAGGACTGGCAGGCTCTCTCAATGTTGAAAGCCATCCAGTACCTGAGGCTGCTCATGAAGCTGATGTAAGAGTCCTTCTGGTTTAGGATCATCACATCTCCCCCCACAGCACCATACTTCTGGTTGCTCTCCAACACTTTGACCAGCTCCATTGTGGCCATAGAGTCCAGCTTAGTGTCTGAGTCACACACCTGTGAAATTAGAAGGAGATATGTCATAAAATAATTCATTTTCTTGTGTAAAATTAGATTGAATGGTAACATGCACCCAAAATATGAAGTGTAAAAGAAACCTAGATACCTGTATGTAGTCCACTGAGTCCCCGAGTGCTTTAAAAGCTGTGTACATCACTTCACGCTTGCCGCCCCATTTCTGCATGATGCACACACACCTTTTCGTCTTGATCAGATGCTCTACTTCTTTTCTCTGAGGGTCATCTATGATTATATAATCAGGTTCCCCCCCAGGACCAACTACTGAACCAGTTTGTACTCCCTGCTGGGCTTGAGCAGGGTCCCATGTGTGGTAGTTGTTCTCCCACACAAAAAAGCCTGGGTCCTGGTCAGCAAACACCTCTCTGAACATGTCCATCATGTACCTGTCGTCATCCGAATTTCCATCGATCACCATGATGATGCGCAGCAGCTCGGGAGGATACTTGAGGGCCCTGATGGAGTTTAGACACTCTCTCAGATAGATGGGATCCTCCTGGAACGCCGAGATAGTAAAGCCAATAGTTTTGGTGAAGGAGACCTCGTCTGTGCGAGCTTTCATCCGCCGGTGCTCGATGAAGGCAAAGAAGCTCTGGACGAGTACGTGAAGTGCGAGCAGCAGTCCATAAAAGCCAAAGGAGATGATTCCATAAGGGGAGGTGACCAGCTGGTAACCTGCCACATAGGCCCAAATCATTACCGCCAGGACCACCAGAGCGAAGAGGAAGGTGAAGACAGCACGGAGTATAGTGAGCAGCTTTTTTAATAAAGGTTTCAGCTCCATTTTGTTTTTGGATTTCTGAGAAATACAAAGACAACACATGTTAGTAATGTAGTGAGTACGATGGATTCTTATTGGTCATATCATACTAAAATGTGCAAAGAAACTCAGCATGATTGGGAAATTACTAATTGAATTGATTTTTTCACGTTAACTTTAAAGTACAGAAACAAGCCGTGAAAAAGCTTTTAAGTGTATGAAATGTTATGTAACAAGACAGGAATGTCCAATCACACATGACACAGTTAAAATGCTAAAACAACACTACTCACACTTAGTTCATCTAATTATTATTGTTTACTTAACATAACCAATGCTTTCAAAAATCTTAAAATGCAACATTACAATTTATAAAATTATACTTTATAGGTGGAGATAAAACAAAGAAGACACCCTGTTGTCACAAAGCAAATAAAGCATAAACGTTATAATAAAGCTAGGAAAATGTAGAGAAAAATCATAACATTTCTTGAGAAATAACACAAACAAAGTTAGTCCTAAATCTAATCCAAATGGGCCAAATTTTACATAGCCGCACAATGTCAACAAGTAAGGGAAAACTAAAAAAAATTACATTTAAATTTTTATTCAATAAAGTAAGATAAATGAAATAAAAATATTTAAATAAGATCAAATATTTCAAATGGATAGTCTAGAGTTCAACAATGATATTACTGTCCAACAGTTTTACTGACCATTAGGCATAGCTTTTTTTTTTAAAGATAAATATCAAGATAACCTTTATTAATACAGGCAATATTGTCTTATCCTATTTGAAAATACAATAATAAATCTCAAACATTAAATATATTGCCCAGTGCTGCGTCATAACACGTTTTCGCGACTTAACAAATAATTTATCAACAACTTATCAATAGAAAACAAAAATACAAGAGATAAAATGTTTCTTTTTTGTCCTACCTGTTTTTATGTTCCCTTTCCTTTAATTTTGCGCTACATCCACTCTGTGTCTCCCCTTTCTGGTGACTTGGAGTGAAGTTAGTTGGCTTTATAAACTCCAGGTTGAAGACAGGCTGAAGCCACGTGCGCGTTTTTATACGTTGAGAATTGCGCGCGCGCGCGCTGACTCAGCTCGTGCGTCAGGAGGCGGTGGTCCCAGTCGGAGGAAGAGATCCTGTTAGCGATGAGCACTGTTGTTTTTTTCTTACCTTGGAGATAAAGTGACCTCCGACCAGAGCTCATGGAGCCCCCCGACACACACAAACTTTACATGACCCTTGTATAGTCATGGTGGGGACCTGTTCATTTGGTGACCCCCCTTCGCGTATCTATTTCTCTACAGTTCCATTGTTTAGGTCATCAGTGATGTAGCCAACCATATCTTAAAATGCTATTTATGCTATAAATTACCTTTGAGCGTAAAACTTGCCACTTTCAGCCTTTTTCGTTCAGAATTGGCATCAACCTCGACTCATAAAACAGTGTAGGCTGTTTTTCACCTTACCCTTTTGCAGAGATATCGGTAGCTTCTTAATTTCTCAACATAGTGCAAAACTTTTTAAAACTTAAGTGGTATTGAGCATATAAAGCCAGAAACTATGCGTATGTCAAGCATGATGTAAAGCTCATCAATCACTTAACCGCGGAGACAAAGAGGGGCTGATCAAAAACATCAAATCCAGCACAAGCTCGACGCCGCCCTCTGCTGGCTGCCGTGTGGGACTACATGTAAAAGGAGAAAACAATGTGCTCAACAAGTACTGAGAACAAGGAGGGAAATGGAGGTCTGTTTTTAAGAAGAAGATTCAAAGCTGGTGTTAGACAATAAAAGGAAATCTTTCCTTTGTGTAAGCCTATTTATTCCTGACTTCAGAGGATTAAAGCTGCCTCTCGCAATTCACGGCATTGCTGCTGCCACTGTCCCATCCTAACCATGATTACATCCCTGGAGACTTTCTTTACAGGGAAATTTGTTGACCGCTCATGAGGGTCCCCACCCTTAGCCACAAGAGCTGGCCGAGCCGTCAACATGCTTCATGTTGAACCGGAATAGAAGCCACCGGCAGCTGATGTCATGTACGGAGGCTGTGCCAGTCCATGTGTTTAGAGACAGGGAGCTGGCTTGACTTAAAGGATATATCATTATATGTTGGCCTTCTATGTGGGATCTGTTTGTTACATTAATGTGCCACAAAATGCTGCACTGTTGATACACTTAAATCCTGTAAAGGCTCATTTCTGTTTGAGTAGCTCATCATGTATAACTCTATAGATACCAGATTATTAACCTGCCATCAGTTTAAAGCTCCTGTGACCATTTTAGCAGGTTATGAAATAGCCTGATTTTCTATCCAAGGACTGTTAATTTTATTTATATTAAACACACAGTATGTAAAGTTCCACCTCCAAGTGCCTCTTGACCAAAACAATAACAATACGACAACTACAGACCAGGGCTTTTCCATTACATTGAGCCGTTTGGCTTTACTTGGTTTGACACGGCAGCCCAGCGCTGCAGGGGATTTGCTTTTCCACCATAACTGAGCTACCCGTCTGAGGGTGCATTTACAGCTGATGAGGTTTCATCTTCTATTACATTCTCTTACTTCAGTACATTAACGTTTGGTGCTATGGTTGCTACTTAAACATGTCTGCAGGTGTCCCCAAGTGATGACCAACCATTATACCGTCTCCATTTTGCTGCTTGCAGTGCAAATATGGAAGTTCACTTTTGAGTGCATTTCACCATTATTATGAGAAATTTATGAATGAAAACAGAGCATTGGTTTTCTGTTTAGTAAATACACCTTATAAAGTACCTTTTTTGTTGAGTCCTAAATTTAAAACAAAGAGAAGTAATGAGAAGAGGCAGTGGATGTGGGCTGAGAAGTGCTGAGCAGTACCAGTCTTAACTCAGAAAATGCAGACAGTGAGGAGTCCGATGTTACAGAGGTTAAGTTTGATAGCAGCAACCTTGACATGACATGTCCCGTCACAAGTACAAAAATTAAGTATTTCTCTGCCTTTGAAAACTTTAGAAAATACTTGATATACTATGAGACCTCAATTAAAAATATATAACAAAGGAATGGTCACTTTGTAAACTGAAATAGATATTTCAATGCAATACGTCTACATTTCGTATCTTTACAAGCCCTTTATAGCTTTATTCCAATCGTCTGAAATCATATTATTCCATCAACTCAAACCCTGTGTGGTTGGATGAGACAGCATAAATACAACCTTATTTCAAAATTAAAAACATATATATATATATGAAAAAAAGAGGTTTTGTTGCACAAGCCAGGACGTCACTTTTAAGTTTAGATCTAAATTTTAAGCAACAGTAGAAGTTCTGACACTTTACAGGGACTGTAAGATGAAAATCAGCAGGCATACATGCATTTCAGGATGCAGATGGTCTAGCGCAGGTCTATTCAATTAGTAGCCCAGGGACCACATGCGGCCCAGAACCAACCCCCCAAGTGGCCCAGCCTGTGGTCATGCCAGAGATTCAGGTCCTTTCTGACCTTTGGCTTATTTCCTGCATGTCATTCTCCAATCTCTAAACCTTGTTTTGCACTTTATCCATTATCCTCACACATGATAATGGTACAAAAAGACCAGAAACAAATCTGTAAAAAAAAAAAAAATCATACATGATTTGCAGGGTCAACCACCTGTTAGATGCCTGCCCCACCCACCCACATGATATCACGGCAATGAAGGCATGCAATTTTCCCTATGTGGTATCTCAGCTTGGGCTCTAAAAAAAAGCTTTATATGCACTCATCAGATGAGGAAATGAATCAATTCTGCCTCCTGACATGTCTCAGGCTTATCATTGGAATCACAGATGGGAACGACTGTGGCCACATCAAGACCTTGCTTTGTAAAAGATGCTCCAGAAGGAGGAGGAACCTCCTACCAAGCTGCCATAACTTCTCCTCGTAAACATGGTTTGCGGATTTTTCTGTTAGATTCAAAACACGGACAGCTGTGCTGCCAGGATCAACATCCTCTCCAAGGTTGGAGAGCATTGAAAAAAAAAGAGAAGGAGAGAACACGCAGCATGCAAAGCTTAGTAGCAATGAAAGCTATTTATTGTATGAGTCCCCAGAAACCACGTTGAGTCTTTATTCGGTGGTCAAGAAAAAACTGGGTGACTCACTCCTCTGCTCTGTGCCCCACCCAGTCGGCTAAAATCTACTCAGATCTATTTGGGATTGTTTAATTCACATGTGCACCTAATGCCTTTCCTGACTGTATTCCCAATGTGCTTTTCACTGGTTAACAGAGCAAACTTACAATCACCACCATGGACCTGCTGTCTGGGATAGTTTCAATGACTGTCGTCTTAAAGAGTTATATGATAACATGCTGTCATTGTGCAGTTGTGCTCTACAATCAGTAATCCTGGATTGGAGCCAAAGTGTGCAACATTTACACTGTCAGCCCACAGAGAGCAGTGTTGCAGTGTTTCTGTCCACCTTATTCACTGTTTGCTGACTGTAAATGTCAGGTTTGTTCCTCTGCTGCTCTGCCATCTACACAGGCATATTTGAGCATAAAACTCATCTGCACATTCATGGCAAAGTCATCCTGAGTCAGATCTTTTACTAAGATACAAGGCAGCAATTAGATTTACAACACATTATTGAGTTAGATCCTTGACACTTTGATTTATAAGCAGACTAAACAAAGCTACAAATTATGTCACTGAGAATGCACATTAATAAGACACGAAACAAAACACCCGTCTGCAGTTTGCAGTGATTTAAAAGCTGTGTGTTGAGCTATAGCATCTTCAAGCTTCTACTGTCTGTGTGGGATGTGTGTGCTGTGTTTCTCTTGACACAGCGTTTTCTATTTTGTGAGTAGTCATCCAAAAAAAAGAGAATATAATGATAATAGTATTTTTAAAAACTCTATACGTGAAGCCAGGGAGTGGCTTACAGGGCGAAAGTCCCAAATGTTTTCCCAAAAGCCCCAAATCTTTCAGACTGGTAAAAGTCTGTTGCTGCCAAGTGTTATGAAAGATGCAAAAAGAAATAGGTCAAAACAAGAAAATAAGGAAATTTCATTTTTGTAGCCAAACTTTAAAAATTAGACATTTTTTCTACTTCCAACAGCTTAGGGCGGAGCTGTTGAGTTAGTTTGGTGTGTGGGCCTGAGAAACAAACCCATAGGGGCCTGAGAGATATTTTACGACAAACATGTAATGATTTTTAAAGCTTCAGTTTATCCAACAAACTGTTCTGGATTTTCTTATCCTTACCTCCTTGATAGACCCCAGCATACAATCCTTGACAGTCTTTGCACTTTAAATGTCCTTTTCTTTTTGCCTAAAATCCATGCCATTAGCAGTGATGTTGATCTAGCTCTCTCCTGTTCTCAGCATGCCTGAAAAAGAGTGCCCTGCCTTTGTTTTTAACATGAGGTCCGCCCAAAATCTGAGCCAAGTGATATCAACATTAGCATGAGTTGTGTTAAAACACCTTCTTAAGTTGTATTCTTTGTACATCAATATGCCCTCAATGCAGAGAAAGCACTGTCAGTATTATCTTTTTTTAAAGAAAAGCAGAATTTTTTCCTGGTTTACTGGCTCTCAAACTGAATAGCTTGTACTTATATTTCATCAAAGATTTTCAAATATTTTGTTCTATCTTTTAAAGCTTTTGTTTAAAAATTTGAAACTCTCCTTAGGACTTTTAAGGAGCCCCTAAGGGAACATAAGCAGGGAAAAAAATAATAATTTCTGTTGCTTGTGCAAAATCTTCTCATGCTCATAAAATAGATTCCAGTGAACACAACAAAGTTTTACATGCGCAGCAGAAACCTTTATTTTTTATTTTTGTCAGCCTATGTCCCTTAAGGGTTCAGGAGAAATTTTAAACTTTGGTTGCTATTTTTTGAATACATTTTTAAGAACTTGGAGAAAACATTTTTTTTAATATGATCAACCTTTTTTGTTGTTTCTAGCACTCTTTCTTTTAATTTTTTGGGACTTTGAATCCAATAACTTTTTCAACATTTTCTATTGCTTTAATTGTCAATCACTTTTAAAAAATATTTTAAACAAAAATTCTTGAAAACATTGTGTAGGATATTTAAAATTTTCATCAAAAAATATTTTAAATCTTTGAAGTGTTGACCCCAATTTTTTGGAAACTTAAACACAATTTTTTTGATACTTTTAGCTAAAATTAGCAAAAAAAAAAAAAAAAAAAAAAAAAATTAAATCTGTTTCTCTTTGAAATTTTTTCCCAAATTAAAAATTTTGAAACTTGGTTAAAAATTTTCTTTATCTTTCATTAAAATTTAAAAAACTTTTGTCAGGAATTAATTAAAAATATAGATATTTTCTATCAAAAATCTTTAAGGTTTCAGGCAACAATTCACAAACACTTTTCTGGAAATTTTTGACACTTAAAAACATCTGAAACATCAGTGGAAAAATCTTTGAAGCGTTCATAAATGATTTTTAAAAATTCAATTATTTTTGTTTTAGCTGCTGGTGGAAAATTTTGAGATTTTAATTTTAAAAAATTTCTGGAGAAGTTTGAATTTTTTTGTCAAAATTTATGAAACTTTCCTCTAAAATGTTGAAACTTCCACTGGAAATTTTTGGGAGTTTCATCCAATTTTTTGGAAACTTTTCCCTGATTTTTCTTTAAACTTTTGTCCAAATTTCTCAAATTGTTATCCAAAAATTAGAAACATCTTCCCTGGAATCTCACACATATACAAACCACACTGTACACACAGATCACTATCATGTTTATTCTCTCTCTCTTGCTACCAGATTGAATATGAGCTGTTTGATCTCTTCCATCTCAACCAGATGCCATGGTTTCCTTGATCCAGGAGACGTAGTTGCACACTTTAGCGTACACCCCAGGCTTGTTCCTCTGAGCGCACCCCTTCCCCCAGGACACAACTCCCTGGATCTCGCCATCACAAATCAGTGGGCCCCCAGAGTCGCCCTGATCATAAAAAGATGAGGTTATCTTCAATTGCAGGAACTATTTTTAATGCTGCAGCCAACCTTGTCTGTATTACCTGACAGGAGTCCTTTCCTCCCTCCAGGTAGCCAGCACAGATCATATTCTCTGTGATTTGGAAAGGATAGGAGTTGAAGCATGTGTCGTCACTCAGGAGAGGGACCGCCAGGCACTGCAGCTTATGAGGATACCTTGCTGAATAAGACAATAACAAATATGAATTTGGGTGAACAATCATGGTGTGAAAAAGACCGCTTCTTCAGTCTGCAGTACTCACAGCCCTCATCACTGGGACGAATATTCCCCCATCCAGAAACCTGGCAAATTGTTCCATCACTGGCACACTTTGAAGGAAGTGTAGCCGGTTTGACGTAGCTGTTCAGGGTGGCAGGTTGACTCAGCTTGATCAGCATGATATCATTGTCCATTGTGCCAGAGCTGTAGTCAGGGTGTCGGATAAACTTGGCAGACATGATAAACTGTTCTGTCCCCTCAAGCTCCCAGATGTCATGCTCACCCAGTCGAATTTCTATGTCTGACCTGGGAGAAGAAACCTTTCAAGTTACTCTGTACTTTTTCTGGTTCTCCTGGTGGGAAAATCAAACATGATATTGACTACAAATTCTTAATTTAAAGTTTTCCATCCTGTAAAAAGAGGTTAGTAACTGTGTTTCTTACTTGGGTTTGCAGTGTGCAGCAGAGAGCACCCACTCTTCAGACAGAAGGATCCCACCACAGTAGTTGTATCCCGTAAAAAGAGACACTTGGTGGGGCACAGAGTTTTTTGGACATTCATATCCTCCAACTATCCTGTCATCCTCCTTTAGGGCAACTGTAGTTGTTAAACAATGGAATAAAAAACATGACATTATGAAAATCATTAACAGTGATTTGGAATCAATCATTTTAAGTATAAAAATGTAGTTCTGCAGGTATCCATGCCCAATCATGAGGTCTTTTTAGTGTCTGTGAGCCCAGCTTACTGTACCTGCCCCTCCACAGAGAACCAGAAGAAGCAGCAGCTTCATGCCTGCAGATTAATGTGCCCTCACGCTCTTACATCCAGGTATTTCAGTCCTCTTATCTCCTTTCTCTCAAGGTCTTCTATCGTCAAAGGTACACATTACAGCAAACATGTGTTACATTTCCCCAGAACTCAGTTTAATGTACAGTGAAAAAAACATCCAACTCAGTGCTGGGAAAACAACCAGGAAAAGAATTTAGAAGGGGGAACATATTGAATTGTCAAAATTGGAATATGGAATTCCCCTTTGTTAGTCTGCATACAGTCAGCACATTTTCTGTTTTGTCCCCTCCTTTTGTAGTTTTTTTTTTCAGTTTGTGTGAAGACAAATGTACTTCAATGTCAACTTACCAATCTGCATCATCATGACAAAGATTTAAACAACAGGTTTACTGTGAAATCCCAAGCTGGATATGATATGAGCTCTGTTGACCAGCAAAGTGATGCCGTCCTCTGTGGACATTAAGTAAGCTTCTGTATACTGCTAACACATGTGGTCAAAGAAGCCAGCAGGATGATTGCAAACAGCTATTTAACAACATTTTTATTTTAAAAGTTCTGTTATATGACAGAGCTGCTTCCAAGTGAATTCAGTTTTGTAATAGATGACGGGAAGGTGTGTATACCATCTTTCTTTTATAATAAGATTGCCATGTGAATGGAAGACACTGTCTACAGCACAGGTGTCAAACTCAAGGCCCGGGGCCAAATCCGGCCCGTGGAATAGTTAAATCCGGCCCCCAAGATGATCTAATATTTCTGTTATAACTGGTTCATCAGTAATTTAGCATCTCACAATTAGGACTCAAACTTAGGATTCTGATTTTTAATTTCATACTTTGAGCATTTCAACTCATAATTTTGACTTCTCATATAATATTTTGAGCTTTAAGATTCATAATTCTAATTTTTAAGTGATATTTTGACCTTTTAACCAATTATTTTGTATTTTACCTCATATTTTCGACTCCAAACTTTGACTTCATAATCCCATAGTTTGACCTTTTAGACTCTCAATTTAAAAGTTTGAATCATTTTTTGACCTCTTAAACTCATGATTTATTTGCCATTAAAAAACCTTATTTTTCAATTTCATGTTTTGACCTTTTTGAACTAATAAATTTACTTTTCTCAGATTGTGAGCCTTTAAACTTATCTTTTTAACTTTTTAAATGTCAAGATCATTTATCATCAGTGCTTAGATTATTTATCTATATGTATATATGAATTTCATTACTGGTGAAATGAGGTTGACAGTTTATGGTTAAAAAGGTGACCCTTTTAGGCCCTCAGGTTTGTCCTGAATCCAGAGTCCGGCCCCTGTTGTGATTGAGTTTGACACCCCTGGTCTACAGCATTATGAAATTCTACTATTTGCGTTTAAAATAGTTTCTGTTTCATTTGGTTTTTAAATAAATGTAAGTAAATACACAGTTGTTACTTGTTCTCTAATGTAATGGGGACAATAATTATGATGGAATAATAGCGATTACTGTGATGGTTACACATTTTTACTAATTGTCACAATGTTCTTGGTATCAGTCCTTCTTGTAAGGATCAGATTATGATGAAGCTTAGTGTAAGTTCAAGCAGGATGACTGCTTCATTTCTATTCATCCATTAATCATTCATTCACGAGTCTCCCTTTCTCTCTTTGTTTTCCTGGTCTACAGTCAGCTGTTATGGGCTTCTACTCACTAAAGTTCTGATCCAATACCTTTCTGCCACGGTACCTCTAGATCCAATCATCCTGCTGCAGTTGTATTTTAAAATCTGTTCTCCTCTCCTCCACAGTCAGTCTGTTGTTTGAATGGAACCACAGCAACCCCTCTCCACCCCAGCCACCTCCATTACATCTCACAGTGTGCATGTCCAGCTTCTCTGTGTCATCCTACATCCCTTCATCGCCGCCCCCAAGTCCTTTCATCAGTGTCTGGGTCAAGCTCCGCAGAAATCTTCTGCTCATCTTATCCTACTCCTTCATCCTTCACCCCTTAAAGTTCATTTAGACATCACATTGGAGTCTATTTGATGAAGACATTTCACATTTACAAACATGAAAATAAATTATTTTTAACTTGTATTAAGTCACTCCTGATTGGAGGGGGTGCTACCAAGAAAAGCAACTTTCATAATTTAGCAACTATTAAAGCTGGGAGGTTTTTTTTTTAAACTGAGGTTGTGAGCCAGAGCTGCCAGCACTGCAGAAATAGGCCCTAATGTTTAATGCTAACTGTCCCAGTTATTATATTGAACAAGCTGATCCATCTAACTACAACTTCTTTCTGCTGCTAGCAAAACTTTTCCTCCTCCGCCCCAGCCTCCTTCTTTCTGTCCAAACGCCTTTGTTGCACTCTGATTTTTTTTTTTTTTTTGGAGTGGATTGCAGCCATATTAAATTTAATTGTACCTGACATGCATTTCTCTACAGTTAATGAGTGTATTTGATTGAATAAAGGTTAAACAAAAGGAAATAAAATGCCATCAACCTAGCAAGGAAATAAAAAACAGCCTTGTTGACCTGAGATCAAGTAAAATGATTTGAATTTTGAGCAAGGAACTAAAATTTTCTTTGTATTATTTGAAAACAGAACAAAATAAAGGTGTGGATGCATGATCTCTCAGGGCTTCTTTGACAGTTTAATTTTACAATCCTCTTTTCAATCTGGTAACACCTTAGGAAACCATACTGTCTTTCCTTCCTCCCTGGTGTGATAAATATATAAAGGAAATGGTTATTGCAGAAGGGCCTGTCACTCCTTAGTCAATGTTTCAGCAGAGAGGCGTACGGAGAGGTGCAAGGCATCGTTACTCATGTGTGAGCAAACGGTGTTTATCAGCAGCAGACAGGAAAACATCTAAATGTGAGGTTACATTCAAGCAAACCCTGTGATTATACACTTAAGGTTAAGATTGAGCACATTCCCATCCAGCATAGACAGGTTCTCCCCCCCTCATTACGTGTGGCATACACAGCGTCTGCCTCAGTCCTAGTGCAGCCTGCACATCATCACTGTGTGTTCTTTGATTAAACTTGGCTCATTCTTCTGAGACACTTCAATCCAAATGAAATGAAAATACCTTAGAACAGGTAGTACTCACTGTTTGAGCACCTGTGTTTTTATATTTGACTTGACATCAGGATCATTGACTTTAATATGGACTCTGTCTCCTTCAGTTGTACAAAAATAAAGCCAAATTACCCTGTGGCAGGCAGGCATAATGCATTGCATATTTTGGAATAAAGCCACATGCAGATTGGTATGGCTTGGTATAACCTTGGGTGTGAGCTATGCCCCTCTTACAAAAAGAAGCACATGGTTAACTAACTAATAAAATGTGAAGGTACTTCATCTAAAATAAAGCTAAAGTTCTGAGTAATGGGGGACCTTCTCTATCCTTTTTCCCACCCACTCTCCCCACTCTGCTTCTTTTCCTCTCCTGTTGCTGTCCCTATCTGTCTACTCTGCTGCAGTCTCTCCCAGCTTACTCTCCCCTTGCCTTCTCTCATTCAGACACTGAACCTTCACACCATAAATCAGCAGTCTTATCCAGAGCACCACAGTGCTGTTTAGTGGTGCTTGGTTTTTAGGGGTTTGTGTCCTTTCCATTTTCTTATAGTGGTTGAAAATACTTCTTTTGATCCAACTGGAGAAAGCCAGATCATTCCAGACCCACACAGGTAGTCAGCTGGGCTTGAACCCTGAACCTTCATACTTTTAACAGCAGTCTTAACCACAGCACCACTGTGCTGTCTTCCTGTGCTTATTTTCTAAGGGGACTTATGTTCTTTCCTGTGTATTAGGGTGAAGTTACAGGAACACAAACTCCAGGCAATTGCCTAGCTTAAATCCACCATTACCCACCACCAGCTGGAGCTGTGGCCATTAATTACTATGAAAGGTGCCTATAAAAAGATGAATAATAACAATCATTATAAAGCTCTGATTAATGTGCCTGCTTTTCCTGCTCTACCCAGATGTAAACAAGTACAGTAAATGGTTTAGAGCACCTCTTGCAGACCACTACTATGAGGTGTCACATCTACCAGGATGGAAGTGATGTAATTTTCCAGTAAAAACCATTTCCCTAACTTTGTTAGCTTTAGCTAAAGCCAATGTATCTACACTAGCCATGTAGTAAACTGTGTATGATTTAGCAAACATAGCATGCTAATGTAACTACAGCTGGAAATACACTGTGCGATTGCAAGCCAACCATACGCCAGTTGTGGCAGAATGTCAGCTTATACTATGCGTCTGAATCGCTTATGGCACATGGCCATCACGCATGGTTTATGTGCTCACACTATACAGTCCAATGGTCGTGCCCGACCTGAGTGTTCACGGTGTATGAGTGAAGTCGGAATGGATTGTGACAAAAATCCAGAGTTTCCTTTTTAAAAAGTCTCACACACTGAGGATGAAGTGTTTCCAGTCATATGCTCTCTCTCTCTCTCTAACCCATACCTATGAACAGCATCACCATCCGTGTCAGCTTCAGGTCCACAGTTAAGAATATTTCCTGCTTGTTTGTTTCCTTTATCATAGCATGGCTGTGGGGTCATCAGAGAGTCATTCCAGCTAGTGGTGGGAGTATCGATACTAAAGTATCGATATATCAATATTTACCAAGTACTCTTTTGGTATCAATCCCTTTAGCAAAGTATCGATACCAAATGAGTACTATACAATATGTCTCACCACTGCTTCTCTGCCGAGTGCCTCCCTCTTCCAGACTGTTTTGGCTTTACTGCCAGTCCGTGTCACGTGAATTTGGAGACCAGTCAAACATGCCTTACCTGCTTGTCCATGTCACATGGCTTTACGGACCAATCAGACATGTCGATCCTGACATACCATGTGACTTTGAGGACATTATTATGTCATCATTAATGAGTAACACAGATTTCAGCAACTCCACTAGCTCGCATATGAATTCATTTTATAGTCTGTGATGTGATCCTGGCTGTCTTTCTCACTCAATGTGATCCCTAAGTAAATTTCAAAATTGTAAGAAAACATAAAAAAATACTAAGACCACATGCCAATGCCATAAAATGTATAAAGACCAAATTGTAGAAACATGAATATTTCTATGAAAATCTTTGATGACTTGTATTTCTTACATTTTTGTTTCAAATTAGTGGGTATAGATGGGTAATATAGCCCTTCTATCTGAATTTTAAAAAAGAAAAGAAACTGGTTATGTTGTGGATATTTTAATTCTATATGCAAGTTTGTGCTATGATTATACTTTTTTTTATTTTTTTACCTGCTTAAACATTTTGATTGAATTGAAGTTTCTTCCTAAATTAATTTCTGAATGACCTGCATATGCCTTTTTAACTGCCTGAAATGTGTAACTTTTGAAAGTTTGCAAGTCCAATATTTTGTTTTCTTCGAAAGTATCGGTATCAGTATTGATAAAATTATATCAAAAAGTATCGGTATCGTATGAAATTAAAAAACATTGGTATCACCCATCTCTAATTCCAGCTGTTGTAATGGTAATTTTGAACTTTGTCTGACAGTTTACAAAGGGAAAAATCCCCCAAAGTTGTTTATTCTGCTCACGCTTCTGCTCTGACCGTGGGAGTGTCTGGAGTCGTACGACCAAAATATCAAACAATTCAAAAACCCTACTGACCAGTTGGGAGCAGCTCTTCGGGCTGTAGTCAGCCGTTTTACTTCCCTATACACAGCATGAGAAACAACGCCTAATCCGACTGAAAGTTGGCCTGACTTCAAAGTGAGTCGTTGGACTCAAAATTTGTGGCTGGATCGGACAGTAATCGCACAGCTTTAAGGCTTGCTCAGACTACACAATTTTTTGGGGTTGTTTATCTTGGCACCCTGTCAGGTCAGGGTGCCAAACTAGATGACGATGCAAGAGAAATTCTGACATGCTAGTCTTGTTGAATTGTGGTCGTGGGGCGTCTTGGACACGTCATTAATTATGTTACACTACAAGACCGTTTGTAGTTCCCTGCACTCAAAATCGAGCCCAAGTTTTTACGATGAACTGCGACGCTAAAATCTGGTGAATGTAAAGGTCACAACTTGTCCACGAAAGTGTTTTGGAGTTGTTGGATTGTGTATTTGATGAGTTTGATGAGGGAAAGCCAGAATACCGTCTGCTTATATTGAGGTGGCACAGCAGGTCCGAACTCGGCAACAGCGATCTAAAAAACAGCTTGCACCGACAACTGAAGGTAACAAACCTATTACTAAGACTATAGGAATTATGGCAATGGACGAATTTGCCAAAATGTTGAAGTATCCCTTTAAAGGAAATGTAATCAAATTTTATTTTCAAAGTTTTAGTGTGTATTTCCATACTGACAGATGCGGCATCCAACAGTAGTGGTCTACAAGAAGGAGGTCTGAGAGCTGTGGCCTGTAGCCATACTGTCTTGGAATGGATAGCATTGTGTTCAATCAGAACTGTTAGGTGGTATGTAAGTGTAGAAAAAATTCAAAGTAGTTGCTTAGCCTGAGTTACATGTCTGTTTAACTACTTGGGAGATTAGTCAGCTTGGTACATCCTTTGTGATAATTATCACACCAGAATCTAGGTTTGACAAAAAGTTGCTGGACATCAGGTCTAATTATCATATATACTTTTTCATTTCCTGTCTGTTATCACAGTCGAGAAGAGGCTTAGAATCTTAATTGCAGCCAGAGAGCAGATGGAGTTCTAACTATTTTGACTTCATTCCTAGGCAGCTGTCGCCCCATCCATCTTAATATGCAGTTTATGGTGAGGATGCATTTTCATTATGTTTCACTGGAAAAACAAGGCTGCAAAGCATTTATTAGAGAAAACTCACTTGCCAAACTGGTAAAAGTGTGCCACAAATGCAAGGAGTCACAGAGATGATTGGGCAGAAATGTCTTTGATAAACACACATGTGACACGCAGATGTCTGTTTGGTTGCACATCTGCAAAACAGCATTCAGGATGTGATCAGCTGGATTTAGAAACAACATAAATACTTCTGCTTTTGACATTCATTAATGAAAAGCACCCCAGTCTTTTTAACCCTAACTCTTCCACTGAGTTTGCCATCTGTTGCTCCCTGTTTAACATGTTCCCCTAACCCTGTTTCACTGTATGCTCAAAATACCCTCAGACTCACAGAGAGTGCACTGTGTCACCAGTCCGCATGTCCTGCCAGGCTTGTTTGCTGTCAGACAGAGCCCAGGCATATTATTCATATCCCACAGGCCTGTGGAGGGGGGACCAGGCACTGCGGTCCAAAGTAGGAACGAATGTAAGGAAGTGGTTTTGGTTATTGAGGTTCAGCTTTTTTCCCCAGTATGTGTGTTTTCTTTCATGGAAAAAACTGTCAGAGAGCCACCGGGGCAGGAACACTTGGCACCAGGTTTTGCCTTGAAAAACAAAATTCCTGACCTCTCCACAGCCGTGAGACAAGGGTTTGATTTCCAGTCAGCACCGCAACAAGATCAACAAACCTTTGTGGTTTCAGGACACTGCAGATTCCCACTATTTGTGTCTTTGGGACTGCATGGCTTGAGCCTGGAAGTTTCAACACAACAGTCCCACACATTTCATAAAAAGAACTTGTGGATTTAGAAATATTGTGAGCTCAGTGTGTTTTGCACACAGCAGAAATGAAAAATACCGGGTGTATGACATTACAGTGATGCAGGCAGCTGGAGTGTGTTATTAGTGCTGCACTGGTCCACACACAAACACACATGCACTTTCAGTTTTATCATGCATTTCTTGCCGCTCCCCCTACTCTACCAGGTGTGTAAGGGAATAATAAACCCCTTAACTCTAACTGTGTGCCACTCTTTACTAAAACTAAACTCCTTTAAACCTCCACTAGTTGTTTTACACACCCAAATTGGTATTTGTGCGGCACTCACATAATTGTAGGTTTGGTTGGTAAATCAAGAACTCTGGCAAGCCCTGGCCTCTGAAGGCTTCCCTCAAACTATAGCCTTGGGATGGCTATTAATATCCCCTACAGACAGCAGCTCTGCCTCCACTGTTCTGTTACAAAACTGTGCAGCAAACAATCCAAAAAACACATTTCAGCACAGAAAGGAAAAGCAGAGGATGTGTTTCTCAATAGGGTCGTGACCATATTGAACAAAGTGGTCTTACTGTCTAGACTTCAGCTAAAACTGTAAGGCATTCAGTGCAACAAATGGAGCTGAAATGCAGTTTTAAAGTAATGAGAAGCTGAACTAGGTCAGCTTTTTTGAAGTGTTTCCTGTAGTTAGAGTGAATTGTTTTTGGTGCCGGTGTAGAATGTCACTCAGTGGGGAGAAACTTTGAGATGCTGAATATTTATGTATCCAAAAGAAAAGCAATGATAACAGACGTGTGTCCTCCTACATGCTGAAATGAGGGTGTTGCTGTGAACACATGCAGGGACTACACTCTCACACATGTACAGTCCTTCACTCTCTCTTCCTTTTTTCTTTCTTCCTCCCCCTCACATCTGGAGTATTGGCAGGACATAGTTCCTGTGTGGGGTGTGTGTACATTAGCTGAGGGGGTTCAGTATTTTAGGGTTGGGCAGCCTTTAGGAGATCACACCACGCAAATCAGGTCAGAGGAAGACTTTCAGGCTCATTGTGTTTCACTGTTAAAACTGATGGGGTTCAGTGGCCTGTTGCACTATCTATACTGCAAATTCTGCTTTAATTAAATATGTTACGTCTTTGTTTGGTTGCAGTACGGACACATAAATCATTTTCGCTAGTATGGCGAAATGTCCAAATTAACCATAATGTCTCTGGCATCAGGCCAAAACATTGTATCTCCATTTTTCACGATTTAAACTCAGTGCTACTGGTCAACCTTTACATCTGTCAGTGGGTTTTAACCAATTTCAAAGCAATAAAAAGTGCCTAAAAGATGCTTAATATAACCAGTCAGGGTTAAATTAATCGAAAAATACAATTTTTCCCCCCATTTCCTGAAAAGTGGTGATATTGGAGACACGAGGTTTCGGCTTGACGCCAGTGATGTGTTTGTAGAAAAACAATTTAACTTTGCCTTACCAATCAGTAAAAAGCGTTTTTTACTTAAAGGTACAGTGCATAGTATTCAGCCTAGTATTATTTAGCAGAACAAACTTGGTAAAAATGGAACATAATATTTATAGGTAGGCCTATGTTTAAGTAGGTGTTCAACCATATCAACTTAGAATTTTGTACATTTTATCAAACTTTAGGCCTTTGCACACTGAGTACAACTTCCACATTAGAAAACCACAATCTTATATTGTGCTTCACATGTTTGTATACTGATGCCAAAACTTCCATCCATTATTATTCTTTCAGAACAGGGTTTGTTTGTTGTTGTTTTTGTTTTTCACATTCATCCAAGTAATTTAAATCAGTGGTTCTGAACTAGTCTAGCCTCAGGACCCACCACTAACTCCTGTAAGAGCAATCAAAACCTGAATTTCTGAAAAAATTCATCAACTTAAATTTATTTAACAAATGAAATTTGTACCATATATGGAACAAAACAAGACTACAAAAAGCCTTTTCCAGGCACACCTTTGCAACCCACAAAAAACAGCTCCACTACCCACTTTTGGGTCTCAGCTCACCAGTTGAAAACCACTGATTTAAAAGGATGATTGCTGATTCCAAACTTTAGCTGCAGCTTCCCTCTCGCTCATTCACTTGCCCACCTCCCTCTCTTTCTCACACTGAAACATCACTTTAAACACAGTGGTTTGACCCTGTGTAACCTGGATGGCAACAATAGAACACAATAAATAATGTCAAAATTTGCTCTCACAACCCGATATGGATGGATGGCCCCAGTGTGTAAGAGAGACACACAGAATCCAAAAGTTCTGTTCAATTCTGTGCTTTTTCTCTTTGCAGATCAAAACCATTTGCCACGTTCTACACATTTCAGAGTCAATACAAAGAAAATGCATTAGACTCAGTGTGCAAGGTTTGAGCGCATGACTGTTTTTGTTTTTAAATCAAATCACAGACCCAAAGATTCATCTGAAAATAACAGATACATCATGAAAAGGCCTTTAGAACAAGCATACATGAGGAGGGTCCCTTCACTTCCATCTAGGACCTTTGCATCTTGCATGTTTTTACAGTACCACAGAAGGGACGGAGTAACAGTTATGCATTTTTTAAATTCAATACATAAGGCATAGTGGGCATGTGCAACTGAGTAAACTACATAACGTGAGCTTGACAGGCTACCATTATTGTTGTTCACCATCAGTGGAGCCAATTTTTTAATCAAACTCTTGCCAAAACTAATCAGAAAAACAGCAAAAACATATTTTCTGCTAAGGAGGCTCTCAGTGTGGTTCTTTGCTCTCTTTTGATGTTGTCCAGTTCTGAAAACTGCCAATACAACTGCATCTTAGGCTATCAAACCATTGTTTACTGGCTTGCAGAACAGCTAAGCCTCACTTGTGTCCAGCGGCTAGCTCATCTCAAATGTTGCTAATTGTTCCATCCATTCTCAGATGAGGCACAAGCATGTCAGACTGGAGCTTTGAAAGATGGATCTGCCTGATGACAGACAATGAATCTGGCCAGTCTATCAACTTTGTAAGGTTATGTGTATATGACAGGGCTGCCTCTTGTGCCTAACCATTGCGAAAGAGGCTAATGGTAAAAATAACTTCATTTGACTCCTGGCAATCCACAAACAGAGCTTAAAATTTTAAGTAAATTATTGCATACTAAAGCATAAGTGAAGTCTACACCCTTTATTTACTGCCAGTGTAAAATAACAACTGTGATGCTGGGTGGCAAAATCTTCAACTGAAACACAAGGTAATTTCCCAGTACTCTATTTTCATCAGATGAAAACCTTTGCTCATAGAAAAACTAAAGCATGAATAAAAACCCTACTAAGAGTAAGATTAAAATTGTAACTTGTGCTTACGCTAGAGCTATCTCTGCTTGTGAAACACCTTCAGTGTCAAAAGTGTGTAAATTCCCCCCCAAATCAGGAGTTATATTCAAACTAAACAAGGCTGGAAGGCTGTTGTATTGAATTGTTAAGATCAAACATGAATTACCTCAGACTGAGACTTAAAGTAATAGTTTTCTTTTTTCAAGAAGTGCAAATATTCATATCAAAGAAAAAAATGCAACTAAAATGGTCACACTCCGGCTGATGATCTCAGCTGCTTTTGAAGCTTTTTAAGAGGCATCAATTTTGCTCTTTTAATAAGCAGTTAAAAAGTCATCACAGGAACTTCAAGCTTAGATCAAAACCCAAAGCTGATTTCAGTCTTTGTGGTTTGCAGCATCTGTTTGGATGACTTTGGCAAAGTTTTCCAATAAGGTTGCTGCTCAGTAATCCCAAAATTGGCCAGAGCCACTTTATGAAGACTTTAAATTAAACATTTGTGTTGCACACAGGTATATTTACTTATTCTTTAGTGCCTTTAAATGTGGAACTTGAAGACACAAGCTCTGCGTTTTGGAGAACACATTTTTTCCACTTGTTCTAGTATGGGAAAAAATGGATTAACTCCCAGCGACATCATATGGATGAACAAATGTGTGGGTAGTGTGATGGGGCAGCAGAGAAAAGAGGAACCATGTGGGAGGAAACATGACCATGAAGTCAAACTCGGATGAAACATTTTTCCCCTAAAGAAAGGTAGGGCTGCACTCAGGAGACATGAGCTGAACTTTCAGTCTCTGCAACTAAAACTCCCACATGTTCACGTCTGCATCTTGTTCTTATTAATACACGTCCTACGATTTTGTTTCTTCCTGTTGTGTCTGCATGATTGATTGGGTGTTTTGCACACACACTTCCTGTGCAAGATTGGAGGAGCATTCTCCTTACACCAGGAAATTTATCCAAATCATTCCTGTGTAGTTTTTAACCTGTTTAATCTTGTAGCTAATCTTCACATCTATGAAACTGTAAGGTCTTGGATGCATTTCAGTTCCAAAGATCTTAACAGGGACATTTTTTAAGTTCATCAGCAGCAGGAATGTACCAGGCAGGTTTAAAAGATGAAATTGCTCACAATTACAGCTTAAATTTGCTCCAGGGTGTGTGCATGAATTCTCTTTTGTTTTAGGCTAGCAATCAGGTCTGTGGTTACTTGCAAGCTTCACTCTGTAGTAAAAGTTGTGCACCTTTTGGCGTGTATTTTTGATATGTCACATGCTTCAGGAATGCAGGGTGCAGTTTAACAAGTCACATGCACTCTCCAGTGACCAAAAACATCCCATCCTGTGCCAAGATGTTCCCCTTTGACTTTGGAGTCTCAACACAATAAACAAAAAATTACGCAGCAAAATTAGACAATTTGACAGTCTTTGCTTGTAAAAAAGTTCCACATTCTAATGCATATATCATATATAATGTGCATTCTGAGATATGCAGATCCCCTTTACTTTAGTTTATTTTGTGATGTTGCAGCCTGATGCTACAGTTGTTTAAATTCATTTTTTCTCTTATTGATCTACATTCAGTACCCTGTATGAAAAACTGAAAACGGAATTTTTATATTTTTTGCAAATTTATTTAAAAGAAAAAATTGAAATTACACATTTATTTAAGTATCCAGACTATTTGATTAGTACTTTGTTGAAGTACCTTTGACAGAAATTAAAGCAACAAGCCTTTTTGAATATGATGCAACAAACTTTACACACTGGCATTGGGGAATTTTGTGCCATTCTTCTTTGCAAATCCTCTCAACCTCAGTCAGGGTGGATTGGGACCGTATGCCATTTTCAGGTCTCTCCAGAGACAACAGTAGTATTCAAGTCAGGGATCTGGATGGGCCACTCTGGGACATTAACAGACTTGTCCCTAAGCCACTCCTGTGTTGTCTTGGCTGTGTGCTTAGGGTCATTGTCATGTTGGAAGGAGAACCTTCCAGCCAGTCTGAGGTCCTGAGTGATGTTGAACAGGTTTGCATTCTACGTACTTTCCCTCCACACTGGCCAGTTTCCCAGTTCCTGCTGTTGAAAATCACCCCCACAGCATGATGCTGCCACCACCATGCCTCACTGTTGGGATGATATTGAGTAGGTGATGAAAAGTGTCTGATTTTCTCTAGACATAATGTTTAGAATTGAGGCCAATAGCAATGTGATCAAAGCTCCTTTTTTTTGATTGCAGGAAGTTTTTTTAATGTCTGTAAGAATAAATTCAAGGTTGAAAGATTCATTGGGTTTTATTTTAACACATGCAGCTCATCTCAAAAAGTTCAATAAGTTTTCAGGAGTTTAGTATGACAGTTAAAACAAACAAAAAAAAACAACATATTTTTCCTCCAGAGCTTGATCGGCTTCACTGTTGTGTGTCCAGCTTCAAATGGACAGTGGCTCAAAGGGAGTAGCCTACTATTTCACAAAAGTACTAGGCAACCTTAAATTATCAGCAGATGCTGCTGTGACTTAGTGCTGTCTGAAGAGAGGGTGCATCCGAAATATGCTACACATATGTAACCACCAGATATCCATTCACACAACCAGCGCAGAGCCATTACACCGACAACCTCAAGAAAACATGACCTCAACCCACATGGAGACAAACACATTACGCAGCAGGATCACTGGTACACACAAGGAGTCACAGCTCCACTCCTCAGGTAGTCATCTCAACAAACCCATACTTTATGCATTTAGTTGTTTGGTTACTTGGTGTTTTCACTTTTGGAGTTTCCCAGCTAAATCATGCCTCGTTTGAAGAGGGCATGTCAGGGCAGGATTTTGCACAAAACTTAAGGTAAAGACAATGAGGTCTGCCCGCAGACTTGCCTGGGCCCCTGACAGTGAATGCATAAGTAGCATTGGTGATAACATCCTGGCTAACAGTTCATTCATTTGGAAGCAGAAAAGTGTGTCAAACTATTATTGGGTTCTGATGTTAAGATCACATAACAGCCACTTTTTTTTTTTACCCCATTTAACCACTTTTTGCATTCATTTTTCCCACTATTTTTTGCAACTTTTCATCCATTTTCAACAATTTTGCCTTTTTTACCCATTCTTGCCGCTAAATTGATGTTTGCTATATTTTAACCCCTTGTCGTCACCTTTTTCTTCCCATACAGGTCACTTTAACCCATTATTGCCTCTTTAAACCCATTATTGCTACTTTAAAACTTCCATTTCACCACATTTTCTTCCCATTTTTGCCAGTTTAAACAAATTTTTGCCACTTTTTAGTCCCATTTTAGCACCTTTTCCTCCAATTTCTGTCACTTTAAACTAATTTTGCCACTATTAACCAATATTAGTCACTTTTTAATCAATTTCAGCTCCTTTTCCTCCTGTTTTCGCCACTGTTAAGCCATTTTTGCCCATATTTGCCACTTTTTAATCCCATATTTCCATGCCCATATTTGCCGATTCTAACCATATTTCACTAACCTTGCAAAGCAGATGGATATGCCCGTTTCCTTGTTTCTCACTGGCGAATCCATCTTGCAAAGCTCCCGTCTGAACAGTTTAGGCCTGGTTAGAGAGTGACAGGACCAATCATTGTCAAGAAGTAGTACTTTCAGGTGCGGCTGAGTCATGACGTAAGCAAGCAGCAACAAGAGGCCGGTGCAATTATAGCGGAAGACATTAGTGTGGATGCTTAAGCGCCAGTTTTATCAGTTTTTGCCTCTGTTTAGTCTACTTTTCATCAGACATCATCACTTTCTGATGAAGGACTGTAAGGCCCAAAACGCCACATGTGGGGATAATCTTCATAAAATAAGATTTGAAGCAGCTTCTGGTGAGCAAACATATTTTTCTGTTTTGCCTGTTATTCTTCTTGGTTCAGCACCCAGTACTAAACCCTATGGGATGTGCGTGCCTTAGAAATCTTTTGTTTTGCCCACTTTTAACACATTTTTGCCATTTTTCACCACTTCTGCTTCTACAATTACACTACCTATGTCCACCCATTTTTTTGCCATTTTAACCTATTTTGCCTGTTTTAAAATTCAATTTCACCACCTTTTCAGCCATTTTTTGCATCTTTCAACCCATTTCTTCTACTGTTATTCAGTTTCATCACCTTATTCTCCATTTTTTGCTAAACAACCCACTTTTGCCTATTTTAACCATATTTCACAAGGGTTTTTTGTCCCCATTTTGACCACTTTATGCCTATATTTTGCCTCTGTTAACCCCTTTATTGGCATTTTAAACACATTTTTCTACTTTTCACCCATTTTTGTAATTTTCTTTATCTGAATTTTCCACCTTTTCCTCCGTTTTTGCTATTTTTAACTAATTTCTGTTGCTTTAAGGTCTCGAAGCCCATTTCTGACACCTTTACATATCTTTACAACTTTCCTATTGTTGACCCATTTTTGCCACTATTAATCCCTATTTGACACATTTTATGCTCATTTTGTGCTTTTCAACCACATTTCCCTGTTTTATGCTCTTTTTTGCCACTCTTAACTCATTTTGATTCTGTTAAAGAAAGTGGTTTACATTTTTAAGAAGGCTTTATACTACAGCATTAGAAAGCTCTCCCCCTCAATCCCTCCCTATGGGCAGCTTTGAGGACAACAGAGAATCTGAGTCTGATTGGTCCATTTAATGGCTGACTTTGTTATGTGCATTCATTATTCTACACGCGTCCCCTCATCTATCAGTGAGGGGAAAGTTTTCTTTCACATTTCAAAATGTAGTCTGATACATGAGCAGCTAAACACATCCAGTCAGAAGTGCCTACGGTTTTATGGTCTCCTAATGAGGAGAGGAGAGCGCCTCAGGTCCCGCCTCGATGTGGGCAATGACGTCACATATTTAAGGAGTCAGTACTCAGAAATCCAATAATCCCGCAGACTGGGACAAAATCCTACCAGAGCTCGCTTCGCTGCGGACTCATCCTCATCAGACTGGAGCTTTGAGTGAGGTACTGTACTTTTACTATCTCACAAAACTTAGAGAAACCTATTTAAAACATCGTGTGTGGGCTTAACATGTTGTGGGAAACTTTAAAGCCGGTTTGTTTCACGGGGCTTGCCGTTTTTTCAGGTTCTTTTGATATTTCAGAGCCAATGTTAATCAAGTCTGTGTGTGGGAAGAGGTTTTTTTAGTGCTGTTTAGTGATCTTTAGTTACTTTAGTTAGTTAAACCTGTTAGTTTGATTTTAGAACGCATCTCATTCATTTCTTCACGTTCACCTGGAAGCTAGTGCGTGGTTTGCACGTGCATGTTGTGCAGGCTAATTCAAATATGTCAGCCTTTGATCCTCGTTAGCATACCTGTACACGCATTAAATCTATTAATCTGCCTCCAAAATAGCACGTGATGAGTTTCTACTTGATTGTGCAATAGTCGTGCATTTGTGGGAGCATTTTGGAATACAAACACAACTTAATTTTATTTTTAAATTGATAACAAGCTCGAACTTCCTCCTAAAACTCCTCAAGAATGATAATGCATTGGTGAAATCTGAAAGGGCTGACTCTTGTTTTTGTTCTTACTGCAGTTCTGAAGACAATGATGGATCTAATGACAACTACCCCTTTCTACCACATCAATACAACAGACGCCAGTGGAAGAAATGGCTCCATGTATGATGACGATGAAGAGTATGACTATAAGGACGAGCATGCTGAGCTGAGACAGTCTCTGAACATCATGTCTCTCATTGTTTACTGCTTGGCCTTTGTTCTTGGCGTCCTCGGTAACGGAGTGGTAATCTGGGTAACCGGGTTCAAGATGAAGAAAACAGTCAACACAGTTTGGTTCCTCAACCTTGCTGTGGCTGACTTTCTCTTCACTGCATTCCTGCCTCTGAGTGTGACCTACACAGCGATGGATTTCCACTGGCCTTTTGGGAAGTTCATGTGCAAGTTGAACAGCACTATAAGTTTCTTGAATATGTTTGCCAGTGTCTACATTCTGGTTGTGATCAGTGCAGACAGATGTGTGTCTGTGGTGTGGCCTGTGTGGGCTCAGAACCACAGGAGTGTTCGTAAGGCATCCTGTGTGAGTCTGGGTGTTTGGGTTCTGGCTCTGACCCTCAGTGCTCCGTACTTCATCTTCAGAGACATTGGACCCTCATATAATAATGATGACATCATCAACTGCTTTAACAACTTTGCCTTTTCTGACGACTACGAAACCCCTTCTGTGAATCAGCTGCGACAGTTTCGTCATCAAGCCATGACCATCACCCGCTTCCTGCTGGGATTTGTAGTCCCTTTCACTGTCATTGTGTCCTGTTATGCTGTGATAATCCATCGTCTCAGGAGGAACCGCACCCTGGCCAGCAAGTCAAGCCGGCCTTTTAAAATCATCGCTGCAGTTATCACTACTTTCTTCCTGTGCTGGGCTCCTTATCACATTATGGCTTTAATTGAGCTGGTCAATCACATGGCTAATCACGCAAGTGAAACACTGGATCATGTCACCACTATCGGAGTCCCCATAGCCACCAGCCTGGCCTTCCTCAACAGCTGCCTTAACCCGCTGCTCTATGTGTTCATGGGTCAAGATTTCAAGGATAAAGTCCGCAAGTCCATCCTTAATGTTTTGGAAACAGCTTTCCAGGAGGAGGTTTCTCGCTCTTACACCTGCACAAACTCAATGATCACCAGTCGGAGCAAGGAAAAGTCTTTTTCTGATGCTGAAGTATAAGGTTTGTCCATGACATGAAAACACAAGCACTCCAACTTTCCCAGAAAGAAAAGCAACATCTTTTAAAGCTTTTGTTGCTTTTTATTGAGGAACCAGAGCAGTAGATATTTATTACCTGAGACTGAACAGTTTTGTTTAGTTTAACTGAAATAAGTTTCGTAATTGGCCAACCACTCAGGACTAGTAGAGTTCAGCCTCCTACAGTACCTCCATTGTGATGGAGGAGATCGATGGTAATATTGATCAATTAGTTTTGGATCCATCAGTGATGTGTGTAATGGGATTAAAAGTTATGGAAAGGTTGAATGTGTTCATTGAAAGTCAATAATTTTGTGCAGCTTTTGCCAAAATTATTAGTAAAATGAAGGCAGATATAAAGTACATTAATCCACATGTGCAGACATGTTTTCTAAGTAGAATCAGAATAAAAGAAAATCAGAAGGCAGGATTTGTCTATGAAGTATCAACTTGCTGTGGGCTGCACTGTCCCACAGAAGTATCTCTGTTGAGGCCACACTTCACCTAATGCCAAGGTAATGTGTTAAGCCAAACCAGTATCCTGTATTACAACAATCTATGATTGGATTCTTTTCAACACAAGTAACAAAAGTATACATTTATGATAGCAAAGTAATGTTTTTTCTTCATGTACTGTTAAAGATAAAGTTTTAAATGCATAGCACCTTCTCTTGACTTACAATAATGTGTCTTGCTTTTTTGCACAGGTAAGCTTTTAATGAATAAGTGTCCTTTTGCCCTCACACTTAACTCCACCCAGCAACCAAACAGTGACCACAGTGTTTTTTTCAATGTACAAACAAAGTTAAAGAGTTTAAACTACACTCAGTGGAGCTCATTTGGGTTGTACATATGTTAATCTTGATTAAAGCTCCTGTGAGGAGTTTTTATTTAGTTATGAAAAAGGCTAACAGTAATACCGATGCTTCTGTATGTCCTACTAAAGCAAACTATACCATCAAAAACAAAACTGATTATTTCTTCCCTGTTGTGATTAAAAACTGAAACGGCAGCTGTGGGTGGACGTTAGGCAAGGGGAGAAATGGCATGCTGAAGAAACAGCCTCTTTTATTGCATTTTCCACTACACAGATTCTCCTCAGAATGAGATTTTGTTAAACATACAGGACAAAGTCAGCAAAGAACGAAAAGATAAATCCTCACAGGAGCTTTGAATATCTTTTTTGTGCAGCTCTCTGTGTGGCTTAAACACAGGACCTATTTACTGACAAGCTGGTGTAAGGTTATTGATACAACTGTATATATAAGAGTGGTTATGAAATGTCTTTGCTTTGCATTGTCTACCATTTTTAAGTGTGACTTTTTGATCACTGCTGGATGCATTTAGGTTAAAGGTACACCATCCTGCAGTGAATGCATTTCTTGTGTATAATCTGACAGTGTAATGTATCCACTTTTATGATTTTTTTAATCAAACTATTATTTTTATCAGATTTGCATCAATCACATGGTGAAATAAAGATAAAAAAGAAAATCATCATCCCTGTTTTCTGTGTCCTTGATGGCATCTTCAAGCATCTTGTAAGTATTCAAACAGCAGAAAAACACAAAGATGTCCAGTTTACTGAAAACAAAACAAGGTTAAAGCAATTAGCTCATTCTGGAAGGTGCTACCAGTGCATTTACAACACTTCATGTATAAATCAAACGCTTAATAGTGTAAGACGTGTACAGTATGACTTTAGTGTATGTGGCTTATTCTCATGAAACATGTCAAATCTCTGTAAGCCTTGTTTTAATGTAAGCTATGTACAAACAATGATTAAGTGTTGTTGTCTGTTTTTACTGTTGTGATTTTTTTAAGTTTATGGTTGACTCAATAAATGATGAAAATGATAACTGTTGTTTTAGTGTTTTTGTGGTCAGCATCATTTCTGTTATTTAAATGTGATTAAGGCTGCTTTCTAAACCTATAATAATCACCAGATTTTTCCACAAAACTGTACACAAAAAGAGTCTTTGAGTATTTCTTGATCAAATACACAATTCCTGATCTAATTACATAGACAATGTGTCATCAATGACAAGTTGGGAGGATTCACTTTTTATTGTTGCTACTATTCAGCCTGTTATCATAGACTTGCCCAGCAGGAGGCGCTGTTTCTCATGTGCTTTTTGGAAAAGGTTTCACTGTACTGTTTCATTGGAAATAAAACAGCTGATTGACTTGTAGCTTTTAGTTGTGCAAACAGTGCTTCATATCTGTTTGCACTATTTATGGCTTTATATGAATCACTGTGTTCTAGTCTATTTTTCTCTCATAAGTGTACCAGCTGGATGCTGCAGTCAAGAAGATTATTAGTCAGTTGTTATCATGATCAGATATTTAGAGTAGGCATTTAACCCTGATGCTGAAATGGATTGCAGTATTTATTTCTAGAAATTGTTCTTATTTGCACATGTAATTCAAATTCACAGACCAGCATGTAAAAGATATGCATAGGTGAGATCTGGAAGTTGAGACAGCTTCCATGAGGACCTCCTTAAAAATATACATATAAAAGGAATAGTTCTTTTACTGGAATTACTATAAACATAAAAATAGGTGACCTCTTGTTGTCGATTGGTGGTTCTGATTGGTTGGTTCACAGGACCCACCATCAACTCCTCAAGGAGAATTGTGACCCAATTCTGGAGATTTTTTTGGTCAAAGCAGAGGAAAATAAACAACATGGAATTTTCATTCTTGTAACCAAACTGACAAAATCAGATTATTCTTTTACACTGCCATGTAAAAAAAAAATCGGTAAATTGACTTGAGCTTGTATAGCACTTTTCTAGTCTCCTGACTGCTCAAAGTGCTTTTACACCACAGTTCACACTTAATCATTCACACACATTGATTCACTGATGGCAGAAGTTGCTATGGAGAATTGGCCATTAGTATTAGCTCATCCCATTCATACACACCCATACATTTCTTTATTTTTGTAAATAAATCATATCTGAAACCACACATTTTCCTTTGATGTTCTTTGAAAAATGAATACTATTGTAAACATTTATACTTAATCTCAACCCCTCCATTTGTCATGTAACTTCAAGATAGCTAACACTTTCTGCCCTTTTTAAGGAAGCAGAAGTGAAAGCTGCTGATCTTCAACATGCTGGTTTCTCAATAATGAGGACACTCTGAGAACAATGATTTAATAATATTGAATTTAAGGAGGGTTTTTAAGTGGAACTGCATTATTTTTGCCCAAATGATTGGCTAGATCTATTGTCATTTTATATCTAAACATATCCAGAAAAACATGTCTCCAAGTCCTCCTAAGTGTGGGCCCTGCCAGGAGTCATTCTATGTCTGTGCTTTGGTACTAAGAGCATTTAAGTACTTTCTCCACACTGAGAGATGACATAGTGTTTATAACCACTGATCAGCTTTATTCAGTGTTCAGCATTGGTTTTATCAATGAAATGAAAAATATCAATGTCATCAGCAAAGAGAATGAACCATTTTACATTATTTCTTTTACAGATTAAATAGATCAAAAATGTTTGGGGGCTTTTTGCCTCTATTTGACTGAACAGCTGAAGAGATACAGGACATTTTGGGAGAAAAAGTGAGAGGGACCTGGAGGCAGCCGAGGACCTCAACCCCATAACAGAAGTCAGGAAATCGGCGCCGTTTCTCGTCTTCTAATACCAGAAGTCGCTTGAACTGAAAGTCCTCTTCGTTGTTTCCTCTATATAGGCAAGTCCGCCACATAAGGATATACAAGTAGACAAAAAATACGTGAGTTTTCAGACTAACAAGCACAGCGATTACACAACATTAATTTTGATAAATTGACTTATGATCCAAATTCAAGTATCACTGAGTACAGACATGCCCGTGCGCACTTTGTCTGTTCCACAGGATTTCTTAATATTACTGCACACTGAATTATACTAATGAAACAAGAAAGGACAACTTGTGACAATCACATACTCCTCCACCAGTTGCACAGGCACCGCCTATAGGAGTGATTTAACTCATATAATAATGGTAATATAACAGACTTTGTTGAGATTTATCATCATTTAACTCCTATGTTAATAATAGTTCTAAAAAACAAATAGAATGAACTTTATTTAGGTTAAGCATTAGGAATTAAGCCAGACTTCATCTAAAGTTTACTGTACGATCTCATAAAAACTACGGTGCTCACCAGCTGCTCTCACTATCATTTTTACTCTGCAGGAGGCTGTCATTCTTTCTGTGATAAGACGAATGGTATATAAAGAAATAAATCATAAGAAAGCATTTCTTCTATCTAAAATAAGAGCCACTGTTTATAAGACATGTCTTCAGTTTGTGCAGCATACGCATCACTTAACAACAATCTGCATGCCGACCTTTATCCCTCTGTGACTTACAAAGACACCTGCAGCAGCCTTTCAGTGCTGTCAGCACAGAGACCGACGTGCTTTCACTAATCTATGGTTTCGAAGTCAGTGATAGAGACCACTGGCTGCAAGATTTTTTAAAAAGATAAATAACCTCCTTGATAGTCCATGTGTGCAAAATGGAAAAGGTCTATGCATCTGCCTGTGTGTGTGTCCTGAAACGCAGGTTCATCCTCATTATTCCAGTCCGTAAAAATGACTGACAGCCTTCTCTCTCTCTCTCTCTCTCTCTCTCTCTCTCTCTCTCTCTCTATTTATACAGTGCTGAACAAATTTATTAGACCATCTGCCACAAAAACAAGAAAACATAAATATTTTAGAAATCTTTCAAAAACTTGTTTGAAACTAAAAATGTTATTATTTATTTGGCAAATAAACTGAAACAACTAAATAGTCCTTTTTCACACATAATAACCAAAAAACTTAATATTTTGTATGACCTCCTTTGGCCTTGATAACAGCTTGCATTCTTGCTGGCATTGTTTTTATACTTTTCCACAGTCTCTTTTGTTATTGAGTTCCAAATATTTTCTAGCTGTTCCCACAGACTTGCTGTAGATGAAACTTTTGTGCCATCAATCTTTGAATCTACTAAATCCCAAATTTGTTCAATAGGATTCAAATCCGGACTTTGACTTGGCCAGTCCATCAGTTCCAGTATTCCAGATTTCTTTTTCTTGGTCAAATAGTCTCTGCTCAGCTTTGAAGTATGTTTGGGGTCATTGTCTTGTTGGTTTATGAACCCACAACCAATCAGATTCAGTCCAGAAGGGATTCCATGATGCACTAAGATGTTGTGGTAGATGTTCTTGTTCATGATACCGTCCATTTTCACTCATTTGCCCAGCCGTATCCACAAATGGAACCCCATACCATAATGGAATCTCCACCGTGTTTCACTGTGGGTGTAATGCATCTGGCATCAAAACGTTCTCCAGCTTTTCTGCGGACATAACCCACGACAATGCTGACTGAAGAGTTTAAACTTGGACTCATCCGTCCAGAGTACCTGCTTCCAGTCATCAACAGTCCAGTGTTTGTGCTCCCTGGAAATCTGAGGCATTTCTGGATGTTTGCAGGCCTCAATAGTAGCTTCTTAGCAGCTATTCTTCCCTTTAAACCTTGTTCCGTCAGTCATCTGCTTATGGTCATTCTGGAGACTTTCTCAGACTCTGATCTAGAAGCATCCATCTCTGCCTGAAGATCAGCAGTGGTCTTTCTTCTGTCTCTAGTACTTCATATCTTGAGGTGTCTGACATCTGCTTCAGTTAACTTTGGTTTCCTGCCTCTTCCTTGGTGCATTTTGTAAGTACTAGTCTCTGCAATTGACTCCAAAGCATACTTGACCACACTGTGAGAACTTTTTTTGTCTTTCCCTATTTCTCTCAGAGACCATCCAGCATCATGAAGTGCTTTAATGTGGACTCTTTCATTTTTAGTGAGCTCTCCATGTGTTACCATTTTGAACAGGAATGAGGAATTTCAAACTGAATTCACCTTTTTATACCCAAATTTGAACTGGCTCACTGGGCTTCTCTGAGATGTCAGAAATGAATCAAGCATAACATTCAACCACTAAAACTCATTTTTCTGTTCAGGAATACAAGTAAATAACTATAATTTGACATATTAATCAAGAAATCATAATGTGCTTTACTATTTTTACATTTTTTTGTAAATCAGTAAATTTGAAAATCCATGGATAACAATAATAATTATATTTAAGCATTAAAAATATAATTTCAGTTAAAGAGCGTCTACATATTGGTATATTAACCATTGTAAAAAACATAAAAAATGATTACATATACAATTATTTTATTTTAAATCATGGAGTACATGTTCTTATTTTGCTGAGAAAATCCAAGAAAGTGGATTGTGCTTTTATGTTTCACTATCATTTTAATATAGATCATCTATTATAAAGGATGAATTCAAATCCATGTAATTCCGTTGTCTGAGCTATTTATTTTGAAAACTTGCACAACCCTTGTCTACTGTATTGAATGACTTAGAGACTTGCTTCTGGCAACATGGTGGGGACGTCAGCATCTGGCCAGGCAGCCAATCTCCTGTCACATTATGTCTGTGCTCAGTGATACTTAAATTTGGATCATAAATCAATTTATCAAAACTAATTTTATGTAATCACTGTCCTTGTTAGTTTGAAAACTCACATATGTTTTGTCGACTTGTATTTCCTTATTTGGCAGACTTGCCTATATTAATATAGTGGCGACATGGAGGAAACAACAAAGACTTTCAGTTCAAGTGACTTCAGGTATTAGAATACGAGATATGGTGCCGATTTCCTGACTTCCGGTATGGGGTTGAGGTCCTCGGCTGCCTCCAGGTACTCTTGGAAAAAGTGGGGAAAGACATGTACCAAACATCTGTCGAGACTGGGAATCAATCACATCATACCCTGTCACCTTTTTTCACTTCAAATGTTTCCTTGCCAAAGTTGAAGAGCACAACTCTCACATTTCTTCTGTAGTCTTCATCTACAACTCCAGCACCAACATCGATGAAGTTTTTAGCTGCCAGTCCAGATCTTGGTGCCACTCTGCCATAGCAGCCATGTGGAACAGCAATCTGAATGTCTGTCTTCACAATGGCCTTGTCAAGAGGGCCAATGGAGTAGTCATATGCACTGTAGAGGTCATATCCTGCTGCTTTAGCTGAGCCCTTCATTGGTGTCGTTGCATGCTCAGACAGCTTTGCAAATCTGAGGACAGGTCTCTCTTCTGCACAGTTTGCTTCAGTCCTTTGTCTCTTTGATGGAGAGACTATCTCCATCAAAGAGACAATCACATGACTAGTGCATTGAGGACTATATTGGCTCGGTAAGTGGATGCCCACTCTACCAACTGAGCTAAACCTGCTCCCCATTTTACATTATTGATAGATTTCAGAGTTGTTGTAGTGAAATTGTGACCAACGATGTCAATGTGGTTGCATTAAAAAACATGTGCAACCACATTTACTTTCTATTTGACAATACTTGTCAACCCACAGATCCATTTGTATCTTTACAAATCACATGTTAACTTACTTTAGTTGTTAAAAGTGTATTCAGATACTCGATACCAACAGCGGTATATTAAAAACAACATTATAAAACAGAAATTCATTATCATCCTCTATGAACTTGAAAATAAATCAAACTTTTCAACTTTACTTGTTAAAAGGACATGAAACGGTAGAGAGCCTGGTGCTGGTTGATGTGAACTGCTGGGTGTTTCCAGCTGTTTGTGGGAAAATGATGCGCTTGTGCAAACATATTTCTTAATTCAGAAGTTTAGAGGAGTTGGTTGTATGCGTGTGTCAACTATAGTGGCATAATAAGTGGCAAAACTCTCTGACCACATCTTCAAGAGCCACAACAGGATATCGACAATAAGAAACATGAGGCAGAAAAACAAGGCTTTTACATTTGAAATGACATTCTCAGTTGAATAAAAATGTAAGAAAAAGGATGTATTATCTTTGGAGATCCTAAAGGGGCAGGAGCAAAATAATGCTGCTTTAACCAGGCAGTAGTTGTGTCCCTTTGGAGGCGCTGTAATTATCAGTGTACCTTTCTTCTGCTTGTAGGGATGGATAGACTGAAGTAACAGTTGTTGTGTGTCCAGTTTAGATATTATCTGTAGATGAGGGAGTTTAATGTTTTGGATTAAATATTCACCAACACTCAGACTTTGATTAATGCTGCTTCCTTAAAAATGATGCTGGGTGATGAGAGTAAACAATAAGAATAATGAGACATCAGTAAATAAAAGAAACTCTGAAAAGGTTTTTTAAGTGCAGCTCCAAATAGAGTAATACAGAGCCAAGTACAGCACTTGGACTTGTTCATATCCATGTAAGATATTCATTACTCAAAGGTCAAGCTTGTCTCTTTTGTGCTCCGCCTCCACGTGATGTCACATCACTACCCACCTATATATTTATCAGTCATCTTGATCATTGCGGATACTGGTTCATGATTAGAAGACTACAAATCTCTCGGAAAGGTATGCCACTTTTTATTTTCACAATTTAAAAATGAATTTTACTCTAAATAAATCCTAAGGTTGTGATAAATAAGGTGTTCTGACTTCTAACCATAAAACAAAATAATTAAACAATTAACTGAATCTGTGTTACAGTTTTTAAAAAGGCTCCATTTTATAGACTTAGTTTCAGAATTAGAGAAGTGAAAAGATGTGGTGACTGTTCAACTTCCAAGTGCTTATTTTGATAAAATCCACAGTTTGTGTTCACTTTTTTTTTTTTTATCATACTTGACACTATTTCAGTCCAAGGCAATGCCCAGGAGTCAAATTTTTTTTTCCTAAATAATGAAGAGGGAGTCTCTTGTGCTTCAGCCCCTTCACAGGTGGAGGTCAGTGTTCACAGAAAGGACCAGGCATATCCAGAAACTGGAGTACACTAATCACTTATTGCAATTTAATGAGGTGCAGAGGACTTCATCAGAGTCAAACTTTAACTCTGATGACTCTGATGAAGAAGATGCGTGTGCGCATCTTGTTATTTGAAAACATTTGTCTATTAAAAATGTATTTTTCTGTTTTGCTTTTCAAAAAATATATCTGGATCTACTGAGATTTTGCAGATGACTTTTACATGAGATGTTTATGACAAATGTGGTTGTCGTGGAAAATTATGAAGAACTGATTCATGTTGCTGCAAGTCTTATGTGGCATAATCATTACCTGCTGTTTGTTGCCAGTTCCTCTTTCTTCTTCTATTAGTTGATCCATCTGTTTATTCTGCTATGTGGTTGTAAAGCTGTGTTGTTGTTTTTTTATGATTTTTTTTTTTTTTTTTTTTTTACCCGTGCCTGCCAACATACTTGTCTTTTCTTGTTACCAGTTTTCCTGCCAAAAAATCTTTAAAACCTGCCTGTAAGTTCTCTTAATTAAGACAAATAATGTCTGTAACCAGCTGGCTGTGCTCTAACCTCATGCCTGCACAACTCTTTGTGGCAAGTCGGCTGTTGCCAAACTCTTAAGAGAGGATGTATAACCCTCAATAGAGCATTTTGTCATCACTTGAGATCCATAAGCTGATGAAAGTATAGTTATCTGTTTAAAAGCACACAGTTAATTGCTGGTAGAAATGCATAGGGCTGTTGAAAATAGTTTCCTCTGCTGAAATATCAACTAACTCTTAGTAAAAATAAGTTAATGAGACATGTTTTCCAGATGCTTTTATAGACAACATACATACACAGTAGACACTCATACATGACCAATCTCTTATTTAATATGCTTTGTTTCAAAAAATCATACATCCTTCCATTGTCATTGCAGGTCTGTGAACAACAATGGAGATGACCACTGTCTCTTTATACAATAACACAACAGCTATATCTGAAACAAATGAAACTGTGTACATTGATCAGTATGTGAAGCTGAGACAGTCTCTGCACATCATGTCTCTCATTGTTTACTCCCTGGCCTTTGTTCTCGGCGTGCTCGGGAACGGAGCTGTTATCTGGGTGACCGGATTCAAGATGAAGAAAACAGTGAACACCGTTTGGTTCCTCAATCTGGCTGTGGCTGACTTCCTGTTCACTGTATCTCTGCCTCTGAGTGTGACCTACCTGGCTCTGAGATTCCACTGGCCTTTTGGGAAGTTCATGTGTAAGCTCAACAGCACACTGAACTCCCTGAACATCTTCGTCAGTGTCTACATTCTGGTTGTGATCAGTGTGGACAGATGTGTGTCTGTGGTGTGGCCCGTGTGGGCTCAGAACCATCGTAATGTTCGTAAGGCGTCCTATGTGAGTCTGGGTGTTTGGGTGCTGGGTCTGATTCTCAGTTCCCCATACTTTGTGTTCAGGGACACCGGACCATCCTTTATGAATAAAGACATCATCAACTGTTTTAACAACTTTGCGCTTTCTGATGACTATGAATCTTTGTCTGTGTATGAGCTGACGCTCTATCGTTTTAAAGCCATGACCATCACTCGCTTCCTGCTGGGATTTGTAGTCCCTTTCACTGTCATCGTGTCCTGTTATGCTGTGATAATCCATCATGTAAGGAGAAACCGCACCCTGGCCAGGCAGTCAAAACGCACCTTTAAGATCATCGCCGCTGTCATTACCACATTCTTCTTCTGCTGGGCCCCCTTTCACGCCATTGCTCTGATTGATTTGGTTCATTATCTGACTGAGTATGAGAGTCAAAAATTAGACTATGTCATCACCATCGGGGTCCCTTTAACCACCAGCCTGGCCTTCCTCAACAGCTGCCTGAACCCACTGCTCTATGTGTTTGTGGGTCAAGATTTCAGGGATAAAGTCCGCAAGTCCATCCTGAATGTACTGGAGACTGCCTTCCAGGAGGACTCTGGCTCTCAGACTGACACACACACAGTGAGCACCAGTCAGAGCAAAGGGAAGTCAGCACATGACACAGAGGTGTAGAAAATAAAGAAACAAACTGTACACAGTATATCATCTGGACAAAATGAAAAATATAAAAACTTTATTCAGCTTTTGTAATAGTTACATTTTCGATTTGATATACATTAAGTTAACTTTCAGATATTATCAATGATGTATTAAAGTTAAACTAGTGTAGTTTAATGTGTATTATTTGGATGGTACCCTCTTTGATCATTTCCATCATTTTTATATTTTACCTGAAAACCACTTTAAGTTTCTCAGTCACTTCAAAATGCTGACTGTTACATTTCTTTTCATCTTATTATCAAACATAATAATGGGATGGCATGTTCTGTTTTTTTATATTGCTTTGGGATTTGATGTAATACAATAAAATATGTTTCATTCTTCATAATAATTTGATGGTTCTTATGCTGGTTGAAATCTTCCACTCCTTGACAACTACTTTATGGCTTTGTTGAAATACCAGTATTATTTCTCTTAAATTATATTTCCAACTGACCCAGTTTTTTACTCATCATCTCCGAACTCTACTTATCACATAACATCTCACAATCAACACAGTAACTCCCCTGTGCACAACAGGATGGAGCCTGTAGCACACAAGCTGCAAAAGACAAGCAGTCCCTGTGAACTTTCTGACACTTTGGGCCTCACAAGGGATCACTTTATATCCTATTCACCAGTCAGACACTGCTTCAGGTATTGGGAAGCAATAAACATGTTAGCTGACAAAAGCGAACAGGGCCTAAGATTTCTCCTTTGGATGTCTGAAGTGGATTTGAGAAGGGTCTGGCTGCAGACTGTACGTCTCTCAAGGCCACTTTCACAGACCGTTCATCTTTGAGACACCATATCTCAGGAAGGAAGTGTCATAATCTGTCAGTTCAATGTATTTCCAGTGTTAGGTTTAATTTTCAAATTCAACCTTACTCGTAAACACGGTCTGACAGTTACATTAATGACCACATTACAAACAATACAGAGTAAGTAACATTTAAAAATAAAAACAGAAAAAAGGTCAGAGGTGTATCCAGGACTAAATTATGTATAGACCAGCTTTAGAAATACTTGAGCAGTGGCTTGCTTTATCTTTCTTAGGTTTAGCTGAAGCTTATATAGCTGAATTCATGAAATTACCACATTGCAAACATTATGGACTAAGCAACATTTCATAAATGAAACAGAAAAAAGATTAGAGATCTAATCCAGGATTTAATTATATATAGACCTGTTTTAGAAAAAGTGACCTGGCAGTGGCGTGCTTTAACTTCATTAGTTTTAGCAAAAGCTAACATTATGTTGGCTCAAAATTTACATTACTGTATAAGCAAATGTAGCGAGACAGCTTTAGCTATGTGAGCTTTGGCAAACATAGTTCAAGCTAACTTAGCTAAGTGGATAATGTTGATAGCTTGCATAGCTGCTTTATGAGCTTTAACTACTTTAGCTATGTTATCTCAAGCTGTGTTAGCTAAAGCAATAGGACAGCAATAGGTGGACAGTGGCACAAATGGTAGAAAAAGTGATGAAAAGGGTTTAAAAAGTGGGAAAATGGGTTAAATTGGTGAAATGGCTGGAAAATGTAGTAACTTGGATTTCAACCGTAGCAAAAATGGGTTGAAAGGAGCAAAAATATTTATAAAGTGGCAAAAGTGGGAGGGACAAATTGGTTAGATTAGGCACAAATAAATAATTTCCTCATCAGAGACCAATAATAGCCTGACACAATTTTGAGCTCTAAAGTGACGTATGCTAGCTACTGATCCAACACACATACATTGCTACCCTCAATAAATCATGACATGGCAGGGCCCATTCACTGCATTTGCCATGGGCCCAGCCAACTCTCTTGGCAGGCCTGCTCCTGGTACACTCAAAACCATTGAGTAAGGAACAATAGACACTTTGAACTCTCAACCATATTGGTGACATAGCAAATATGGCACTGTTAGCAAGCTAATGGTCAAATTTTGATTATCAATGATTAGTGTCTGTTTTTAACTTGTTGTCCAAAAAGGTAGGAGAAGAAAACAGATTTGATTAAACAGTTCTCACTTCCTGTAAGTGCAAAACTATAGTATGCAATTCAGGGCCATTGTGATTAAGTGTTCTGTGCTGCATTTGGGTGTACTCTAACACAGTATACTAACAGAAGTTTGTGATTTGTGACACACAGACTGCATGTCTTGCATGACTATGTTTCTGCAGTTTCACCGGAGGAACCAAATAACAGTCAGGTGTTTGTGTTTTAAATAGGGATGCACGATATTGGATTTTTGCCGATATCCAATATGCCGATATTTTGAAACAAATTTTGGCCGATACCAATACCGATATTTAATTACATTTTTTCCACTGTTAAAAACACCAATTCTATCATGGACTACAATTTTTTTTTTTTAAATATTGGTAGTCTATTTTTGTACAAACTGACAAAACATTTGATTTTTATAAGAACTGAAGGATATATATATATATATATATATATTTTATTTTATTTTATTTATTTATTTATTTTTTTTTCCCAAATACAGCCATACACTAATGACAAACTGACAGTAATGTCTTTGGGTTACATGTGTACTACATGCTTACATGTATTTTTAACAGTACAGCCTAAGTCATCCGCATTTTTGAGGGCAATAAACAGCAGCAAAATAACCGGCTGACACTGAGCTCCACAGTGCAAAAAAGAAATAGCTTATAAATTTAGACTGATTCTTCTTAAAAGTCAGCCAGTTTGCGTGATGGCTCCCCGAGATACTCCTGACAAAGGGCTTTATTTAACAACAACAACAAAAGATTCTTAAATGCAAAAAAACCTAGCTATAGTTCAGAGCTTAATTATGATTCTAAATTTCTGAGACTCAAGATGAACAGAAATAAAACTTCAACTAAAGTAGTTCTCCTGATTGTGCCAAAACAGGACAAATTAATTAAGCAACCAAGTTTAATGATATTTCACTGTAAACAGCTCTGTAACAACACACTGACACAAACATCTCCAATGCTGGACACACCTTCGTCCACCTTCAAGTGTGCACGGGAGGCGCCACACAGAAGTCCGTCATTGCTTTTGCCATGTTTTGCGCCTGTCACGCAGGACAACGTGCACATTCTTTTTATCTCTATTTTCAATGTCCCAAACATGTTATCAAAAGCGGCTGCAACTGCGGCTGCTGAGTGAGCACTCCTGTGAGTGTTTGAGTGACAGCCTTTTTAAGAGTGAATCCTCATCTATCCACGGAGGCAGCGAGGCTAAATGTGCTATCAGGATGGACACTTGATGTCCATATATCCATGGTGAAGCTAATATGTTTAGCTTTAACGAGGAGCTTCTCTACGTGACTGGAAACTTACTTTTGCAGTTCAGGTAAGGCTATAAGCGCCTGCTAGGTATAACGTAGCAGGGCTATAAATGCACCATAAGCCGGTATATTCCATCACGCTGAAAGGCTGATTATTATTATATTATTATTTTGACTGAACTAGAGGCTGCTGCCGAATTTTCCCTGGCACGAAGTTTTGTCATTCTTTATAGTCCTTGTAGTCATCAGGTTGGCGGTTTTTTAGATGCGAAATTAAACAGGTGGTGTTAAAGGCATGTTGCCAAGCTCCTACATGCATCTGATGTACTTTACAAGCGATGCAAACAGCTACTTTGCTGTCTTGTTCCCACTCCTCAGACCACAGCTGACATGTTGTTTATTGTTGTTGCCGCACGTCCGGCGTTATCGCGTGCACTTAATTGTGACGTCACATCATCAGCCGTGCACATCGGCTTAAATTTTTATTTTATTTGGCTGATACGATAATTAACTTTTTAAGCTATTATCAGCCGATACCGATATACTACCAATAATATTGTGCATCCCTAGTTTCAAATTATGATGGTTATCATGATTACCACCATTTATGAATGTTGCAAACTTGATCCTGACTGACATGTCACTAATGCTGCATTCCACCTGGAAGTTGGATGACAAGGTTCAGAAGATATCACACTCGAACTGACCACATTTCAGTTTCTACAAGATGGTAACACGGGGTACTGAAGTTTCTCTAAGTTTCCAAGCCAGAATTCTGAGTTCAGGGTGAGATGATATATCCACCAGTAGCTTCCAGTTGCTGCTTCTACTTTACTGTCAAGCAGTGTATTTTGTCTGAAACATGTTCTATTATCAGGAACTTATCTTCTGGGGTGACATTTCGGAGGAACTTTGACTAAGCACAGAACAGGATGGGTGACAGGAAGAAACGCCTTACATAACTGCACTCTTTCCAAAACCATACTGTATGTTAGAGCAGTGTCTCATGTGCAAGCATCATGTGGCTCCACCTTTACAAAGGAACAGACACCACATGAATATCAACAGATTAGCCTACAAAAATCTGTGAGTTTCGTGATTCCTGCAAAAGATTCATCCACGGTGTACAGGAGTGCTTTGAGAAAGGTATGCCATTTAAAGAATTTCAAACTTCAGTGCAGTCTTTTAATGAGCTTTATGTAAATAAATCGTTCAACCCTTACCTTGAATTTAAACAAATAATTCTTAAAACTTTATACTTAAAATAACCATTTGTGTTGAAAGGTTTGTGTGTTTTGTGCTTCAGTTGTTAGCTTATTTCAAACAACAGAAGGTGGACAGTAAACTTGTTAAAACTTTAGGTCATAAAGCTCTGTCCATCTTTAAGCTGCCTCAAATTTTATGGTAATACTACAGAACAGCTGAATTTAGAGCTTGGTAGAAGTAAAAAAGGTAGAAAAAACACATGGAGTGTTAGAGGAGTTTTACAGCTTCAGTTAAGTTTATTTACATTCTCAGCAGCATAAAATAATAGTTTAGTATTTCTCCCAATTTTATTGATATCCATTTAACTCAAAATGAGCTAAATTAAATGTTTTTCTTTGTTTTGCTATGCAGAGAAATAATGGAGATGACAACGTTACCCGACTATGAAAACACAACAGCTGATCCACCTTACACAACAGATGCTGCATTAGATGAGCTGAGCCAGTCTCTCAAATGCATGTCTCTCATTGTTTACTGCCTGGCCTTTGTTCTCGGCGTGCTCGGGAACGGAGCTGTTATCTGGGTGACCGGGTTCAAGATGAAGAAAACAGTGAACACCGTTTGGTTCCTCAATCTGGCTGTGGCTGACTTCCTCTTCATTGTATCTCTGCCTCTGAGTGTGACCTACCTGGCTTTGGATTTCCACTGGCCTTTTGGGAAGTTCATGTGCAAACTCAACAGCACACTGAACTCCCTGAACATCTTCGTCAGTGTCTACATTCTGGTTGTGATCAGTGTGGACAGATGTGTGTCTGTGGTGCGGCCTGTGTGGGCCCAGAACCATCGTAATGTTCGTAAGGCGTCCTGTGTGAGTCTGGGTGTTTGGGTGCTGGCTCTGGTTCTCAGTACTCCAGACTTTGTCTTCAGGAACACTCAACTATCTTCTGACAACCACATCAGCTGTTTCAGCAACTTTGCCTTCCCTGATGAATCTAATCCTCCAGTTTTAAATGAGTTAGTAGTGTTTCGTTTTCAGGTCATGACCATCACCCGCTTCCTCCTGGGATTTGTAGTCCCCTTCACTGTCATCGTATCCTGTTATGCTGTGATAATCCATCGTCTGAGGAGAAACTGCAAGATGACCCGCATGTTCAATCGCACCTTTAAGATCATCGCAGCAGTTATCCTCACCTTTTTCTTCTGCTGGGCACCCTTTTACATCTTTGTTCTACTTGACTTGGTTAGTGCTATGAATAATTACGCGGATGAGACATTAGGGAGTGTCGTCTACATTGGCACCCCTATAGTAACCAGCCTGGCCTTCCTCAACAGCTGTCTGAACCCACTACTGTATGTGTTTGTGGGCCAAGATTTCAGGGATAGAATTCACAAATCAGTCTTGAGTGCATTGGAGGCTGCCTTCCAGGAGGAGCTTTCTCGCTCTCGCTTCAACTCCAACACAGAAGATGCTAATCAGATCAATGAGAGGTCATTACTTAGTACCAAAGTATAACTCAATTCAATTCAGTTCAATTCAACCTTATTTGTATAGCACATTTCATACAGGCGTAAACTCAATGTGCTTTACAGAAGATTAAAAACAAACAGAAAAAGCAATCAGCAATTCAAGCAACCCCCCCCCACACACACACACACATACCCACACACACAAATATGTACCGTGCAAGTCATGTGTACTCCTTAGGGTACACATGCAACAGTCAAAGGTATAAGACAAAAGCAGTGTTTTTAGACCACTCTTACAAGAACTTAGGCCCCATCCACACGGAGACGAATTCAGGAGTATATGCAAAAGTTTTTTGTCACATTGGCATTTCATCCACATGGAAACAGCGTTTTGGGTGTCTGTTAATGATACTTTTTGAAAACTGGTCCCAAAGTGCACAAATCCATAAACAACTACAGTTTCGTCTCCATGTGGATGGCCAACTGCATCTTTCTTGAAACGATACATCACACATAGCGTAGCTCTCTTAAGACACTGGCGCGGGTCTGGCCAAAACAAATCTGGTAGATTACAGGGTTGTGTTGGTGCTGCAGAAGCTACTGAGCTTATTATGGCTTTTACAGCAAAATCTGATGCTCCTTTTCCACCACCACGAAACACACACACCATATGTTCTTAAATCCAATGTCGAGAACAACCAGAAGGGCAACTAGAAGAAAGTTAGGCTGTTTTCGAAGTCGCCTACTATACTAGCAGTGCGTACTGGTTTGCCCAAAATGTAGTATGCAATATGCATTATGCGAACAAATGCGAAAGTTGCAGTATGCCAAAAATACCTGGATGACGTACTGATTTGGATTTTAATTTCACAGTATGCATCGGACCAGTCTGCTTTGCCTACTGTTACCCACAATGCAAAGCACCGGGTCAGAGTTCATAATAGCGGAGAGCGGCAGAACATTCATCAGAGCGACTGATGGTTACAAAAAGTGCCATTACCTTTTACCTTTACCTTATTAACGTGTACTATAGCCAAATAAGTTGTAATAAGGTCACTGTTGTTTTTGTTTTGCTGTTAAGGCTCGTAACGGCTGGAAAGGTGCTGTCAAGTGTCCTTTCACTGCACTATACATGCTAAGCTAAAAACAACAGCTATAAAAATTCCAAAAAATCAAATAAAAATGCTTCCTGTTTTTTTTTTTTTTTTCTGTACGCAAATTGATGGAAAACAATGTGTGCATCGTTTAATATTGACCAGGGTATGACGTACTTCTGGATACCGGAAACCAGGTAAACCGGGCCAAGCATACTACACAATAACGTCCGACTGGCATTCATACTGCATACTACTGTTGAACGCAGTACGCAGTGCGCAATACATACTGCATACTGCGTTTGGCAGGAGTATGCAGTAGGCCAATTCGAAAACAGCCTTAGTGTTAGTTTTCTAAGATGTTCTTTTCTCATTTGGTGCATTTCCGTGGCAGCGTTACAGCACCACGTACAGGCTTGGCATATGCACTACAGCGTTTTCAGTCGTTTCAACGTCGTTTGAACAGGGCCTTAAAATGTCTACCGACCTCAGGACAACTAGCAGCTTATTCCATAGAACAGCACCATTGTGGCTAAATGATCACCTGATTTGCATTTTACTTTAGGCACATTTAGAGGGCCCACACCTGAAGATCTGAGCAACCTGGTTGGGTGATAGTGAGTGAGCATGTCAGAAATGTACTGGGATGCCATATCATTCAGTGATGTATAAACAAGAAGTAGCACTTTAAAATCAATTCTATATGGGACAGGAAGCCAGTGAAGATTTTTCAGAATGGGTGTGATGTTTTCTTTGTTCCTGTTAGAATGTGGGCTGCAGTGTTTTGGATGAGTTGGAGGCAATTTATTCTCTTTTTTGGAAGTCCAGCATAGCGTTACAGTAATCTAATCTGTTGGATATGAATGCATGGACCAGTTTTTCTGAATCAGACTGAGACATGAATGATCTAAGTTTGGAAATGTTTTTAAATGGTAGGAGGCTGTTTAAGTGATGGCAGTTATATGTTGTTGAAAGTTTAAGTTTGTATCAATTATTACTCCAAGACTTCTGACATGCTTGCTGTACTGAAAAGGAAATGAAGATGAAAGCAAAATGAATTCTTGTCTCTGTTTTTGTGGACCAACTAGCAGGATTTCTGTTTTATCTGTGTTAAGCTGAAGAAAATTCTGTGACATCCAGTGTTTTTTTTTTCATCGATGCATCTGACCAAGTGATTTATGGGACTGAGATTGCAAGGGGACAGTGAGACATGAAGCTGTGTATCATTGGCATATGAATGGTAGGAGACATTATGTTTCTGAATGATTGAACCAAGTGGGAGCATGTAAAGGCTAAACAACAGTGGATCCTGAGAGGCCTATGGAATTTTCAAGTCTATGGAGTAGGATGTTATAATCAACTGTAGCAAAGGCGGCACTCAAATCTAATAACACTAAGATGGAGAGTTTGTTGAATCATTGTTGAGTTTTAAATTGTTGATAACCTTGACCAGTGCTGTTTCAGTGCTGTGATTGGTTCTGAATCCTGATTGGTAGACATCATACAGATTGTAATGGGTTAGGTAATTATGTAGTTGATTGTAGACAACGTTTTCTATGATTTTACTAACAATGGGAAGGTTGGAGATGGGCCTGTAATTGCTCATTATTGATGGATCAAGCTTGTTATTTTTGAGTAATGGAGTGATAATGGCGTGCTTTAGAGAAATGGGGAAATCACTAGAATGAAGAGATGCATTGATGATATAGAGCAGATCTTGTAACATTAGACAGCCTCAAATAATTTGTAGAAATGGGGTCGAGAGAACAGGTAGAGGATTTGAGGTGTTTGATAACTTCCACAAGGTCACTAATGGTCACACGTTTAAAATTGCACATGTTGGTCTTGGTATTTTTGTAAATTGAGGAGCATAGAAGGTCAGAATTAGTGTTTTGTAATTGAAGAGTCTCAGATCTGATGGTGGTAATTTTTTCCTTGAAGTATGTTGCAAATTCATTACACTGGTTTGAGGAGAGAACGTCAGCAGAGGTTGATCTGGTAGGGTTAATTAGCTTATCAACTGTAGAGAACAGGTAGCAGGTATTATTTTTGTTTTCAATGATCATTTTTGAGATGTGCTGTTGTCTTGACATTTTAACTTCTTTATTGTAGGTGATTAGTATATGTTTGTAGATTTCAAAATGTACATACAGTTGGCTCTTTCACCATTTTCTTTCAGCCTTTCTGCAGGATCTCTTAAGCATTTATTATGTTCTGGGTTTATCTCTAATTATGATTTTGTATTACTGATGATTATATTTATGTTTTGTAAGGACCGCCCTCGAAAATGAGATGATGCATCTCAAGGGGCTATCCTTGAAATAAACAATAAACAATAAACAATGAAAATCCTTGCTCTTTCCCCATTTCTCCATGGAGCCTTTGTTTTTTGTTAATTAATTTAGTTTTATGGGTGCAATATTGCACTCACTGTACTATTGAAATTATCCATCATGTTACTGTGCAAAAATAGTCTGAGAGTGCGATATCCAGAATATCAGTGAGACCTTTAGATATAAGACTGATTATGGCATGAAGGGCAAAAAGCTTAGGTTAAACTTTGATCTACCAATGTTCTTTATAGGCAGTTGTTTTTACAAGGACTTCTTTGTTTTGCCGTAAAATTTCCCTCATGGAATTACTTCAACCTATCAAAATTCGAGTTACAGGAGCTTTACTGAGTTGCTCTCAGATTCTGTTGCCTTTTAACCGAACTCACCATATTTACAATTTCATATGGCTATGTTTTAAGTTAAGTATTGACTATAAATAGGCAAGCCTTTCTGTTTTACTTTCTTCAACATCAAGAGGATCAGACCCTACCTGACAGAGCATGCTACACAGCTCCTTTTACAGACTCTTGTGACATTGTGTATTGACTACTGCAACTCAGTATACTGGCAGGCCTTCCTGCATGCACATTTAGACCCATGCAGCTGATCCAGAACGCAGCGGCACAGCATCACAACCAACTTTAAACACATGAGTGTCCATAGGAGTTATCTTTATCTCTACATGCCCAATTCCTTAATAAAGCTCTCATGCTCTAATTCTGTTTTGGTCTTTTTTATCATGTAAATTATGCTGAAAAATATTTTTCTTCTTGTAAAATTAGTACCTGTGCATTACCGTTTACATCTTTATTGTATATTTTTTATTTACAAATATGAGGATTTTTTTCTAATATGATGTGAAAATACTGTACTGATGTTGTTTGTGTTATTAAAGGCCTTAGAAGTGTGCTTCTCTGATCACTCTTTGTATTTTCATCTGGTTTAACTTTTTTTTTTAGTTTTTCTGTTCTTTGTTAAAAGTCAGTTCTTCACCCTTTCTTATCCTTTTCTATAGCTGTGATCAGTACTATAGTGGTGTGTGCAGAAATGGGTGTACTCTTCATTTACAAGCGCTTTAGAAGTGGGTGTACCTGTGTTCACCCTGCACTACACCACTGGTTGTGAAATTTCATCTAACTGAGTGATTACGAATGTAGGTCGCCTCATCAAAAAGGGATCTTTTGATCTGCAGCAGAGTGAAGGTGAAGATCAGAGACTGCATTAGTGTTCCAGTTGACTTTCAAAAGTTAAAGTAATGTTTGAGAAAAGGGACAGTCCAACATTGTATTCTTACCCTCCTTTTGTCAGTAAATGCACTAGAAGGTGATCTTAAATTTCTATTCGCATTTTGTTTCCAACATCCCTCAACATCAGTACTTTGCTTAATTTAAGACTCTGATCTAAATATGCATGTTCCATTTAAAATTGACTAACTATATGGAAACATTAGTTTTTAACCTCACCAAAGAGGTATTTAACACTACCAGATGCCTGTGTGATGAAAGAAATGATTATGCAATAAAACAAACCAGGGATGGGCAACTGGTGGCCTGGGGGTCACACACAGCCCCCTCCACACACAGTGCAGCCTGCAAGTAAATTTCAGATGTCAAAATGTGTAATCACAAAAGAAAAAATGATCAGAATCAGCCATGAAATCAAAAAAGACAAAAGTTATTTTCATAATAATGTCTGATTAGTAAGTAAAGTAAATGTTCATTATTTGTAAGAAATAACAAAATAACACTGTAATTGTTTCAGTCAAACTCTTTTTCTTAATTAAATACATCTGGTAAAAATAAATAAATTAATTAAAGTAAAGTAAAATATCATCCAACAACTTGTAAATATTTTGTTTGTACATTGAAAAGGTATCTTAAATGACAGGGGTCTGGCTGCAGATCACAGAAGCCCTTTTGGACACACTTTAAGGTTTGAGGACGACCAAGAAAACAAACTTTAGACCTTAAAAACATTTTAAGGTTTAAGAATGTGAGTAAACAATGAAAAAGATTTCAACTGACATAGGTTTGTTGGTCCAGCCTTAAACTCCCCCGATTTATATATATATATATATATATATATATATATATATATATATATATATATATATATATATGCTGAAATACACAGGCAAAATATCGGATGTAACTTTTTGGCAGAAATTTTGTTTTTGGCAGAAATCTGCCGATACCGATATTTGCCTTTTAAGCTAATATCTGCCAATACCGATACCAGACCAATAATAAAGTGCATCCCTAGGAAAGAAATGTGAAAATGGGTTAACAGTAGCAAAATAAATGGTGGAAGGTCACAAAAAATGCTAAAAAATTGTGAAAACAGGCAAAAAAAAAAAAAAAAAATTAAAAATGGGTTACAAGAGGCAAGAAAAAGTGAAATGCAGTTAAAACTGGCATTAAAAATTCGTTTTTTAAAAAAAGGGTAAATAGTGGCAAAAATGGGTTAACAGAGGTAACATGGAAAGGGTTCAAAATGTGGCAAATAGCTTAAATGCAACAAATGGGTGAAATAGGATTAAAAGGGGCAACAACAGGTTCAAAGTAGAAAAATGGTTAACAGGCAAAAAAAAAGGCAAAAAACAAACAAAAAAGGTTAAAAGAGGAAAAATGGGTCTAAATTGGAAAAAGAAAATGACAAAAAAAGGAGTGAAAGTGGTTTAAAGTGGCAGAAAATAAGTAGAATGTGGCAGAAATAGATTAACAGAAGCAAAAATTGGTAAAAAGTGACAAAATATGCAGAAAAAAGTGGATTAAAATGTTATAAAGTGGCCAAAAATGTGTAAAATGGGGCAAACTGGGTAAAACGTGCTCAAAATCGATAAGCAGCGGCTAATAAAAGTGACAAAAGTTGGCTGAAAAAGTGGTTAAAAGAGGTTTAAAGGGGCATAAATAAGTATCTTCAACATCAGACCCAATAATAACATGAAACCATTTTCAGCTCCAAAATTATGTAACTGTTAGCCAGGACAGCTAGCACCCATGCCCCCAACACAAATTAATATCATCGATAAATCACAACTGGGGAGGGCTCATTCTCTTGGTTTGTCAGGGGGCCAGCTAAATCTGTTGGAGGGCCCGCTTGTAATAAAAAAATAGTATGCACAGGCCACGTGAGCTTCTAAGCTTTCTGTTTTTTTAGTCTAATGTTTTCGCCAACTTTGCTGTAGTTATTATCTATCTTTCTGTCTTGGGTTGGAGGGATTCATCATTGACAAGGTACACACAGAACCAATGTAGCCTTAGAGTTTAGTCAGATAGAATGAGACACAGCTAAGTAAGTGCTACTGGATACAGGTCAGAGGGTGCAGCGCTAAAAAGTGAGCACAGGGAATGCTGTTCAAATACCCCTGAATTAAAAACAAAAAAAGGTCTATTCCTACAGTTGATTTGCAGTTTACTCACAGAACAAACGTAACCCATTGCTTACCTCTTTAGATGTAAAGAGTGACAAAGCGTATTTCAAAGTATGTTGCAAAATGTTCAAAGTTCTGCTTTAAACTGAACTGAAAAGAAACAAGCCTATCTCATTGTTCTATCTCTCTGAGAAGATTTGCTTCAGGATTTTCTCACACACTTAGACACACACAAACCCGACTAACAGTTCAGCAACAGTCACTCAGTCTGCAGGCCAAAAAGAGATTGTATTAAAAGCGTGGCAAATATTTGTGGTTGGAAAGCAAAAGGCCAATTCTGCCAAAATATGCTCGAATGTAATCCTGCAGACTTCTTAGAAGCCAGAATATGAGAGGAATTAACAAAGAGTTAACCTTTTACTTAAATGGCACTATCTCTCTGTCACTGTTGGATGAAGGTAAAAATCATAACAAAGCATAACCCTGTATGTTTCATTATTTACAGTAGTTACTTATTATCATTCTTTGAAAAATCAAATGTATTTGCCAGTGTATAGAAACACAGTATACCTCTATTTCTTTATAATTCAAAAGGACTTTCACATTTTAAAAAAAGCATCAAGCAGTGTGACATAGGAGCATCTGGAAAAACAGAAAGTACCGAGAGGAATCTTATCTCTAACAAACCAAAGACAGCAGGAACTCTGATAATGTGTTTGAGAATGGATGCCAGACGGAAGGCAGATAACCTTCAGATAAGTGAAAATTGCACCATCAGCTCCAGTAACAGGGTTAGTGTTGCAAAGATGAAAAATGTGTTTTACTCCAGCTGTCTTTTCTGATAGAAAACAGCATTTATATCCTTTAAATTAAAACTGAAACCCCCTATATGATAAATCACCCAACAATGAACCACACAATAAAAGCTGCAGTGACTTTCTGAGTGCAGAGAGCAGGCATTTTTAGTTGGTTTTGATATTCATAAGTCAGTCTGAATGGTGGCCAACATGACCAACACATTATAATAGACTTATCAATCATCTCAACTGTTTGGAGTAGCAGGGGGCTAGAGCTGATTCCAATTTCACTCTTCCAAATAGAATCAACAGCCACAGTGCTCCACCTAGTGGTCAAATTTGTAAGTGCAAACAAACTGGAATATGCCATGCATGTTTTGATGGATGGATGAGTTCAATGAACTTAAGCTCTGCCAGCGACTACAGTAAACTCACACTTTGTAGAGGCCAACCCTGCTTGTTTCTGCAGGTAGAAGTTGCACATAGATGGCCATTATGGGTCATTCAAAAAGCTATATCAGAGATGATAATGTTTTTTAATCTACTGATATCAGCACATTGTAGCATAACTAAACTTAGAACAAAAAGTAAGGAAATCTGTGTTTGGTACATTATTTCTTTGATGTAACAATGCTCCTTGGCAATAAATTTTATACTGTTGGAAAGCCTGTTTATTACCCTTTTAAATGATGCCACATTTGTAAGGAACATGCATTTGTGGGATGAGCAGCAGAGCTGAGTATGTGGGTTGCGCCCATGAAAAATGTGCCAAATCTTCTCTGCCAATGCCAAACAGCTTATTTTGCTGTTGCTGCTGACTCTTGTTTTGAGCTTCTGGTACCCCCAGGTGCTGTGAGCAGGTGCTGTCGGCCCTGCTACATTCACGTAGACTGACTTGCAACAAATGCTGGTTGAAGAATGGGATGCCATCCCACAGCAGTGTGTGACCAGGCTGGTGACCAGCATGAGGAGGAGGTGTCAGGCTGTTGTGGCTGTGTATGGTTTTTCCACAAGCTACTGAGGCTCCTGTTTGCTAAATGAATAAATTGTTAAATTGTCAATATGTCTTGCTTCTTCAAACTTCAATCATCTAATTCACCACCAACAAACAAGAGTCAATGGCAGAATCAGTCAATCAATCAATCAATCAATTTAATTGGGCTCAGCAGGCAAACTAATGTCACAGGTGTCTCAGATTGATTTCAGTGATCCAAAGAGCCCTGCGACACAATACCATCCATGAGTTTCACTGAAAAACAAAAGATTGATTGTTTTTGACACTAAAATTTCAAATCTGATGGGATGTGTGGACAGAGTTCCCATCATGCACTTGGGTATTGAGTGTTAGATGTGTTCTAGTGTTCTGTGTGTAATTGTGTTTAGATTTTGCCTCTTGTACAGTGATCTCTGCTGGGGTTGTTTTGTCAGATTTCTTGTTGTTGTTTTCGTTGTTAGACACATTTGCACCATGAGTGAAGTTATCCGCTGAGTTAGAGTTTCACCAGTGACTGTCCTCTGGCGTCTTCATAAATCTGTTCCACAATTTGGTAATTTCACGTTTTCATTTCAGGCATCTTCAGATCTCAGTCAACGCAGAGTTTACATTAAAGTGCCAGAGTCTGAGTGGGATAACTTGTCCTGCAGAAACATCTTCAACTGAACTTTTAAAGGTACTGTTGTTATTCTTTATCTTTAGAAACAGCTGTACTGACCTAATAAAAGCATCCACTCATCGCTATTTACCTGAAAAAAAAAAAACAGCTACAGACATAATATAGAGCATTTCCTGTCTTCTTTTTAAAGAGGCACCAACCAAGCTGAAAAATTCAATCCTATATCAGTTAATTTTAAAATATATTCTTTTACTTTTTTTACATTTCAAGGTTTTTTATCCATATGCACATTAATATTTTTTGAATTTTTTTCATTGAGTTGTTTGATGTAGAATAGTTTTGTTGTGCAAATATCAGGCATTTGGTCCTAAAAGTGATAATTATGTTGAACTAAGTTTAGGGTGGCACTTTATTTACAGGGAATTTAAAGTCCCATCTACTTTTATTTGACAAGAACACTACAATAACACAGGCTTTGACTTTTAAAACATGAATATCTATTGCAGTTATAATCATGATTTTTTCCCCCATTGTCATTGCAGCTCCCTGAACAAAAATGCAGACATTCATTTTCTCTTATGATTATCTGGATATGTTTGAAATAACTGAAATTGAACATGTAGATCAGTATGTGAATCTGAGACAGTCTCTGAACATCATGTCTCTGTTTACTCTCTGGTCTTTGTTCTCAGTGTGCTCAGGAATGGAGCTTTAATCTGATTATGTTATTCAAGATGAAGAAAACAGTGAACACAGTTTGTTTCCTCAACCTCCACCATCGGCATTTTGAACATCTTCGCCAGTGTCTACATTCTGGTTGTGATCAGTGTGGACAGATGTGTGTCCGTGGTGTGGCTCATGTGGGCTCAGAACCACAGGAGTAAGGCGTCCTGTGTGAGTCTGGGTGTTTGGATGCTGTCTCTGATTCTCAGCTCTCCAGATGTTGTCTTCGGGGACACCTCTAATGATGGAGTCTTCATCCACTGTGTCCACAACTTTACCCTCTCGTATGACTTTGAATCTCTGTCTGTGGATGAGCTTTGGCACTTTCATTTTAAAGCCATGATCATCAGCCACTTCCTGCTGGGATTTATAATCCCGTTCACTGTCATTGTGTCCTTTTATTGTCTCAGGAGAAACCACACCCTGGCCAGCCAGTCCAGTCACATCTTTAAGATCATGGCTACAGTTATCATCAGCTTTTTCTTCTGCTGGGTCCTCTATCACACCTTCAATCTTATTCAACCCACTGTTCTATGTGTTTGTGGGTCACTGTTTCAGAGGTGAAGCTGGCAAATCTTATCCTGAAAGGTCAGTTTTTAGTACTGAGGTATAAGACTGTCACTGACATGTGAGACATGTGTAATAAGCTATCATTATAACATTATTCATGAGTCACAACAATATCAATTACTTGTATGAAAAATGTGAGTGATACTGATTATGTGAATTTGTCACAGGATTTTCATGCTGTAACATCTAGTGTATTATTCAGATTCTGTTGTCAGTGCCAGTGAATTAAAGTGGGAAGTCATTCATCATTTCTTTCAGTCATAACATTTTTGAAAATACATATTTTCCATTTACGAGAAACCAAATTAAAGAAGCAAACTTGAAATAAATATCCCCTCTCAATGCAACCCCATTAAGGCTGCACAAAGATGGTAACTGTCCAAGATGTAAAACTAAAGAAGGAACATTAATGCATCTTTATACCTCCGCCAAGGAGGTTATGTGATCAGCAGAGTTTGTTGGTTTGTTTGTTAGTTTATTTGTTAGTTTGTTTGTTTGCAACTCAAAAAGTTATGGACGGATTTTGATGAAATTTTCAACAAATGTCAGACATGGCATAAGGAAGATCTGATTAAATTTTGGGAGTGATCCGAATCACCGTCTGGATTCAGAAATTTTTTAAAGGATTCTGTACTGTTGGGAGATAGGGCTAATGGCAGAGGTCTGCGCTCTCCGAGTGCTTTTCTAGTTTTGGTATTGTGATTTGTTGAAAAGTTTTAGTAATTAAGTTCATTATTTCGCTGCATCAGTTTTGACAACAGAGTTTGTTTTAAAACCCTGTGGTTATTTATTAAAGTAAAAAACAGTTTTCCAAATAGATCAGGAAAAAAATACATTATTAATAACTTTAACAAAATTTTCCAAGAAATGTATTCTTTTATTTTGGAAAAAGGAATTTATCCCAACCGTTAAGAATTTTCTAGATCAAATTTATGAATTTTTACTCCTAGAGAGATTGACAAAAACATAACCCAGGCCACATTTTTATAGACTTCTGACTCCCTTTACCAACAAGCTTGGAAAACTTCCCAAGAGGTCTTTGATAACTAACATGCTGAAGTGAAGGGAGCCTGCAGAGAAAGTGAGATTCACAATAAAATAAACATATTATTCTTTTTCCTTCTATAAACGTGCCTCTGTTTCAGTATCAGTTTGCTTGGTATTCTTAGGTATGTAGTGGACAAATGGAAGCAGGAAGATGTAACTCTGCAGTTTCAGAAATTAGCCAGAAAGAAGATGAATGATTAAAAAACTTTAGGGAGTAAGAGTAGCCTACATTTTGGCTTAAAGTGGGGCTAAACAGTTTGCAAAAATAAGGTAATTGGGTAATTCCTCGTCTTATGCATTATTTAACAAACACAAGCCAAAAAAATAAAAAAAACACTCTGGATGCACGATTTTGAAAATATATATATTCAATCGTGATAATTTTGGCTCATATTGTAAATTTGATATCAGTTGCTTTATTGAAGGGGATGATCATTTGTATGTCATTCTTGTTTTGATAAAGAAAAACATATATAGACAAGGAAACTGAAAACATTTTTATTAAACTGGCATTCTGACACATTTCAGGTTATAGAAATATTGCACTTTCTGCTATCCTTTTCAATTAATTTTCCAGTCCAAGTTTGAAGGGATCCTGCAGAAGAACTCTTGGATGAGTGTTAATGGTTGGAGAAAGTGCAATAACCGGTATTGATTTTATTTCCTTTTTTAACACTTTTGAATATTTTACAGTACTAAGTAGGGTAATAGTTTACAGTCTCATTCACACTCTACGCCAGCAGGGGGCGGAAATGTATCAATTTGTTATTTTCCAACCGCCAATGAACCTAAAGAAAGAAGAAGAGGTCTACGTCACTGACGTTACTGTCGCAAGCAGCTCCGGGCATCGCTTATTGGTTTACAACATAACTATTTAGACAGCAGACTGGATATTTTGATGGAAATACAACAAACACTAGAATTCACATGGTGGGAATTACAGTCATGCTTTTATAGGTACCTGCACACATTGGCATCGGAGGAAATGAGCAGGCAGACAAGGAGGCAAAGAAGGCCACAAACCACAGTCGAGTTGGCGTGGCAGTAGATGTAAAAGGTGGCAAAAGCCATAAATGAGGAAGAAAGGACTGGGAGTGGTTTCATAGAATCCAAAGGAAGGTTGGAGAAATGAGAAAAGCAAGTGCAAATCAGAGATGTGAGAAGATTATATCAAGATTAAGATGTGGACATTGTGGGTTAAACAGTACTTTATTTAAAATGGCAAAGCACTAAAGTGGTAGAAGTGATTACTGTGAACAAGAGGAAACCGTAGAGCATGCTATCCTGCACTGTCAAAAATTTGAGACAGAAAGAGGAGAAAATGTGTGTTTCGACATTATAGACATTCTACAAAGGGATTCAGAAAATAAGTGCTACAGCATGTTATTTTAGTATCTCAGACAAGCACAGTTGATAGAGAAAATCTATTTTATTTTATTTATGTATTTATTTTTTAAATACATTTAATTAAAGTGTTACAGTAGTATTAGATATATTCTGGTCCACACTCCTTACCAGTAGGTGGCGGAAATGCACCATTTCGTTGTTTGCCAACTGCCAATCAATCCCAAAAAGAAGAAGCTCCGCGAGAGACGGTAGCCAAGGCCTACAGCCGAAAGGCTAGGTAGCTACATAGCATGGAGCCCTGTCAGCGAGACGTGTCTCACTAAAATCACCAAAATCTGAGATATACTGGCATTTTTTTTCGGTAAGTTGTGCCTTGTTCTACATAAAACACAAACTGATTTACTAACAGGTTCTTTGTGAGAAATATAATTCGGGTTCTTTCCTACCATGCTGAGGGAAAACCATAGCTTTAGCTTACAACATCTAACATAAGCTTTCTTTGACACCAAGATTTGAAAAGCATGTGTAAATTGTAAAGTTTGTTGGCTGTTTGTTAATCACAACGGTGACTGTATCTAAATCCTATGCGAAGAGTCGTCGTCAGGGCGGATTGCCCGTAATAAGGGCAACTTTTACTTCCAAAGTAGACTAATGCTAAAAGGCTAACTACAAGAGCAGTCTATTGATGAGGTATTTAGCCGCCCGAGTCTGCAACATCTCTCTCTCTCTGTATGTTTCTTTTTTAAAACAACTAATATTTGCATACGTCAAATCGTAAAGGCAGATAACGTCCTCGTAAGTACTGAACGTGAATAACGCCTTCTAAACTGTTATTGTGCAGCGTTTGTGTTGAGCAACATAAACATCTATACACCTTTGTCAACGTACGTATTGATTTGCGTTTATGTTTTGGTCTCTGAATAGACATCAAACCCCAATGTTTTCTCTCCAAAAATCATTATTGGTAGTTATTTCATTGTGCTTTGAATTGTGGCATGAATACATGTAAATTTGGTCACGGAACACTTTGACAGCTGAATGTTTTGCATCAAGAAAATAATGAATTGCATCAAAGCTGTTTGTGATGAGATAAATTACCTTTTAATTTACAAAAAAAAAAAAAAAGTTTTACTATGTACTTTGTGTAACTGGTACAAAGATCCATCAAGTTTGCTCTTTTGCTTGAATAGACAGGATGTTGTTGATGATGTTGTCTCATGTCAACACAGATTTATGTAATAGATGTAGTGTCTGTTTATATGCCAAACGTGTTGTATGATAAAGAATTGTCAAGCAGATGTGATTGGCAGTACATTTCTGTGGCCTTGTTTATTCTGTGCGCTTGGCAGCTAATTGCCCCTCATTGCTGTGTGGTGCCATCAAAATTATCGTTTTATTCCAGAGGATTAATGTCTATAAATTGAAATTGACATCTGTGTATCAGCTACAGAAATCCAAGTGTCAAGCTTTCCAATTATAAATTGATAGAGTTTTTCCAATACCCTCTTATAAGCAGTTTACTGAGCCATAGTTGTAGATTCTTCTTCTGAAGGAGGTGAGCAATGTCATCTCTATTGCCCCAGTAGGTTCAGTTTAGCTGGTGTGAAGGCAAGAATAATACTGTTTATCAAAAGGGAACATGCCACATTTTTAAGTCCCATGATCAAGCCCAGGATAACCAATGTAGCAGGAAGTTGTAATTCCTTTTCTCAGTACTCCATAATAAACCTGTTGAAAATTTTTCCCATCGCTCTTAAAGTGCAGAACATATCCATAGCAGACACAAGTCTCTTTGCATCTTAACCAACATCTGTTGGTAGTGTTTTGCACTTAGGTGAGGTGCATGGCAGTTAGATGTATTTATTAATACTGTTATTTGTATGATTTGATACCATCAAACATGACTTCCAATCCTCAGCTAATTTGTGCATTGCCATGTCCTTTGTACATTGGTTTTTAATGTTGATCCACAGGTCACACATTTGATCCTGCAGTGGATAATACATTTGGACAGTTATGGACAAGATGAGCATTTAGTAAGCAATTCTTCATCTAGGGCAGACCAGAGCACTTCATAACTATTTTGACAAAGTGTTGGACAAAAATTATATATATTTAAAAAAATGAAATCTCACTCTTTAAAAACTGAGACAGTGCAAAGATAAACCAGCTGGTTACCAGCGCTGATTGATTTCCAGCCTGTTTAGCTGATTCCCTCATATCGCGATATATCCAATTTCAGATATAATGGCACATGTGCATAGTAATACAAACACTAACACAAGATCCACATGCACGCACTGCTAACACACTGGCCATCTGGATATGAGGTGCCCATCAGCTAAGTGAAAATGCGCTGACCTACTGAAGGATAAACAAAGGCTGTTTCCTAACTGTTGTTCCTTTTGCCTTATGTACTTCTCTGCCCAAAGGAGCACACATCTGCACCTTCTGTATATTTGTGTACTTCCTTCTCCTCTAGCTCTCTTTGTCCTTCACTCCCCATAGGTAGGGAAATACAATGCATTAAATATTTATTAAATATTCCTTTAATAATCATTGTTTGGTAGGACAGTGAAGTAATGAAAACTGCTGTATTGTGTGTTAATTAAAAGATTGTCCTGCCATTAGTGCCATTACCCGTGTTGCATAAAATAGAGATGCACGGATCTACTTTTGTCAGTTCTGTTCTGATGCAGATACATGCAGTCATGGACTAAAGTATTGGCACTCTGGAATTTTTCCAGAAAATACACAATTTCTCCCAGAAATTGTTGAAATTACAAATGTTTGTGGTGTACACTTGTTTATTTCATTTGTGTGCATTGGAACAACACACACAGAAAAAAAAAAACAGAAGAAAAAAGCCAAAATTGACTTAATTTTACACAAAACTCAAAAATGGGCTGGATAAAATTAGGGCTGCGGTAATTGATTCTATTTGTAATCAAGTACTCTATCCATTCTTCTGGTGATTACCGTATTTTCTGGACTATAAGTCGCTCCGGAGTATAAGTAGCATCAATCAAAAAATGCGTCATAAAGAGGAAAAAAAACATATATAAGTCGCACTGGACTATAAGTCGCATTTATTTAGAAATTGACACACTGTTGTCCGTGCTCTGATAGAGAGGCACTTGCGTTGCGTGAAGCGGTAACACCAAGAAGGCCTGCCTGCAAAGTCATTTGTATTCCTCTCCTTGGCAACTACCAGGGCATGGAGACGTAACTGCACCATTGACAAGCCTCTCCGGCAGCACATTGTTCAAGCACCCATCTGTGGACTCGGTCCTCCAGCTCTGGCCATCTTGCTTTCAGCCCGCGATTAGCTTTCTTTGTTTTCTTCATTGCAGTAAGAGTAACCTCTGCCTTTAGCCAGTCCCTCACAAGTTTCTCACTCACTCCAAACTTTCTTTCTGCTTCTCGATTACCGTTTTCATTCATTTTTTCGGTAATGTTTACTCCTTGTGCATGTCAGTCAGTATGAGTTAACATTAAAGAACATGTTAAATTATATATATTTTGATATGTAAGTTGCACCTGACTATAAGTCGCAGGACCAGCCAAACTATGAAAAAAAGTGTGACTTATAGTGCAGAAACTACGGTAATCAAGTACTGTAATAAGAAATATTGCATTTTTTAAATCAGTCACTTTTGCTTTTTTAAGAGAAGTGGTACTAGACAAATGAGAAAAGAAGCTGGGCCCCTTAAATGTACTACTTCTTGATTAAAAATTGGTATTAACAGGTACTTTAAAAAAAAAAATTAAAGTACAATTAAGTTCTGATGGCAATTTACATTTCTTAAAGTTACAAGGAAGAAAGTTAAATAATTAAATTAGATTATGCCATATTTGGGGTTTTAGGGATTCTCTAAATTTTTTGGGTGCCAACACTATTTCTTCTATAATAGTTTATATTTACTTTCCAGTTTGTCATTAAAGTAAAGGGACACTTAATCATTTTAACATTCTCTACTTTATGCATGAATGTAGTGTTTCAAATTATAGCAAGAATAAAGTTTCATCATTCACATAGAGGTCTGATGATGTCTGAAAGGTGAACCTTTAGAATACAGGAATATGGCCTATTCTTCAAAGGGTGTTCACTTTAAATTTTTGCTCATTTTGTGTTTGTGAGTTCATCCACCATAAAAAATATGACCTTTTAAAACCATCCACTGACATGGAGAACACATTTTAAGTATGGATGCAATGGTTACTCTGTAAAATATCGAACCGTTCAGTCTGCTCTGCATGGGACAACACGCCCTTGTGGACTGTGGATTTTCGGATTTGTAATTCATTTTGCACTGATGCTTTACAGGCCATTTTGTGTGTCTGTATATGCATCTGTCCTGGCAGGAGAAAAGCCCTCCCCACGAGTTAATGTCCAATCATTGTTGTTGCTCCACCCACACAGCCTCTCTCATGCTGTTTTAGAGCCGGGTTCATGCTGCCACTCTCACACTTAAGCAGAAAAAAGAAAACGAGCGGAGGAGTTGAGACATTTGAAGAAGCACCAGCTTCATTCAAATCAGCGGTATGGGTTAATTTCAGTTTCACCGTCAAATACAACGATGAGGGAATGAAAACTGTAGACGGCATAAGCATCCTGATATAATGCTTCCCAAACACAAGACAGTGGAGCAACTCGACTTGTTTCCACGCTGTGTCATGTCTCCTTCTCATCTCACCATCACACATCCATCAGCTATGCGCACAAAACACGTACCGAAACTGAACCGAAAAGAGTGAACCAAAAACTGAGGTACGGACCATACCGTGGGTTACCTGTACCGTTGCACCCTTAATTTTAAGTGATAAAGCTGCCTCTGTGACCTGTTGAATCCTGACTGTATGATGATGAACTTTGACCTATTTAGTTTCAGTCTCTGTCTGTGGCAATAGTGTGTTTCTATTTTATTGGTATCAATTCATTATATATAAGTCTTATCAAATTATTTCGGGATGCAGACACTTTTTGAAAAATACACTGTAATCAAGATGTCTGTGTGCTGAATTTAAATGATTTATAATTAACTGTATAACGTGTGCATGTGAGAGAGAGGGGAAAGCACCAAAACAGGACTTGAATCCTGATGCCTGATGGGGTCGGGTCAATCCCCTGAAGTCTGCAGTGAGTCATGCAGGCAGTACGAAAACTCAGAGATCTTTGTAAGTTCATCAGTGCAGGTGTGGTGCCATATTTGCCATGAAGCCACAGCCAGTGGATGCATAAAAACGCAGGGCACGTGCCTGTCAACATCAATGCATCCACTTCTCTTCATTTGAGATTTTCACACCTCAAATCATGCATGTTACGTTATAGTAACAGCAAAAACAAGTGCATTGTGCCAATAAATAGCCTTTCGTGCGAAACACAGCACGCCATGCAACACATGGTGCGATGTCCTGGCTTACAGCATGGGGGTATATACAGGACTGATTTAAGGAAGCCTTGAGGCAGATAATGTGCCTCAAGGAATTTTTTGAATCAAACTTTGTGTTGTGTGCCTGTGTGTATCACAGCAATTATAGAGAAGAGGAAGAAGAGCCGAGAATTGTCTGAGGACTTAAGAAGCAAATTTTGGAAAAAATACGAACAATCTCAAGGTTACAAGACCATCTCCAGAGATCTTGAAATTCCTTTGTCCACTGTGCGTGATATAATCAAGAAGTTTATAACCCATGGTACTGTGGCTAATCTCCCTGGACGTGGATGGAAGAGGAAAATTGACAAAAGAATGCAACGCAGGATAGTTTGAATGGTGGATAAACATCCTCAGTCAACTTCCACACAAATTCAGACTGTCCTGCAGACTCAAGGTGCAAAAGTGTCAGCTCGGACCATACGTTGTCATCTGAATGAGATGAAGTGCTATGGCAGGAGACCGAGGAGAACCCCGCTGCTGACAAAGAGACATAAAAAAGCCAGACCAGAGTTTGAAAAAATGTACCTGAGTAAGCCTCAATCCTTCTGGGAGAACAGTTTGTGGACAGATGAGACTTAGGTAGAGCTTTTTGGAAAAGCAGGTTATTCTACTGTTTTTAAGAAAACTGAATGAAAGAACACTGAAAGAAAAGAACACAGTACCTACAGTCAAACAGGGTGGAGGTTCAAAGATGTTTTTGGGTTGCTGTCTTTTTTGCTTCCTCTGGCACTGGGTGCCTTGACTGTGTGCAAGGAATCATGAAATCTGGAGAAAAGAAAAGATTTTGAGCCGCAATGTAGGGCCTAGTGTCAGAAAGCTGGGTCTGCATCAGAGGTCATGGATGTTCTAGCTGGACAGTGACCCCAAACATACCTCAGAACCTCAAAAAGCACCAAGAAGTGGTTGGAGACAAAGCGCTGGAGAGTTCTGAAGTGGCCAGCAATGAGTCTGAATCTTAATCCCATTGAACACCTATGAAGAGATCTCAAAATTGCTGTTTCAAGAAGGCACCTTTGAAATCTGAGAGACCTGGAGCAGTTTGCAAGAGAGGAGTGGTCCAAACTTCCATTTGAGAGGTATAAGAAGCTTGTTGGTGGTTATAAGAAGCAATTGGTTTCAGTTATTTCTCCCAAGGGTGTGCAACCAAATATTAAGTTGAGGGTGCCAACAATTTTGTCTGGCCAATTTTTGTTTTTGAATTTTGTATAAAATTATGTCAATTTTGGCTTTTTTTATGTTGTTCCAATGCACATAAAGGAAATAAATGTGTACACCAAAAACATTTGTAATTGCAACAATTTCTGGCAAAAATTGTGCATTTTCCAGAAAAATTCCAGGGGTGCCAATACTTTGGTCCATGAATGTATGTACCAATTCTAGGGATGTAGTGTTTTTTGTATTCTTACTGAACCGTCATGGTTCAGGGGTCATGGTTCAATGCTCGTAGCCACACGATGAATCTGCCCAAACTGTTCAAATAAGTAAATAAATAAAAAGAAATGCAACAGTATTTCCTGTCAAGCTTCGTGGCGGTAATACTGACAAGTGTTTGCTAACTGCTATTAAACCTCCAACAAAGAAGAGGAACAACTGGGCTCTGCCTGAGCTGTTGTCTGTCAAACGTCTCTGCTGTGTTAATGGCGTTAACTCAAGGCATACATTTAAAGTAGTGATGACAGTGTTGCAGAAATCCATTCTGTGGCAGTAATTTGACTGGGGATGGCTTTGATGCTGGTTTGCTTCCAAAGTCTGAACTGTAGTCGAAAACACAAGGGAGGCTTATTATACCTGCTCTAGGGCTGGAGTTGCAGGTGACTTGAGGGGGGAGAGCAAGTCCATAGTCTTTGTTCAAAGGTACAGAACAACACTTTAAAGCTTGTTTTCCCTTATCTGTATTTTGGAATGGCATATAATTGTTTGTGTCCACCAGTCATTTAGGTTTTAGTTTATTTTACTGCTTTTATTAACTTCAGAAATATTATCAATTCACTAAGTCTATCATTTTTGTGCTTATTGGACAAAAAGCTTCTTTTTGGCTTCTTCCTGGGGCTGCACGGCGGCGCAGGGGTTAGTGCTGTTGCCTCACAGCAAGATGGTCCCTGGTTTCACTTCCAGGCCTTTAGTTTGCATGTTCTCACTGTGCGTGGGTGGGTTCTCTTTGGCTTCCTCCCACCACCAAAAACATGCTCATTAGGTTAAGTGATTACTCTAAATTGGCCATAGGTGTGAATGTGAGAGTGCCTGGTTGCCTGTCTCTATATGTCTGCACTGTGACCCCCAGGGTGTACCTCGCCTCTTGCCCAATGACAGCAGGGATAGGCTCCAGCCCCCCACGACCCCCAACAGGATAAGCGGTATAGAAAATGGATGGATGGATGAGCTTCTTCCTGTGCCAAAAAGCTGTAATAGATAAAGCAGCTCTGCCAAGTCCTTCGACATCAGTCATGATACCATCTGCTTGAAAGTTTCAGAGCTTTAAAGTTACAAGAGGTCTTTTGATAACCTTTCTTTTGCTTTACTCTTCTCAATACTGCCTGAAGGATGTCCTGTTAGTACCCTGAAAGTCTTCCCTATTGGATTTGCCAAACAATGAAACACTATCTAAGCTACACTGCATTGCTATCTTGCCACATCTCGTGCTCTGCCTCATTTTTGAATTGTTTTGTATAGTACTACTATCACCGTGCGTTGTTGTATTGATACATGAACAAACGGAATAACCTTTCAGTCTCAACTGGCACCGTAAAAGCTCTTTCATGCAGAACCTAACTTGATTTTAAAGAGGATAAACCAGTTACATAGGATTACCAATTTACTCTTAAAGGGATACTTCAACACTTGGGCAAATTCACCCATTGCCATAATCCCTATAGTCTTAGTAATAGGTTTGTTTCCTTTATTATCGGTGCAAGCTGTTTTGAGATCTGGGGGGCTAATATGCCAGCTGCTCAGCTAACACTACGGAGACCTCCAGTATTTCCGGCTTTCCCTCATCAAACTCATCAAATACACAATCCAACAACTCCAAAACGCTCTCGTGGACAGACGTGACCTGCACATTCACCATGCTATCACCACTTTTGATATAACTGGACAATATTTCTTCATCAAAACAAGAGAAAAGAGCTGCACTGAAACGGAAAAGATGTTTTCACTCTCCTCATGGTCTTCTTCGGTATGGGTTTGTGATTGTAAGGGATAAAGTTTTCCTGTGTTTCCAATTGCTGCTGCCACGTTAGCTATTAGCTTGGATGTCATACTAAAAGCTTGTCTTTGCAGAGAAGATTCCTCTGTTCTGATCTCTTGATTGGCCTTGGCATAAATGTATTTATTGTAGAGCTTCCCCATTCCCATCGATGGCAGCGGTAGTCTGTCTGCTCAGGAAAAGCGCATTAGAACAACCTTGTTTTTCTTGTCACTCTGATTGGCGTGTCATGAATGTGACGCACAGAACTTTCCTCCAATCACTTTCTGAAGATTTTTTTAAAGTCGTCCTCCCTAAATGCTTTCTAGGGGAGCATTCCCAGATGAATTTGAAATAAATCCATTATGGATGTTCCGATACAGTTTTTTCCATTCAACACGATACCGAGATGTTAGTATCGGCCAATACTGAGTACTGATCCGATACTGTTGTGAACTTTCTGGACTGACTGTGCAGACTAGCGAACTATTTTAGAACTATATTTGACTCAGAACATGGCTTAACAAATAGAATCATAATGTACAGCATCTCTATGACCCTAAAGTTGTTTTTCTGCCTATTATTGAGTTTTACGGCTAAATATCAAAATACAATAATACAGGGGGCTACCTTACAGGCTTTCTCTCTCTTTCTTTCTCTCCTTCATGCTCTACTCAGGCAGCATGACATGATTATGGAACAGCCTGCAACTGGCTGACGGACCGAAACAAAAATAGCGGTTAGCATTCGAGTTGGCATTCAGGCTAATGGTAATAAATGATCTCTGCGAATCGGCGTGTATCTCTGACCATATGCCTGTGCTTTTCACTGTTTCAGTTCCTTGTTCTAAGTCTATAACTGGTGTTTCTACACGCCGTCTGTGCTCAATTAATCCTTAGACTGCATCACAGTTTTCAGCCATGTATGATGAGTGTCATTTTTGGTGATACATCTAGCACTTTGTGTGATAATCGCACTTTCAACGCTGAAGAACTGTTAGATAGTTTTAATGCTACATGTGCGGATATCCTTGACTCTGTTGCGCCTTTTAGAATTAGATGCACTAAAGCACTTTCTGAACCGTGGCTAAACGACTCCACGCGTGATCTCAGGCGCTCATGCCGGCGCGCTGAGAGAAAGTGGAAAAAAGATCAGCTCCATGTCTCTAAACAAGCTCTTCTTGAAAGCCTGTCCGTCTACCACAGTGCTGTTAAAGCTGCTAAAATGGAATATTTTTCCAATTTTGTCTCTTGTAATAGTCAGAAGCCCCAGGTTCTTTTTAACATTTTTAACTCCCTTGTAAATCCATGTGATAACTCTCCAGTAGTACCCTTGCTCACCCTCTGTGAGAGTTTTCTCAAATTTTTCATTGAAAAAATCTCTACTCTTAGACCTTCTGCTTTCTCCTCTGCTGGCCCAAGGTCTGATCTCACTGTTCCTCCTTTGCATGCTGTTTTGGATCAGTTTGAGCCTGTATCCCTCCCCTCACTGGCCACTGTAGTTAAGCATCTGCGGCCTACGAACTGTCCCTCAGACAGCATACCCTCTTGTCTTTTTAAAGAGGTATTCAGAACGGTAGGCCCTGTTAATAAATAAGAGAATAATTCCTGCCTCAGCACTGGATGTGTTCCAGCTGCTCTCAAACCTGCTGTTGTGCAGCCTTTGTTCAAAAAGAAAAATCTGGACCCCTCCGTGCTGTCCAACTTCAGACCAATCTCCAAACTACTATTTTTGTCAAAAATTTTAGAGAAAGTGGTTTTCATTCAGCTTCAGTCTTTCTTGGTGGCAAATGATATCTACAAGAAATTCCAATCTGGCTTTAAACCACGTCATAGCACTGAAAAAGCATTATTACGTGTTTTTAATGATCTGCTGGTAACTGCTGACACAGGAAACCCTGCCATGATGGTGCTTCTGACTTAACAGCTGCTTTTGACACTGTTGATCATGGGATCCTCTTGGCACGACTGGAGCAGTGGGTGGGCATTACAGGCTCTGCTCTCTCATGGTTCCACTCCTACCTTTCTGATTGGAGTTTCTCTGTGCATCTAGGTGAATTCACCTCATCCTTAGCTCCTCTTACCTCTGGGGTCCCCCAGGGCTCCATCCTCGGGCCGGTTCTCTTCTTGCTCTATATGCTGCCGTTGGGGTCAATTTTCAAAAAATATGATATTTCTTTCCACTGTTATGCCGATGATGTTCAGATTTACCTGCCTTTAACTTCAAAATCCAATGATTCTGTTGGAACATTGCTCAACTGCCTAAATGATGTAAAGTCCTGGATGGCCGCAAACTTTTTGCACTTAAATGAAAACAAGACAGAAATCATAATGTTTGGATGTGGTCCAGCAGATTTTCCAGCTGGTTTTCTGGGCCCCCTTACTCCGAGCATCCGGTCATCACCAGGTTAGCTCAGTCATTAAAAACTGTTTTTACCATTTGAGGATTTTATCAAAAGTAAAGGGATACCTGCCATACAGAGACTTTGAGACTGTAATCCATGCTTTTATTAACACACGACTGGATTACTGTAACTCACTATATATTGGCCTAGACCAGTCACTCTTGCACCGCCTGCAGCTGGTACAAAACACAGCTGCCTGTCTCTTCACTGGCAAACGCAAGTGTGACCACATATCCCCTGTCTTAGCTTCACTGCATTGGCTCCCGGTTGCTTTTAGAATAGATTTTAAAATTTTATTGTTTGTTTTTAAAGCTCTTAATGGCCTAGCCCCCTAGTACCTGACTGAGCTCCTCCACTACCATGTTCCTGTCAGAACACTAAGATCATCTAGTCAGTTGTTGTTGGTCACCCCCAAAACAAGGTACAAAACCAAAGGTGACCGAGCCTTTGTGACGGCTGCCCCTCGACTCTGGAACAACTTGCCCTGACATGTCCGCTCTGCGGAATCAATTGAGGTTTTTAAATTATCTCTAAAGACTCCCTTCTTCTCCCTGGCTTTTAATCAAGGTTGAGTGGACATCCGGCAAAATCTTAACTAAATTTTTAACTTTTTAATATATATATATTTGCACTGTGTTTATGTATCTTGGTATTGTATCTGCACTGCTTTGATCTGTACAGCACTTTGGTCAACCCCGGTTGTTTTAAACGTGGTTTATAAATAAAGTTTGAGTTGAGTTGAGTTGAGTAATTCGATTAAAGTGGGTAAAAAGACGTTCATTATGGGGTTTACTATAGTGGAATTAATCATTAAAGTCCCCAAAAGTCTCAAGAGTTCCAGGCTCACAATTGGCATCATCAGCTGGCTGTCCTAATGTGCTCTGTCTGGCAGATGTGGTGGGAGACAGGAAAAGAATATGGATTACATCCTGGCTGAGAAAAAGGTATAGTTGTGCTTATGTTTGGGAACTGATGATGGAACATCCAGTCGGTGATGACAGATACTTTCAAAATCTCCTAGGGGCATAATTTTTGTTCTCTGAGCAGTTGTCACAGAATCGATGTTTAAGAAGACACTTAAGTGGTGTTTGAAATTGAAGAGGAAGCAGGTGTGCACTACCTTTCAGATTCTGAGACTTTAAAGGAAAGTTACCAAGACATATATGGAGGAGAGGCACAAACTGGAGTTGCTGTTGCTCCACAGCAGAAGAATAATGCCACAAAGTAAAGTCAGGTGAAATTGGTAAGCGTCTTGCTGATACTGTAGATACAAGGATTTATGCTAAGGAATGCTAGGAACTAGAGGCTCAAGGGCTTAACAGTTGTGTGATGCAAAATAGTTGTCAAAAATTCAGCACTTTGAAAACCTATTTTTCACTTAAAAAATTGAGTGTGGCATATACACTAGGCCAACTTAAATACCAGCATAAAGTGCTGAGACGTGGCATCATTAGGCCAAGTGCACGCGTCTGCCACACACTGCATGAGACGTGATTGAAGACTTGTCCCCATACATTGTGTATTGCAAGTGGCTGTGTCAGCTTCAACAAAAGGTGGAGGAAGCCAGAGCAACTTTTGGGCTGCGAGTCTGTCTGAGCTTTGCAGGACAACAGCTCAACTACCATATCATAGCTAGTAGATGTGCAAACTCAGCCTCCACTCTTCCTGGAAGGCTTTCTACAAGATTTTGGAGTATGTCTGTGTGAATTTGTGCCCATTCATTCGGTAGAGCATTTATGAGGTCAGGCACTGATTTTGGACTAGAAGGTCTGGCTTGCAAACTCTGTTCCAGGTCATCCCAAAATTGCTCGATGGGGTGAAGGTTAGAGCTCTGTGTGGGTCAGTCAAGTTCTTCCACACCAAACTCATCAAACCATTTTTTTATATTCCTTGTTCTTGTGCACTGGGGCAGAGTCACTTTAGAACAGGAAAGGGCCTTCCCCAAGCTGTTGACACAAAGTTGAAACATGGCATTGTCCAGAATATCTTGGTATGCTGAAGCATTATGGTTGTCCTTCACTTGAGATGGGGGTCCTGCCCAAACTCTGAAAAACAGTCTCATCCTGTTACGCCTCCATCATCGAACTTCACAGTTTACACAGCGTAGCCAGACAGGTAATGTTCTCCTGGCATCCCCCATACCCAGATTCACACATCTGACTGCTAAACAGGAAAGCATGATCCATCACTTTACACAACATGTTTCCACTGCTCCACTGTCCAGTGTTGGTGTGCTTTACCCCATCTGACACTTGGCACTTGACTTACACCCCTTTCCCACTGGCCGAAAAACCTGTTTAAACACGCTTACAATCTGCTCCTGTGGGAAGTGGGAAAGGCTGTAATCGGCATTCACACCCGTGTCGACTGACCCTGCAATGGACACTGGTTTTTATTGGCACGCCTCTGATCAGCTCCAGTGGGAATGTCACAACCGGGTGAACGCAGGATGACTTCGGCGTAACATGCCTATGTCATAATATCGTGCCTGTAACTTGGGGCAACAAAAGGACGCTGGCAGCAGAGAGATGGGCGTTGTTGTCTCCTCCGTCATTGTTGTCTCCTCCGTCTGTAACTTCTGCAACTCTTTGCCATCTCAGCAACAAATTCCATCCGCCTTCATATCATCAGCCCTCGAATGTCGTTCAGTTTGCACTGTTTGTATATTTTGAAAGGGGGACAAAAGTACAAAGTACGGAAAACAGTCCACTACCATGTCCATTGTTTACCTAGCTGTGTTTCGGCATGCTGATGATGCATCAGAGAGAAAAAAAAAACAGCCACGCAGCTCATCTGCTGGCCATCAGACACGGGTCTGCTGGCAATGGGGAAGGAGTCACTTACCGATTGTTGGCGGGTTTACCCATGTTTTAAAAAAAACATGCTTTTACATGCTAATTTTAGTGGGAAAACAGTATTAGTGATGTGAGGCTTGCGTGCAGCTGCTCAGCCATGGAAACCCATTCCATAAAGCTCCTACTTCACAATTTTTGTTTTCAAATCAATGTCAGTGAAAATTCAGAACTCTTAAGCTGTGGAATCAGCAAGCTTTGCCCACTCTGTGATTGTACATGGTTTCCTCCTTCTTGGCTGAGTTGCTGTTGTTCCTAAATGCTTCCATTTTCTAATATATCACTCACAGATGACTGTAGAATATCCAGCAGGGATGAGATTTCAAACATCATCTTACTGCAAAGGTGGCAACAATGAATGTAGCTTTTGGAGAATAATGACAGAAGGTTCTGTTTTGGCCTAGCTGTTGGGCAGAAGTTCTCAGGCCGCATTATTTTCCACCAGAAATGCATCACACCCTGCCATGCATAGAGTGTATTATAGACCAGAACTGAAAAAAGGTCTTTTGGAGGAGAGGCAGACGTCTTCAAGAACCTCAAATAAGTCCAACTGCCCCCTTGTCCAAGACGAGAACCTACACAGACATCTAGCCAGCCCATGTTGTACTCTTCTGGATATACAACGATGAGGTCGCAATGTTTTTTCTCTTTTTTTTTTCTGTTTTTTTTTTTCAGAGCACAAGACTGCTATCATTACACGCAGCACTTCTGTTAATGCCATGGCTGACACTCGTTGACCCACTTCCCCAACAACCTATGAACTTGCAATCGAAAAGACAGCAGATAACGTCATGATAACAGCTTACAGTGATTTTGCAAGATCACAATTGTAGTGTTGCCAGCCTGTCAACCAAGACAGGGCAAGATAGTTGTAAAGTCTAAGGTGGTGCCATTGTAAAAAGATCAAAAATATTCTGTAGTCTGATCTGGCTATTAAACACTGCATTCAGCTTAGAGGGGTAAAAAAGATATACGAAGATATACTTCTAAATCCCAGAGAAATTTAGTTTTTCAGTCTGATATCAATGACAAGTAATCCCCTAAATACACTACTGAATGATATTTCTCCTTTTGTATCCCCTCAGGTGCTGACAACATGGAAACACAGAACTTTTCAGCAAATGGATGGAAATTTGTCTCCTAAGGAAGTTGTTATAAACAAGTCCGTTGGGAGTACAGCTTTGACTGTTCCCACTTGGAAACCGATTTGGTGGCATCTGGCTTGACTTTTGCTATACTTGCAGATTGAAGAGTGATGCCATCAGCATATGGACAAATGAATTTCATCATGGAAAAGCAGAAATCTGTGAATAATGTTGCTTCGACACAATTAATTGGAGAAGCCAGTACTTTTATCTGCACTGAGTGTGGCGATGGGTTCAGCCAGTACTCTAGTTTGTTGGGACACATGCCCATTCATGGACCTTTGGAGTCGTTTTCTTTTGATGGCTCATCCAATGGATTTGAAATCCCACGAGAGTATGTGTTACTAGAAAATGGAACTCTGACAGCTGTGAATGGCTCTGCTCGGCCTCATTCACCTATAAAACCATCATCTCCTGGAATTCTGCCATCGCATTTTCTCTACCCTATCAAACCAGCATCTCCACCTCCAATCCCAGCTCCAAAGCCACAGCCTTCCCCTCAGAAGGAAGTGTTGCGGCTAAAACCCCCAGAAATGAACACTGACAAGCCTCGTCAGAGCTATCACCGTTGTGAAATTTGCAATAGGTCATTTAACAGCTTGCAAAGCTTACATCGTCACCAGCAATATCGAAATACAGAGAGAGGTTATAAGTGTACATTGTGCTGTAAGATTTTTGAAGGTAGACAGGACCTTAAAAAACACCTCCAAGACCACACTAATGAAAGGTTTCACTGCTGTGGTCATTGTGGTAAGCGCTTCCTCAAAGTTGATGCATTGAGTACTCATCAGAAAGAAAAACATACCTCACCCAAAGCTACAGCTTTAGGTAAATCTGAGAGTAAACAGGGAAAACGGTTGGAGAAAACTTACCCTTGTAAGAAGTGCAAGTTGAATTTTTTCTGGATGTCAGATTATCAGGCACATTCACTGTACCATTGCAAAGGAAGAGAGCCTACAGTGACTTTTTCATCTGAAGTTGAAATTGAGGTGAATTCAAAGCACAGAGAGGAAAGAGCATTTGAAAACTGCTACAATGGCAAATCCACTGACCTTAAGAATGGAGATAGCAAGATCTTTAGTGATACTAACGAAAAGACCGCTCTAGATTATTCTATCACACCATACAGATGTGGTTTATGTGGGGATCGTTTCCAAAGATTGACAGATTTGAAGGAGCATCATCGCACACATCAAACGCAGGAGGAAATAGATCAGCTTAGTCAGGAATCACAAAAAGTCTTCAAACGAAAATTACCTCCTAAAGGCAGGCGTAGAAGGTCAAGTAATCCAAATGGCAAATTGCATCCTTGCAAACACTGTCATCGAGTCTTTAATCATTCTAGTAGTCTATCTCGACACATGAGGTACCACAAGGGTACCATGCACACATGCATGTTTTGTGGTAGACATTTTCCACAGCGCTGCGATTTGAGAAGACACATAGCCATGTACCACAAAGCTGAATTGGAAAAGAAACCTGGTTTGAAAATGCTATACTTAAATCCACAAAATGGTCCTGGGCTTGCTTCTATTAATGGGGAGAAAATCTCAGGCTCCCCTGATGAGAAAACCAGGAGTTCCTCTGACGGTGAACAAGAGCAGAATCCATTTGGCAAACCATCTGGAAAAGCAGGACGTGTTAGTTACAAATGTCAGGAGTGTGGGAAGAGATTCGGGTTGTTATGTGTCTACCAACGGCATTTGCGCTACCACAAAAAGGAACCTACAAAGTGCCCTAGGTGTCCAGCTCAGTTCATGAATGCATCATCCCTTGACCTTCACCTTCAGAATCACCCAAGCACTGGAGAAGCAGATGATGAAGGTAAAACATGTGATGTCAGCAGTTCTGGGGGGGAGCCTGCTCCCGAAAAGGGTAATCAAGTGGACACTGAAGGTGATGGTGTCGATAAATCTCTGAATGATAAAGAAAAGTCTTCAGAGGCTCTTTATGAATGCACTGAGTGCACTGATACATTCTCATGCTTGGAGACATTTGTGCAGCACCAGACTTCTCATGGCACAGAAAACAAGGCGCAACTCTCCTAATTGACCTGAAACTGTTTTTTTTCCCCCCCAGATGTTGAGTGCTGTTGATTGTTTTGATTTGAAGGTTTTTTTTGTACAAACTAGTACATATGAATATAAGATTTGTAATTATGTTAATTCACTACTCTTGTACTTTTTATTTTATTTTATTGCATGAGGAAAGAATGTTGATGCTGGGGTACATTAGGTGAAGGGGACTTTAAAATGGACAAAAAGACACCACATTCATACAAGTTTTAGGGGACCTATTTTTCTCTCACACGTTGGTTGAATGTCAAATATAATGCATCGCATTGTTTTTGTACAGTGTTTTTACATTGTTACTTGCTGATATGCGATTCTGAGAATTTTCTTCTTCATGTGGTCTCCTATTTGTATATCTCCCTTTTGAAAAAAAGAATCAGTGTAACTGTTATGTTTTTTAATTGTCCCATTAAAATTATACATAGACCTTAAAATCCATTGGTTTGCCTTGTTAACTTTCTCAGGCTATTTGGCAGCAAAAAGCCCTTTTAAATTTCATGAGAATGTATTTTTCTTGAATTTACTTGAACAAATTTTCTTGGAATTTTGTCATTAAGAAATTACTATGAAACCATATCACTGAGGTTTCAGTATTGGTTCTTTAAGACCTTGTTTAACGGTCTTCCCATAGAGGCTGCCACAAGAATCATGGGGTATAATGTGTTCAACTGAAACCTACATGGATGTCTTGTGATCATCTTGTACATGTACTGGATTATGCTGGCAGCACATACAAATAGTAAAAGTAGATGGTAGAGTTAGGATTAAGTGGACGCATTGATATCGAAGTGCCTTTTTTTCTTTTCCTCCTATGACTGCCTCTGAATAGTCTTGTGGTGTGTGATCATGACTATAAAAGGCATGGAATTCATGGGCAATCATTTTTAATAAATGAAATCTCTTAATGTATTTGCCTTAGTAATGCAACTATGACACCTTAGGACAACCTCAAACTAGGTAACCTCATGCCTGAAAATCCAGTTTGTTTAGTTTAAGTGCTACGTACCACGCTCAGAAACAGTACACTTCCTTAGCCCTGGCATGGATGGAAGAGGTTGGCCTTGTCAAGGTGTAATTGCCAATTCCCATGAACAAGCACAGGTGCATAATGTGCAAGTTACATATAATCAATATGACTGTTCCTTTTGACGATCATTTTCAAATATGGTGGAGTATTGAAGAGGGTATCTGATCCAAACAACTTAAAATATGGCAAAAGTTAATCTCATGTCATGCTGCATTTTTTCATTTTGTAAACTCCATGACACTTTGGGTCTTTTAAACTGCATGCCATATTAAAACATGTTGTATCTGAGCTATGCCAGTACAGGCCAGCAGGGGTCTGTGGGTGGAGGGGGGAAAAAGCATGATTCAGCATGGTAAGGGGCAACTTAGATTTGCATTGCAGCAAATTTGTCCTTGGGACCACAATTATATTGTTATAGCAATGGTTGGCTAAACATTAGGGTTGAAGGACACATTGGCACTGACTTTGATTATCTTTTCAGTTTCAGACACAAGCTTTCTATTGTACATCGTGGGTCTCTCAAAATCTGGCCATTTGAAACCCCAAAGGCATTGCTTAACCCTGGAAAATTTATTCCACTGTCTAAGGTCGGCCACACACTACAGGATTTTAAGCCTGATTTGAGGCAAGATTTTAACCTGGCACGCCAGATAGATTTGTTTCACACATCCATCCAAACTACTCATTGCGTTTGGGAAAGGGCAGAGCCTTAAAAAAAAAAAAAAAAACTTTGGAGGGTGATTGGATGAACGTTCTCTGCCACATCTTTACAGGCCAATCAGAGCAACAAAACACGTGGCGTAGCCGCTACCAAGCTGCGTCCCTACCAAAGGAGTAAACTCCATACAGAACTGCATAACGCGAACCATGGCAACTGTAGACATGTCAGTACACTTTTGTTGTTTTTAAAAAGAACTGAATGCTGTTCTTTTTTTAACAAAGAAATGTCACTCATGTCACGCTAATCTCTTCTGCCATAATTGCACTGGCCTCTTGTTGCCGCTTGCTCCGCCGCGCCCGAAAGTACTGCCCCTCAATGCTGATTGGTCCTGTCATTTTCTAACATGGCCCAAATGGTTCAGATTTGAGCTTTGCAAGATGGATTTGCCAGTGAGAAACATGGAAACAGGCATATTTTTCTGCTTTGCAAGGTTAGCAAGTTTTGCCTTCCCAGACAATCGTGGGGTGTATCCTGAGTGGAGCCTGTTGCAATCGATTATTTGTCTGAATAATCCTAGTGTGTGGTGTCAACACAATTGCTTTACTCAGTGCTTTAAGTGGGCTGGTATGCAGCAGTACGCAGAACCAGCACTTCTAAATTTTGCCCCTTGACATACTGGGACTTCTTCCAGCTTACACATGCGATCACACAAGGTCGTAGGCAGGTCCGCAGGTGTGTGGTCTCCAGTGATCTGACAGTCTGGCTGAGTTGTCTAGTGTGTGTGTTCAGACAATTAAAGATGAAGCATCATTTGAAATTGTCCTTTCTGTGGTCCCTCACGCCTTTAAAATTGTTTCAGATTTAAAAATCATCTAGTGTGTGGCTGGCTTAAGACTTGGCATAGAGATGGAATCAGATGGCAGGTCAAGAGGTTACCAGCAAATAACCTAAAAACCTTGCATGCTGAAAAAGAGTTCTTCAGTCAAACTGCATTGTATGTTTAAACAAGGTTTCAGCAGCCACTATCTCTGGAAATGTAATTCTAATTGGCAGGACAGAGGCATTCTGATTTAGCCTTCCATCCCCTATATTCATCCATCCTGTTAGTTGATATGAATGGTCAAGGCCAGGGTAATAACCTGTCAGTATGGATGCTGAAACAGAGTCAAGGGTTTCTGCTATTTCTTGTACTGTGTATACAGAAAGTAGCACAAACTTTTCCTTTGACTATCAACTCAAATGTCCTGGCTTGAAGTCAGTGTGACTTCTTAATTGCTTACCAAGGTTGATCTTGAAGACAATAGACCTCCCTTGATGCACTTGTTCATCAAGGGAGGCCCATTCAAATTATCCAAGAACCCTCTCTGATTATCCATCAGCTGCTTCTGGTCACAGTAGTATTGCTTCATCACAATCAGAAAGAATCAGCCAAGTTCTCATTAGTTTGAGGAACTCTTTTTTTTTTTTTTTTTTTGTGGAAATGTGGATGCCCGTTCTGAGTATTTCAGTGTTAGTCAGATTTGCAAGACTACAAAAATAAAACGCAATAGCATAGATGAGGGACAAGGTAATGAGTGACTTGCATGTCATAGGAAGGATTACTGGATACAAATAACACATCTCCACCTTCTCCTGTAGTGCAACAGTGAAGTGCCTCCACAATAGGTGTTGACAGTACTGGTGACATCATTTGGGGGCAGAGTAGCAGCTCTTCTATGGGCACCTGCCATTCTTTCCAAGGTCTGATCCAGCTTACTGCACATTGGGTGCCCAGGACCCGGTGAGTTGGATCAGGCCTTGGGGACAGCCATGTGCATTTTGAAGGGGTCAGCAGGCAAGATACCTGGTGTGATGGGGAATGGGTCAGATACAGGCCTGGTTGGTGGCCATCATGAGGCCAGAGCGGTACAGATGCCATGCTCCCATGCCTGACCTGAACTGAGAGTAGCATAGTGGACTTTGTCATGGTTTTGTATTCCCGCACATTCTACAAACCAAAAACAAGTATAACCTATCCCTTATATCACCACAGTTAACAACAGAATGGATTCTGAACATGGAATACTTGTGCCCTACCAAGTAGGATCAGTGCTCATTGAAGGAATCCCTAAACCATTAATATATGCTTCAAGTCAACCGTGTCGACAGATGAGTAGCGAGAACACAGCACTTCGCCAGGGTTGTCAGGTGGGAACACTCCTTCCCTTGTGGTTTGTCCATAGTCCTGCGACACCTCCAGAGGGCTGAACATTGATCTTCTGTGTCCCAGAGCCACCCCCCTCCATGCCAGCTCTCACCACGCACCATGCCAAAACGGAGACATTATCTTACCTATCTTACCACATTGCCCACGAAACCCAAACAGCACACCTTCACCAGACCAAGGCTCTGTACATGCAAAAACCAGGCAGTGACATTGCTGGTACTACCTGCCCAAACACCACTCATAATTGCAACAACAGAAAGACAGCTATTCCTGGTACAAACATTACCCATGAAACTGGAAGAAAAAGGTACACAAGAGAAAATGAGAAAGATTGGAAGAGAGAGGGGGCCTAGCAACGGGGGGGGGGCTCAAGGTGAGGTGCCCCGGTGTGGGCTAAAACCAAAACACACTTCTAACTTAATGATAAAACAGAAAAGACCCCTTAAGTCCCCACAGTTCACAACAAAACAGATAACCGTTTTGGTTTGAAACAGACTCTTTAGGACTTGGAAAGGTCAATGTCTCTAGAGTCAATATACTGCACATGCACAGCGCTAGAGGAGCCACTAGAGGAGCTGCTGGTCATATAGCACTTAGGACCACACAGCATTGGAATGGTTGGGAAGTCGTTCTGTCCTGATGTTCCACCAGTGGTAGTAGCTGAGGTGTAATGGGGGAAACGTGTCTGAACTATCAAAGCAGAACTTTTTATTCATGTCTTAGGATTTTGTTTATATGCAGCTTCCACTGTATGCCCATGCCACGTCTCTTGTGCACCACAGAAATGTTGCCTAATGGGAACCTACATAAAATGAGACAACTGTATTACTCTCTTGCAGATAAAATGTTTAAAAGCAGGTGATACCGGAGCTTCTAAATCTCAGTCTGCAGAGGTTCCTCTCCTTTTTCAGTCTCACATAACTAATAAAATTTAACTAATCTAAAATAATAATCAAAAGAACTAGTTTATTTGATGTGTATTTTGATTCTGCTTTTAGACCCATGTCCTAGCTGTTAACATGGAGGAGGCAGAGCCTCTGATCTATACCACAACCAGACAACAGGGGGAGCTCAAATTGGTTTGGTTTCACTTTTGAGTACCTATTATTTTGTCCATTCTCTGAGTCAACAGCAGAGACAGGACTAGCTTATCTGAATGTTATAGTAGTCACCTCTGCTGCTGGACAGTTTCTCCTTGGGATAAGTATTCACGGTCACCTAGCTACTCGTCAGAATAATCAAAAGCAGATTATACAGGAGCACTAGGTTTGGTCATGACAGTGCTACAGCACCATTATAGGCTTCAAAGGAGACCATTTTTAAAGAAGGCCCAATAGAATCAGTTAAACTTGTTATAAAATGTTGCATCATTCATTCATATGAAAATTGTAACATCACAAAGTACTGCTGTTCCCTGGGACTTCTTGTAACACCCCTATAAAAAAAAGGTGTCTTTTCGAAACCACTAGGAACAATAGGTCCTGCACTTCTGTAACAGGCCAACTCTGCAAACATCTCCTTGATGTCTTTTCTGTCTGTGCTCCATCGAGAATCACAGTGTCTGTGCCCTCCCTGGCTCTGCAACGAGAATCAAATGCCTTTTTCATGTGTGAAAAAAAATCTCAAAATATTACAGGACTACCCCTCAAATCTTTTTGGCCTCCCTATTTACACTTGCACCTCATTTAGGTAAACGTTTGATGTGATGGGCTGGGAGATTTCTGTAGACATGATGTCAAAAGGAAAGCATGTTAGAGGCAGACAAAGAATGAGAGACGATATGATGACAGCTGAAGGCCTTCATCAGTCCTTGGTGTGATTGGACATATTGGGCCTGTTGCCTGCTGGTCTTGACTCTTACTTGCTGCATTTGCATATCCTCTTACTTTACATTCTGATGCAGAGGTTTTACCCAGGGACAGGGATAGGGGAAATGAACAGATTTAAGGGAGCTTTCAGTGCCTTTGTGCATGTGTAAAAATGCCAAAAGAAATTTTGGAGCAAGCCATACAATCCGACACAAGCAATCTAGCAACTGGTAACACTTCACTTTCTGCCTCTGTGGGCTTCTCTCCCCTGAATACGAAATCCACTTGAGAATGACACAATTGCTCCCCCATGGGACTGATGTAGGACAGGGCCTGTGACTTCAGAACCCATGATATTGCAAGCGATGAATGGGTTGTAAGCCATGCTTGCCCTTTTACAGGAATTTGACAGGGCTTCTAGTGGTGCCCCGGATGAGGGGGGGAGTCATATGGGTCTTTTCCACTTTGACTTCTGGCAGCGCTGGGCTACATCAATCCAAGCCAAGCTGTGATTTACTTTTCCATCACTAGTTTGGCCGCAACGGGCTACGCCACATTGCACCCAAATTAGTCCAACGCTGGAGCAGGGCCCAGGTGCACCCGCCCCACCTCCAAGAGTGCTGCGGTGATGTCAGGGAGTTGTAGACATGTTGATGTAGCATTTTCTATGTTGTACCGAAATTTGAAATACCTGCCGGATTACCAATGGAAGTGGAAGAAGAAACTTCGAAGTAGGAACAATGGGTGCTTCTTCTTCTCAATGCTTACTGAAGCACAGTTATGCAATGTCAGTGTCTCAAGGGGCCGTGTCATCAGCTCAAGACTTGCCTTCAAGCGGGTAGCTTGGTTGCGGTGGAAAAGCTCCCCTGCTACGCTGGGCTGACGCGCCTTGTCAAACCAAGTCAAGCCGAGTGCTCAATGTAATGGAAAAGCCCCGATAGAGTGCTCCTTTAGGGGTCGTACTGAAAACAGCCCAGATTTCTCTAGAATCATACACCTCCTCTTTAAGGTGTCAGAGTAATCTAATAGGAATACTTACACCTCCAGCCCACCCTCCACCCCCAACTTTGCTTTATTAGAATTAGCAGGCAGGGTCTGAACTCTTGTGTCCTACCAAACCAGCTATTTGAAAGCATTGTAAACCTAAAGCAGCATTTGTCAGGTGTAGAGATGGAAGAAAGGCAGGTTGGAGATCTTCCCTTTTTTTTCCTCTTCTCACACCACCACATCTGCTACCTTTTGTTTGTACCATTGATTCTGGACAGGTAACAGAGGTAAAACAGTGTAATCATTTGAATTAAATGATTCAAGAAGATCAGTGATCTGCACATTTAAAGTGATACACACCTTGTATCACTTAGAAGACATCACTGGACTGTTGGTGTACAGGCAGAAACATTAGACAGGTCAGGGGATCCAATATCCTGTGTATTATGTGGAAACACGTGTATATTTTTCTATACAGAACCATGTGTGTCTTTCTCTCCATGGGTACTGGTTCCTATGTGCCTAGGGGGTTTGCAGTAGGTCTGCACAAGAAGCCAGGGCGCCATTTTGTTACAAGCCTTGTCCACAAAATGGTTGTGAGCCACATATTAACCCTTTAAGCACCGACCTAATCCAGTCCACTGAGTCTATCAGGTTCTGACTGAGTTCCTCAGTTGTTTTGAGGGTAAAAATGCAAACAAGTGTAGCTGAAACTGCATGTATGAACAGTTCTCCCCGGATGACGGCTGAATTCAGCTCAGTCTCTGTTGGCACAAGTAGGTGCTACCTTACCACCAGAGCGTGCAGGGAGTGCAGGAGCAGCTGCAGCAGCAAGGAGGCAACCGCGGTACAGTCGACCGGAAGGAGTAGTGCTACCGCTCCGCCAAGAGCTCACAGGAACAAGCCACAGAGAAACAGAGGGGCGGGCGCTCTTTGATTGTCTGCACCTTGTTATTGGTTGTAATTATTACACCGTTGTATAACGTAGTACAGTTTCGGACACATTGTGTGAAATTGCGCAAAGAAACACCAGCGTGATGGAAAGGGACTTAAACCTAGCGCTGGTTTTAAGTACACAATAACAAGCCTAGCAGTGTGTGTCGTGTGGCATAAGGCAGAGGTTTTAAGGTGGACCAACTACAACAGAGCCACAATCCAGAAAGAAAGGAGGTCTAGCAGGACAGACGGAAGCCATCGCCAGGAGGACTGGAGACGGAGCTTGCTACGTGATTAATAAAACGAAGAACACGTTGGTGCCGGACTATGAAGGAAATGTAGCGGTGGAGGACGGAAAAGAGACACGGAGCATGCACTGGTAAGGGATCACACTTAAGATCGGCTGTAGGGAAGCCATTAGCTGTTGGTGTCGGTGCTAGCTAGCATTTTGTTAGACAGTTGAGCAGCTAGCTGGCTAGTTTCACTCATATTAAAGAACAACATTAATGTTGAATCACCACACGTGGTTACAGTCATAAACCACGCTGCTGCTGAGGACGAGGCATTATGTATGTGGAGCTAATAGCTTTTTAACATGCCATGTTTTCCTCTTAGGAAGGTGGTTTGTAGAGCAACATCTTACAAACACAACATCCAGCCCAAATCAGGCATCATCCAGGTGGATTTAGAGCATGTAGGACAGTTATAAGAAATGCCAATCAACACTAAAACTTTACAGAATAAAGTTTTAGTAATGCGCAAAACCTAACTGGAGAGCTTTTAGACTGTAACCATGGTTGTTTTTGAGTAGTATTAAAGTCATGAAACACAATTACAAGTGGATTTTGCTCCTGCACTACATGCATTTATTGAACTAACGCACCTCAACACTTCTACAAACTGAACCCTGAAAAAAGTCACCAATGCTAGGGCTGGGCAGTTTATCAAAATTTAGATCAAATCACAACATGTTCCTCTGCAATTTTCAAATTGCTGAAAGTGCAATATTTTTTTAACCTAATACAAAATACCAACTTAATATGTAGATTTAATCGACACATAGATTTTGTGTTTTACACAATATTGATACAAAATATCAAGTGTCAGTTTTTTAGGATAGTTTGTAAAACATCCTACTTTTCTAGTTTTTGTGGATGTTTTTCTTTATCAAAATGAGAATGACATTAAGATGATATACAGCAATTCATATAAAAAATGCAGTATGGGTTAAAATAATAGCAATGAGATCTTTTTTCCAAAAACGTTCAGCAATAGTTTATCCACTGAATATTATGTTGTTTATATGGAATGGCTTATTGCTTGCATTTGTCAGGAAAGTACATGAGATGTGGAACTTAAAAGCAATTGCTTATTAAATCGCAATATTGGGAAAATAAAGGGCAATTAGATTATTCTCCCTAATGGTATAGCCCATACCAATACAAATAATGAAAAGTGGCTCAAGAATTATACAGTATACAAATAATATTAAAAACAACAAAAAAAGAGTCGCACAGCCTTCGACACAAGTATCAAGTATAAGCTTAATCCTAATAATCTTGTTTTCATAATCGTGGGTGCCAAAAATTGACATTTAAATTGAAACTCAATGAAGTGTCCAGCATTTGATGATCATAGACTACCATCTCCTGTTTATTCCCTGTTCTCTTCCCAAGCTGGTTTGAAGTGCAATGTCTTACAGTTCATTCCCAGTCAATCTGATAGCGCAGATAGTTAGGGTTGTTCAAATCTGATACCAGTATTGGAAATATGTTCAGTACTGCTGAAAATGCGGGTTATGGTATCAACAAGTAAACTTGTTTATGTACCAATCTGATATTGACATTGTCATGTGAAAAGAAGTGATACAGGTTAACAAACAACTTTGAACGATATGTTGTAGCCCCTTTATTCCAGTTGAAGCTAGATGTTTTGCCATTCTATTGATGCTATCCATGCCTTTGTAGCCTTTATGGAAGAATTTTCTCTGACTTTAAAGATTAATTCACACCAGTCTAATATTGAACATCTGTTTATAAATGTTTAAAAATCCATTTTGGATTGTTTTTTTGCAGCTAGCTTGAATGCTACCTGGGATATTGTTTTCCCAGAATGCTTTGTGAGTGGCTATCAACCAATGGCAGGCTGTTCTGTCATCACATTATGCTGTGTCAAACTGCGCATGCTTAAACACACAGATCATTATGGAGATGGTCTGATTAGATCATAATAGAGAGATGGAGAACCTGGGATGTTGACATTATGCACACCAACTTAGCATCATTACATTGTGAAGTTGATTTACACAATGTATTTATTTGACTTTGTCTTGTTAGCGAAGTGCAGTTATATTTTGGGTTTAATCGAATGGGAAAGTATACTAGTACCACACTAGTGTTACCCCCCTTCATGCAGCTTCCTTAATGCTGGACTGTTACACTGCTGTTCAGCCGTTACAAAGTATGGATGAGGCTACAAATGTATTAGTGTCATTTGGTTTGATTGTTGGAGGAGCTCCCTTACAGAGCTGGTGTTCGAAGCTCTTAACAATAATGGTGCCATCAAAACTAAACATTAACACCAATATCAGTTGTTATAGAGCCCAGACTTTCACAGTAATAATGAGAGGAATATATGTAATATGCACCTGGTACTTTAATATTTTTGTATGAACTTAACTACACAGTAATAAGATATTCTTGTAGTCTAATTGTCTTAATTTGATTATATTTTGGCAAGTTTACTTAGGGTGCACTTACATTAGGTTGTACTACAGATGCAAGCAGTTAGCTGGTCAAACGGCAAAATTCTGATATCAAATTAGCCCGCAGGACATGAACATGAGAGGCTTAGCACTCTTGGGCCAGTAGGAACAGTGCAGTATGGCGGTGTTTTGTACTATAAAATGGAATAAAGTTGTATGTAAGCTGTTGAGGGTAATACTCGTGCATAACTACTCGACCAAAGTGATGAGAAGGCACATTAAGAACGATGTTAATCCGCAAAGAGGAACTGGATACTGGCAGAGCTAGCTGCTAACTTGAGCCACACTCTACTCAGCAAACCAGCTTCTCAAAGTACTAGCTGACACAGTGGCCCTGCTGTGAGTTGGACAGTTTTGGAGAATTTTCTCCACCTTGGACTAGCTGGTTAACACAGTTTAAATGCATGTTTAGCCGTATAGGGAAATAACTGCATATACTTAGGCTGTACCATGCCCAAGCATATTTGATCCCCCAAGTGCAATTTGTTTGACAAGTGTGAGTGCTCCATGCTCAAGCATGGTACACTTCCTTGCCATGGCACAGATGTAAGAGGTGGGCTTTGGTTTGGTACGGTTGCTTACACAAGCACGGGTGTGTCGCGTAGACAAGCTGTATAATCAATGTTAATTGATGTGCCAGGTTCTATAAAAGAAAAACCAGAATTGTTTGAACTTTTCTGTGTTCGTCTTCATTGTGTTGACTCTGAGACCATCATGTAAAGATAGAAATGTGTACATTGTAGTATGAAGTAATTGCATACATTCTAGAGGTGGTAGTACTCGGGCCTGAGCAATTTGATTGCAGTGGGGGACTGGAAAGGGGGTGGCCAATCATGCCTTAGCATACAGAGTAACTGGGTCCACCATGAGTGCACTATTTAGATACCTTACCCCACTGATTGGCAGAATGCACACTTTCCTATCATATCCTATTATTATTTTTATTTCTCACTTTTTGGCAGTGTTTTTAAGTACTTTGATCAAGTGGGTATTTTGATATTTTCAGTAATGTGGATGTTCTATACATTTGAGGTCTTTAGCTACAGAATCAATATAATAGAACAGCTGTGTAAAAAGCCACTTAGTTTTATCAGTGCCCTACAAATGGCCTTGCATCAGTTTCAGCTCCAGTAGGCAAGGTGGCATTGGCAACCACCTGCCATGAAAAAGGCCATGATGTCAATTATTCTAACTTACCCACCAAAGTCCTAGCATTTAATACTAGAACTGACACTGAGAGAAATTACCATTACACAGCAATACCCAAGGGCATATAGAGGAACAAATTCCGCCTTACTTCTACCCTTGAGATTGCCCTGGGATAGATCATATTTTCTGCAGTGCAGTTTCAGCTTTTTGTTGCTGTTCTGCCCTGATCCTACGTGATATGCTATGCTGTGCAGTGCAGCACTTGCATGGAAGCTTCCTAAATGCTTTCAACAATGTGAAGCATCCATTTTTAACTGACTGCTGTCATTTCCTACTGTTTCCCCCATTCTCTACTAGGTATTGAACACAAATGCTTGGTGTCAAGGATGCTCTTTGAAATGCACCTGTCACACATCTCAAGCACAAGCAGTCCAATACAATTGTCTTCAGTATAGCTTTTCATAACAGGTGTATGGCTGTCAGAGGGAGAGATGCATATATTTGAGCATGCATTTTATGGTGCTTGCTGTTTAAGCTGGAGCAGAAAGTCTTGAAACCTTGTTCACACCTTGCCAACTGTGCTTTTTGACATGCACCAGAGCCCAGTCAGCTCTGCGTTTTCCATCTGTTTCTGGATATCCTGTGCCTGGATAAGTTACAGAGTGGCACTTGAATTTTTGTGGTCTAAAGTGACATTAGAAAATGTTGCTTTTTCTTCTCTAAATTCCAGTACACGTCATGATTTGGTGTGGGTATCTGTGTTGAGGCTTTGTGAAGAAATGCTGAGAAGACTTTCCCCCAGTACTTTGCCCAGGCAATAGGAACCTGTTAAGGAATTATATGCCTTTTGTATCTCTTGAAAAGTCCCTGCTTAGGGAATAGTATTTTCCAAAGGACCCGGAGCTATGTGAGGTGAGGCTGCAATGCTGGATATTTCTGATTGGTAACTAGGTCAACAATTCTGTTGATGATTCTCAGGTCACAGCCCAGATCTTTAGCATTCCTCCGCGGCTACAGTCAGCTTTTTAACTGTGGTAGTCTTAAAGAAGAGAGGCAAAACATCTTCAAAAAGATTAATTTTTTCAATTGCCCCATCTGATTCAAGCTTTGGATAGCTAACCTGGATGACTGAGTACCAATACCAACATTTGAGAAGATTATAAGTATAGAATGAAGGGATTAAATTAGAATTACATTTGACCCTCTACATCAAATTTCTTTTTTATACAACACAATCATTTTTCTTCCTAACACCTGGCTGTATTAGGATACCAGATTTGCATAAATTTCCTGGGACTTTTGGGTCAGGTCAGGTTTCGGAGCAAATGCCAGTTTTGCACTTTGCTTTGTCCCCTTGGTCCTGCATTGTTCTGGTCTCCTAATGGCCATCATCCAGGCCTGCTTCTGGCCCACCTGGTCCTGGGAACCCAGTATGCAGTGAGCTACATCAGGCCTGGGAAACCGTCAGGTGCCTGTACAAAGCACCTATCAGTCAGCTGGCCCTTCCCACTCTCACTTTTCCTAGCATGTCTGCATTACCTCTAAATTCCACCAGATACGTGTTCAGTCTGTCACAGCAACAGAGCAGTTGGGTTCAGTTTTGGTCAACAAGAGTGCTTCCACCGGCTCTGCTGCGGTATGTCTCTGCTCCATCACAACTCTGGCAGTTCAGAGCCCAAATATGCAGGACTTCTTCATTTGCCAGATGCCGGACCACTGCTCATCAATTTAACAAAGGGAAGCAAGGCAGGAAGTTTCACCAAAACCAAATTAAGATATCCTGAATATAATACCCCATGTTGATGTCAGACAAATGCCAGATCATATTATACTTTACTACATCAACAAAACATCATATGGAGTGTAGCCTAGCCCAGAGTCAATAGGTCAGAGGGACAAGAGGAAGCACATTTACTTATAGATAGGTTACTTACCCATGGTAGAAGTACAAAAACCCACAAGAGAGGATAAAAAGAGACAAATCCAAGCAAGTCCACCCTTCTCAGATACCTGCAGTTTTGAACAATAGCTTTGCTTGTGTTTGTTCTGTTTTATAGCATGTCAGAATGATATTTCTCAAAGGGCCAGGCATGAATCTATTATCATGTAAACTCCTCAGCCTTGCGGGTCAAGCAGTTTGGTGATGCTGCTCTGTGCTGCACGCTGAAAATGCGGTTGGTGAGTGTTGATGGACAGTAGGGCAAGCAGTCAAACTGCAGCGCAGCCATGATGGAACAGAGACAGACTCAATGGATTCCCAGGTTAGACACACAGTCTTGCCAATGATACCCAAAAATGTGCCGAAGAGAAATTGTCACGAAGGAGTTCAGCTTGCTCCTCTGGCTATTAGACAACTTCCAGGCCTCACAAGAGTATAGTAAGACTGGAAGGACAAAGCATTGAAGGACTTACGGCCATGATGGAAACGCAGATAATAATAACCACTGAGTTCCTTGAAGAGAAGGTTCTAGAACTAAGAGTTCATGGTACTTATGGTCAGAAAACACAAGTGTTTGGTCAAGAGGAAGGCATACAGTGAAAGTCTCTGGCACTAGTGTGAGATGGTACTACATAATACATTACTTGTGTAAAACCCCCATTGTCATTTTGCTTATTTGAAGCATGTTATTAATATTAAGTTTGGCACAACAAGTCTTTAGCAAAAGTTTCTGCTTCATAAAGCCACAGCAGAGTGGTTGCAGAGGGATGTCTCCAAAAATGGGAAGATGGTAAAAGGAGGTGGTGGAAATAAACAGCTGACAGAAAGGCATGGCATGGTATGAAAGGTATGGTGGGCAGTGGGAGCTTGCATGGAGGGGGAATGCTGGGACACCAGGGATCACTGCTCAGTCCTCTAGAGGTGTCATTGTACTGACTGAACAAAATGCCAGTGAAAGCAGCTTCCTACTTGACAACCCTGGCAAAATGATGGCTTGCTGCTGCCCCTCGGTCTGCAAGGTTGACTTGTGGATGCACATGGGAAGGGTTAAACTGGGTTTAGGGATTTCTTTGCACAACCTTTTTCCTACTGTAGGGCACGTATGTCTTGTGTTTTCTTTAAAACAAGTCAAACATGGGGCTAACACAAAAGCATTTTTCCACACATGCACTCATGACAGGATAGGCTGACCAACTGTTCCAGCATGCACCTCACAGCAGGAGACTCTCACCATCAGACAGGAAGTGGAGGGTTGGGGACTCAGGATGCAGGATATCAAAAGACAGTTAAAATGGTGAAGAGTTCAATGCAGTGATGACAATTTTTGATTTTGTATCAATGCAATGTGTAATTTGACAAGTGGTAAAGACTTTGACTATGAAGAAGCTACATTACATGCCTTAAGACTGCTGGTTTCCCAAAGATCAGCCTTTAGCATTATCACCTCCATGGACTTGCATGGGGAATTTTTACTGCGCTCAGGGAAGGGTATCGAAGTCTTTGGGTAAAGTCAGGGTGTTTGTTTTTCTTGTTTGTTTTTCCTATATGCAGGTCATTCACACATCTCAGACAGTTATCATGAATAAATGTGGAATCACCTTCCAACTCACTTTCACTATTGCACACAGTGATAAGTCATCATTGGAGTTACCATCCATGTCTGTAGAATGTATGAGGAACCTGAGGTACTTGGACAGAACAAACACAGGGTCTGGGAGTGAATGCAGACTCCTCGGACCCTGCTGGCATGTAGGTTGTGGTCAAAACACCAGCAGACACACTTAGGCCCTGGCCACATGAAAACGAATTCAGGTGTAAATGCAAAAGTTTTTTGTCGTATCCGTGTTTTTTCTACACGGAAATGGCGTTTCGGGTGACTGTAAACGACACTTTTTGAAAACGGGTCCTAGAATGCATAAATCCGTAAACGACTACCGTTTCGTCTCCGTGTGGACGGCTATCTGCGTCTTTCTTGAAATGATTGCGCCACACAGCGTAGCTCTCTCAAAGCACCTGTGCGGGTCTGGCCGAAACAATAATGGCGGACTACAAGGTTGATTTTGTGCTGCAGAAGCTACTGAGCTTGTAAAGTATTTACAGCAAAATCTGATGCTCCTTTACCATCACCGCGAAACGCACACACCATATGTTCTTAAATCCAGTGCGGAGAACAACCAGAAGGGCAGCTAGAAGAAAGTTTGGGTCAGTTTTCTGTGATCTTCTCTCTTTTGGTGTATGTCCATGGCAGCATTACAGCGCCATGTACAGGCTTGGCATATGCACTACAGCATTTTCAGGTGTTTGAGTGGTTCCATGTTTACGCTGATATTTCCTGAAACAATTCCGTCTTTACGGAAAACTTTTTCAAAACGAAACGCCAATATATCGTTTTCGTCTCCGTGTGGACGGGACCTCAGAATCTGCTTGCTTTTTGCAAAAGTGCTAGCCCCTGTACCCTCATACCAAAGAATAGTTGGTGATGGAGAACACATAAGAGACATTTAAAAACACAATATGTATTGTAAAGATGCTTGCTTTTCTAAAATGTTTTCCCTCAAATTATCTCTTGATCTGCTGTGTCAGTGGAAGATTCTGCTAAAAAGTTGAAACATGTGGTGGGAGTTAAAGCATAGGTAGTGAAGGGATTTGTTTTAAATTATTTAAACTTGGTCACATCTATGGAAAATATAAAAGGCCCCCTTTTCTCAGAATGTAGTTGCCCAGCTTTTTGTTGGGCTAAGAGAAAAGAGGGGTCTGCTGAAGTCCCCTAGAGCGGCTTGGATAACAACAAAGGTATGTTTACAGGTTACTTGATTCCAACCAGAGCCTTCTAAGATGGCTGGCCAGTTTCATCTTGCTCTGAGACATTCCTCTATTGGCAATGATACACCTGACATGCTTGAACATGCATGGTCTATCAAAAGACATACAGGAGCCTATTCATTTGGCTAGTATGTGACCCTTCTGTTTAAGCAGGCCAGGAAAATGGATACTTTCCTCACCATGTAGCTGTATAGCTTTGATACTGGAAATGAAGTCTAATACTTTAAGAGATTTGGAACCATCAGTTTGCTGTTTTTTTTTCTTCTCTCTGAGTCTGCACGTAAAAAAGAAATGCCACTTGGTGCTTTTCAGTTCAAGATGGGACATGACTGCCACTGATGTACCTTGTTTTCGATGTATAATGCATGGAGGTGCAATGATTGGACAAAGTCGTTCGATTCCCAAGCCAGGGGAAGGTGGTGTCAGAGGGGGAATGGTCATTGGTATTGTGTAATACAGGAGCTGGTAAGATGAAACAGTGCTGTCTATGTGCATGCTTCATTGTGTGTTAGAGTAGCCTCTTCCAAGTGTTTACATGTTGCTCCTCTTAAGCGTCTGCCCGTTCCTTTGGTTTGCTGTCAGACAGGATTTTAATACCAATAGACCAAAAAAGGCCACTGTACACTTTTTCTACCAAAAAAGGTTCTTAGTAAGTTGTGTTAAAGACAGTAGTATTTTCTTTGCGTAAGAAATATGAATCAAACTAAGCACAAATCTAAGGACATTTGTATTTGTTAGATTATTTCTTTGCAATAAATCATACACCGCTGCAAACTCTGCATTTGTGGGATGAGCAGCAGAGCTGAGAATGTGGGTTGAGCCCATAAAAAATTGGCAGTTATTCTCTTCTAGTGACAAACAGCTTATTTTGCTGTTGCTATTGACTATTGTTTTGAGCTTCTGGTACCCGCAGGTGAGCGTGGGCCTTTATAAAGTGGCCAGTATGTGTTTGCTTCAAGAACCGTCATGCCAAGTTTGACAAATTTTGATAGGGCTCATGCTATAGGGCATGCTGTTCATGCTGTTGTTCGGCAAAACCAAGTTGCCGCATTATTTGGAGTGAGCCGTAGTACACCTCTAAACTAAAGGCCAAGTTCCATATGGGGGGATGACCTGCCAGCAGTCCAGACATATTATAAACTAAGCACAAAAAGTAAGTAAATATGTGTTTGGTAGATTATTTCTTTGTTGTAACAATGCTTCTTGGCAATATATGTTATACCGTTGGAAAGCCTGTTTATTACCCTTTTAAATGGTGCCACATTTGTGGGATGAGTAGCAGAGCTAAGTATTTGGATTGCGCCCATGAAAAATGTGCCACATCTTCTCTGCCAAAGCCAAACAGCTTATTCTGCCATTGACTCTCATTAGGTGTTTGGTGGATTGGATGATGGAAGTTTGAAGAAACAAGGCACTATCCCAGCTGTCATTGGGCGAGAGGCAGGGTACACCCTGGACTGGTCTTATATAGACGGCATACCAGGCGAACCAGAGACCTTCTTTCTGTAAGGCAACAGTGCTAACCCCTGCGCCGCTGTGCAGCCCACTGGACACAGTGTCTTTATCTAAACAAGTGCAGAGAGCAACACTGAAAGCTTGACATCACAGAAACAAAAGTTCTTCTACTTTTGGTCTGTTTTGACATGGCATTAGCTGTTAGCTTGTGTGTTGCTGTAGGACTGCTGCACTTTATTCGAACTGGACCACAACTCTTGTTAAAAACAGAGTAGAAGGCCACACCGACAGCTTGTCTTGTGCAGAGAAGACTTTTATTTTATTTTCTTGTAGTGATGTCTCCCCTCTCCACACAAAAGAGCACAGAATAAAGGGAGGATATTTTCTCCTCACCATTCTCTCGTATGTTTTTTCCAATCAGATGCGATAAAGGAAAAGCAGGAGGTGAGGGGGGATGATGCTGCCCAGGGCTTTATCCCCACACACACATATCACCACAAATCACTCTGCCAGAACACATTTCAGTCAGGCATTTTTAACAGGCATCCCAGTAAGTTGCAGTCAGCCATATACTAGGTTTTATCCTAGTCTTGTTGCCAAGAAATTTTGTTACAGTTAAGAAGTGGTCTACCAAACACAAATTTCCTAACTTTCTATGCTAAGTTTATTTAAACTATGCTGTTACTGTGCTGTTGTGCTTACTCAGAGATTTAACAATTGGCTTGCACCAATGCTGGCTCAGTCACATGAGTATGCTCCCAAGGGCATTAGCTGAATATCAAACCTAAACGATAACCTGTTGTGTTGTGGCAGACCTACACCACCACAACAACCTGTCTATCTGCCATACAAACTAAATGTTGGAGTGTATAATGCTGCTCAGGGGGATGAAGTGGTGGCCCATGGATGTTGCATTCTACTCTTGCCAAGATGCCTGCAGATTCAGCATCCTAGTAAGGCACCCCAGGTTCCTCTTCAACCCCTTTTCCATCAAGCCAGAGCTGGTGCTAGGTTGGTTTGCAGTTGCATCGAAAAACTACCAGAGGACTGTTTTGCATTTCAACAGGCTGGAGCTAGCCAGAGAACCACGTCATTATATCACTGTAAAAGTTGGTGGGAATCTGTTTCCCCTGCAACTCTAACACTGGTCGCTCGCTCCAGCTTTCTTTGTACTTTATTTGAGGCCCCCACAGCCAGGAGACAGCTCAGCTCCTCCTCAAAGCACTTCTGCTTTGCCTTACATCCATGGTTATTTTGTACCATAATCTTGCTGACTCGGAAGATCTTTCCTTGGTCCCCCTCCTGCTTATTTGTGCACTCCAGTCCTACCCCCAGCCACAGAGATAAGCACACAGGCCCTGATGTAACCATCTTTTCTGGCCTAGAGCTGGTTCGTTGGGGCTATGGAAAAACAAGATTAAGCACTGGCTCTGCATCAGCTCTGGAGCTGGCTTGATTGAAAAGGACTAAGCATTGCTTGTATGGGAGCCATGCCAAAGAATTGCTTATGGATGCTAGGTAACTACAGTGCCATGCCAACCTTGATCCAGGAAGGTTGGATGCCTCAAAGACCAAGTCTAAACTGCGATAAGACATCTCTAGCTTTGCTTACCCAGCCCCCTCTGTTTGGGGAGCACCTTGACTTGAGTATGGGGCACTGCAGAGAAGATAATGTGGAGGCAGATGTTGATATGGAGGATTCTTTCTCCTTTCAAGGCATAATGGTTTGGGAGACTCCCATACCCTGCTTTGTCAGTGTGCACAGTGTAGTTTATGTGAGCAAGCAGCTACCAGGCTTACTATAGATCAGCCCCATGACAGAATGACAAAGGAGAACTCAGGATTTATATGATGACGTGGCACTGCCTTCTCATCAGACTCCTCTTAAGCCAAGGTCAGACTTCACATTTTATGTCTGTTATGATGGTCGCTGTCACAGTATAGGGAATCTCAGAGCCACAAATTTGTGCCATGTCTTGACTAACATACATGAAAAACTACATGGAGGTACAGGAGCAGTCACTGCAACTGATGTAATGACATTGCAAGAAGGAGGGGCGGGGCTAGACTACACCTGGAGAGAAGGCTGTAAACAAACATAATATATTTATGATACCATATTGTATTTGTTCATTTATCCAAAAGTTTGTATGCATAAAATGCTAGCTTTATGCTAATGCTAATGGCAGTGATTCAGTGGTTGCCATTTCTTGCCAACATTTCTCTCTTTTTCAGTCAGCCAAGGAAGTCCCTCTGTGATACATCATAAAGGCAAGGATGTTGTTGTCAGAGTTTGACAAACTTTTCCTCTGTTTCATTGTGACAGCTCACAGCACCAACTTCATCACTTTTCTTTTGTTTTGCAATTTAGTTTTAACATCTGTGACTGCTGTGCATGTAGATCCTGCTGCACTCCTGTTGGTCAATGTCACTAAAATCACGTCACAAATTATAGAAGGCAGGACAAAATCAAACATGCTAGACTTTCTTTCATGAGGTTGTCTGGCGTGTCAGACATGTCCCTGGCGTGTCCAGAATCCCTATAATTGTTGGGTCAGACCACAATCATGCTAAACAATGTAAACAAAAAAATCTGTCAGTCGTTCTTTATTTGTATAATGCCATTTCATAGCAAGAGGTATCTCAAGACACTTTACAAAGAGGGTGTATTTACAGTCCCCTCCAAAAGTATTGGAACATTGGGCCCAATTTGTTTATTTTCGCTGTAGACTAAAAACATTTGGGTTTGGCATCAAAAGATATGCATGAGACAATAGATCAACATTTCAGCTTTGTCAAGTATTTACATCTAGATCTGATCCACCACTTTGAAGATATCATTATTTGATGGAACCCAGCCAAAGTATTGGATCATGTGACTGACAGGTGTGTTTTGTTGCCCTGGTGTGTCCTATTTAATTATTCACACAATAAATAGTGCTGAATATCCAAAGTGATGGAGAGGCTAAAGTTTGTAAAAAGAAATGATCTGCCCATGATCCCAAACATACAAGCTCATCTGTGAAACACAGGGGAGGTAATGTCATGGCTTGGGCTTGCATGGTTTCTTCTGGGACGGCTCATTTATCTTCATTGATGATGTTACACATGATGGTAGCACCAAAATAAACTCAGAAGTCTGCAGAAACATGTTGTTTACCAATTTAAAGAAAGATGCAACCAAACTGATTGGGAGATCCTTCATCATGCAGCAAGATATTGACCCAAAACACACTGGCAAAACCACAAAGGAGTTCATCAGGGGCAAAAGTGGAAGGTTTTAGACTGGCCAAGTCAATCTCTAGACTTGAACCCTATAGAGTATGCATTTAACCTACTAAAGAGGAGACTGAAGGGAATAACCCCCGAAAACAAACAACAACTGGGAGAAGCTGCAGCGAAAGCTTTGAAAAGCATCACAGAAGAAAAACGTAAAGGTTTGATGATGTCAGTGGGTCACAGGCTTGATGCAGTTCCTGCAAGAAAATGATTTAAAACTAAATATCAAGTCTTGTTCACTTTAATTTATTTTAAGTCTGTTCAAATACTTTTGCTCATCCAAAAATGTGGTGTTCCGTTACAAAAAATGCTATCTCCCAAGTTGTGTATCAGATCCAGATGTAAATACCTAGATTTTAAAGCTGACATGTTGATCACTTGTCTAATATTCATCTTTAGATGTCGAACCCAGATCTCTTCAGACTACAGTGAAAATAAAGGAATTGGCCCAACGTTCCAATACTTCTGGAGGGGACTGTAGACTGTACTCTTTGATATACTATTATAAGGACCTGACATTAGGGACTGTGTCCTTTGCAGGCTTTTTAGCACTTGCAGTCCTTATTTTTAATTCAAAACCAGTGCAGTCTAACGTTCTGAGCAGTCAGCACCCTGGGTAGAGAAACACCCTCAGAGTCAGCTGTTTTTGTCACCACACTTAAAGCATTCTCATTTGCCAACTTTTGGAACAGTACTGTGCTCATCAGTGTCACTTCTATCTTACTTGCCAATCCAAATCAAGAAGGGGCAAGGCTTCTGACAATAGCAGAGGAGAACAGATCTGACTTGTCTTTCTTTGTATTATTCTGAGGGTAATTTTCAGGCCTGCAGCTGCTGCCTGTGTCAGGACAGTATTCCTTTACACTGTCTTCGTGCTTTCCGTGATATTCCTATGAAATACAGAAATATGAAGCATAGAGCATTTTTTAACGTTATAGATTCTATCAAGGAAAGTAAGATTCATTTTTTGTAACATAGCAACGAGGAATGCTGGTGAGAAGCTCTCTGAAAAGGAGGTCATGGGTACTGTCAGTGCTACAGAAGTCAGCTATAGACACAGGCCTTTACTCACCATGAGCTCAACACCAAGTGCCATTTAGCAGCCTTACAGTGGTAAGGAATAACATCACTTCAACAGGAAAGACCTTGAGCAGAACTGGACTTAGAGGCATCTGCCAAAGCTGTGCTGGGGTTGAAAAAGGAAGGGGGAGGCTGGAGGTTAGGGAAAAGCAGAAAAACGAGATGGGGGCAGGGAATTGCAGAAAGAGAAAAGGGAGAGAGAAAGAGCAGAAGTGGAAAAACCAAGAGGAGAATTCAGAGAAATAGAGTGGGGAAATGTAGAAATAGACAAGATTGAGGAGCAGAAAAGGGAAGAGATGCAGAAAAGGGGGTGCTGTAAAAGGAAGTTGCAGAATGTGAGAAAATAAACAGAGACACAACACACGGTTTGCCCTCAGCATTGTTAGCTCATAACTGTAGTCCTGACATATGTAATGAGAAACTACTAGGAGAGGCCCTACATGCACAGGGTTCCTGTTAGTGTCTACTCTGGCCTGACTTCCATGTGATGAGGAAATATGCACTGCCTATGTACCAGAAGTAGCATGAGTCAGAATCACGGTACAGAACCTGGATGTGGTTATGCAACTAAACACTCCCAAGCAGAGTTGCTTCAGGAAATGGCTTCTTGATTTCTTGATGTCCTAGTACAACCGTACGTCGATAGGACAACTGAAGAGAGACAGGAAACATGGTGAGACAGAATGGGGGTAACATTCACCAAATATGCGCTCGGATTTGGTACTGATCCATGACCAGTGCGCAAGGACTGCAGCCCCTGCTTCTGGGCACCTGCTCTACCCACTGAGCAACACTGACACCCAACCAATTCTTAAGCCAATTATACACTGTGGGAATTAATTTTTTTAAAAATACATTTTTGGGCTTTTCATGCCTGTATTGATAGAGGAGGACAGTGGATAGAAGCAGAAACAGGGATGAGAGAATGGGGGAGAAACATGTGGTAAAGGAGCTGCAGGACGGACTTGAGCCTGGGCCACTCAGGCACTGACTTTCAGTCTGATCATGCTTCCTCTTTCATTTGGTGTACAGGGGAACATGCTACCAGACCACGGCTCTATTACAGCTGCTCCCAATTGGTTGGATGAATTTCTGGCATGTTTGATGTTTTGGTTATACGACTGCACATATTCCCACAGAGCCACGAGCAGAGTCCTCAACTTCGGGGCATTTTTCTTCGGTAAGTTGTTTGGCAGTGTCTTAAATCTCCATAAAACAGCTGAAATGCCTCTTTAATGGGTCTTCATTATAATAAAGCAAATAAATGATCAGAAAATAGGTCTACCCACATACATCCTGCTGATGTTTATTATATAGCCTCTATGCGCTTGCTGGCACTGTTTTTCTTATGTGTAAGGGAGAGAGAGATATGGCCTTAACAGAAAAAGAGAGGGAGACCAGATAGGACTACCACTTACACCTCAGGAGTGAGACTTTTTCAAAGGAAAGTCCTCTGATGTTTGTCACAGTCCATCCCGACTTCACTTGTGTGAGCACACAGGTGGTCAATGGGGTTGTGATATGTGAATGATTCAGTTGGACAGTGTGAGCTGACATTTCATTACATTTCGTTACAGAGCTTGAAATCACTCAGTGTATGCCAGGCTTTATTGTTTCCAGAGGAGCTGTTCAGGGCTGTGGCATAGTATTTGCCAGGGAAGAGATCTGTGTGGTTAAATCTCTCCTAGCTGACCATGAGAAGAGGCTCATCAAGGACTCCCCCTTGTGACTCATCACTTCTATGTAGCAGGCTGGTAACCTAGGAAAGAAGCAGGGAGAAGCATCTGATCTCTCCAGTCAAAGCAGCACTCAATCATCCATACCTTCCTCAGGCTCTGAAGCCATCAGCTACTGCAGTGAGAAAGCACAGCATGCTTTAGAGGCCCTAGATCTCAGGGCCCTGAGCAGCAGAAAACAAACAATATCGAGTGGGATATTGCATTCTATGTTGTTTCTTGTATTTATGGAACAGAGGTGAGAAGTGGTATCGACCAACTGTAAGTATGCAAAGTAAAAATCAAAAGGTCTTGTGCAGTTGTTCAGATGGACAAATAGGGATTACATCATGAGGAAGAGACCGCTTCCAATTTTGGTTCAAGTGAATTAGCAATGAAGTTGTGTGAAGTTCTTAATGAATCAGACACGTGCAAGTAAATACAGAAGGCAGATGCTGCTGTGTATAGATCATAGTGCAGATGTGAAGGGGGTCTAGGGAAAATAGAAATGAATGGGCAAGATTAGCAGATCAGAGTTGTTTGTAAACCAAAGCTAACATTGGAGAAATGGTATAAAGGAGAATATATTTTCATTATATGATCCATGTCTCTTACCTTGATGCAAGACATGGGCAGTTGTTTGACACATGTTCCCTCCATTTTATCCTAGGATTGTAGGATAAATGAGGGATGAATGAAACTGATGTAATCAATCCCCTGTCACTACTGTAAGCAGGATTTTTCCTGGCGGTGGTACCATTCTCATCATGTGTACCCCGACCTTTCTAGGGGGGGTCTGGGGGCATGCTCCCCTGGGAGAAAATTTTTTACATTTTAAAGGTAATTACATTAATTTAGTAAACTTTGAGGGTGGAACTAAGTTCACATATTTTTCATAGATACTAAGATGACAGGATCTTTTGTTAAAATGAAGAATTAATCTCTCATTTGAAAGTGTATTTATTTACTTATGCATATTTTAAAGAACAAATTAAAGAAATTTTATGAATAAAGTCAAAAGTCTGGCATGGGCTTAATTGGTACCAAAGTACCATTTAAGCCCACAGGTGTTCCAAATAAATTCACAACCACATTTGACAGAAATTTTAAAAATTATTATATTTTTCAGGTAGTAAACACATATTAATTCAGTAACATGTTATACATGTTAAACACAATTCATTTTTTTGAACTTGGATTTAATGTTTGGCTTGTAAAAATGGACCACCACAAACATGACTAAGTAGGCTTAAAACTAATTTTCATTGGCTTCAGTATTTAATATTTCATTGAACATTTTATTTAATATTGACAAAATTCGATACAATATTGACAAAAATTTAAAAAGTATTTGCTTTTAAAAGTATTAAATGACATTACAGTGCATCAACAGTATCTTATTGAACTTGGATTTAATGCTTGGCTTGTAACAATGATGATTTTAGGACAGTTGCTGTAATTCTTCCTTTTTGTTGGCATTTTTCTCACTGTAAACAAATTATTATGCAAAATTAACCAACATAACAATTCTTCTGGGCAGTGTGTGATCTGTGATGTACTCGTTAATGAAGTTAGTGAGATATAACAACATCCAACAAAGGATTACAGTGAAAAGCTATCAAAACTCAAATTTTCATTATTTCCTATTGAAACACATAAGATGGGCTTAAATGGTTCAATAGTGACTACCAGGGAAATAAAGATAATATGTTCTCACCAAGATGAAACAAATGTATAAAGAAATGCCTGTAGCCTAAAAATGCTGTAAAACTTTCCATCATAGTTATCCCTCTTATGCCAGACTTACTGAATTATCAAGGAATTCTTGTTCAAAGTTAGCTTACACTAGCTGTTTTTTGGGTCACTGTACCATTTAAGCCCACCTTGGAAAAAAGACATTTTTTGAAAATATTTCACCCACCCAAACCCTTTTTTGTGCCTTAATTTGAAGATTTATGTAAAATGAATCAGAAAACAGTTTGTGCACTTATCATTTTTAATCCTTAACTCATTGAGTGCCATTGACGTATATACAATACAATACAAGAACTTTATTTATCCCCGAAGGGAAATTCAATGTATATACATATACGTATATACATATGTGTATATAGTATATGTACGTCAAAGTGTTTTTTTTCGGCGGCTGGCACAAGGGGGCACTCTCATGCTCCCTGTGAGTAATTCTGGGGCTTCTGGGATTCGTAGTCAGAACATGGAAGAGAAAGTAGATCAAAGGCCACTGAGATCAGAGCATGAAGTGGAGACGCCGGGATGGAGGTAATCTAAGCTAAAAGTTCTAAAATATTCAGTATCGGCACAAAATGCCTCCCAAAAACTGAGGGAGTCAAGTGGCCAGTTTCGTCAGCGGACGCTGGAAGAAACTTTAAACTTTTGTGTGAGAAATCGGTTACTCACTGAAACCGACAGCAAGTCCAGGCATCTGCCTCGGCCAGCCAAGAGGCTAAATAATGACGCGAGGTCTCCTCCATGCATCTGAGAGAAAAGGCACCCCGCTATCCAGCCGGATGGATACAGCGACGACACTTCAGAGACTGACTTTTCCTACCCACCTACCCTTCCTCTGAGGAATGGCTGCTGAGTGAGCGGAGCAGATCTTGTGCTCCATCCCAGAGCGATGGAGATAAGTTATCGTTAGGAACCCACTGATTATTCAACCAAATATATCGAATAAAACCATCACTCATGTTCCTGTGATTTCAGAAGCAGACATGAGAGAAGAGAAAGCCCCATGGAGTTCTTCAAACACTGTCTGTTGGCAGAAGAAGATGTTAGAACAGAAAAAATTCTATATTATAGATTATATATATAATCTATATAACATATTTTATATTACATTACTTCTAGAATTTACAGGCAGTGCCAGGGGACACACAAGCAGGAGAGGACGTGGGAGTATCAGGGGTCCCGTGGCGGCCGTCCAGTTGTATTGTGCTGTATTTTGTATTTATTTTTTTAATTTTTACAATAAAATAACATTTCTAATACAAATTTCAGATGTCTTTTATGCCATTGAAGGCAAAATCATAACATTCAAATCACTGTTTTGCTTGACAGACTCTCTTTCACAAAAATGCATTTTTCTCAGCCTTCTAGAAAAAAAGTGGTCTTTTGGTGAAACTAGCCTCTATCCAACTTTAAATAAATCAAGGATGGAACAAGCTGCAAACAAACATTTTTTTTTGCTTGAGATAGAGAGTTTCTGCTTTCATTTGAGCTATTCAGTGTTTTCAGAGTCATAGTACAAAATATTCTGTGGGTCTTGAAAGATGACTCAAAATGGCCAAAAACGCTGGCATAAGCCACTTTCCATTTTATAAAAGGGCTGGCACTCAATGAGTTAAGCAGTGTATCTATCAGTAGGGCTAGATGTATTGACTAGTGGTTAGCTCACTACGCTAGCTAGCATGACTGTTTATACACTAAAAACAAATCAATAATCTCTCAAATTACATAATATGAATGTACTTAACAAGTCAGTGGCTGAAAATGGTTAAAAAGAGGTTCTTTCTGAGCGGTCCCAAAACATCAAAGTTTTTAGGCGACTTTATCTGAGCCTCCTTGAGACTGCACGAATGTAGGTGAGCCTTACTCAATATCGACCAATGCTATTTGTGTCAAACAAAAACTGACACATAATTAAGAAATTGTGATTGTACAAAATAATGTATAGCATTAGACAGGCCCCTCATTTTTTTCTTTTTTTTTTTTTTTTTAATTGACTTCAAAGTTGCAAGTGGGCTTAAATGGTGCCTGGGCTTAATGGGTACGCTTACCCTAATAAAAATGTTTTTCTTTTCATAAGTTTGTGCTTTAATTTTGAATGGTTTTCTGGTCTGACCTGATAAAGGTTTTAATGGTACAAGTGTTGTGCCCAAAAAAAGCTGTTACTAACATCAAAAAGCTTTTTTAGTCTTTCTTCAATGAATGTTTAATTTTATGTCCATAATAACTGACTCATTGTCCACTTAAAGAGGTCATGTGACCTGCATAATCATCTCTGATTTTAACTGAAAATAATTTCTACCGGAAAGTTGTCTGTCACACCCTTTATTTCATTTTACCCATATTCCCTTAATAATGCTGGTATTGTGTTTAAGTTTGTTATTATATTATTTATTAACTATCTATTTTAAAAAACATCTACAATAAAATATGAATAATATAAGTAATATGTAATGTGATTTCTGGGTTAAGTTCAGAAGGATCAACATTTTGTTTATTTCTCTCTGCTTATACTTTTGATGAATAAAATCAATGGAACTGAGAAGTTTACTGCAGCTTCTGCTATGTCAGCTTCTTGATTCAGGAGTATTGAATTGAAATATCATATGCATTGTAAAAGTGCAATAGCTTGTTTTTTTTTTATTTATTTTTTATTTTTTTGTTTAAAGAAACTTTTAAGAATTTGAATCTTGACCTGAAAATCAAAAGTTACCCCTTTTTGTTAATGCTACACTGTGTAGTTTTTACTACAGTATAGTAAATATTATACGGTAGGGTTGTCCTGATCAGCATTTTTGGCCTCCAATCCCGATCCAATTTTTTAATATTGAATATCTGCCGATAACAAGTCCTGATCCAATACTCATAATTACCTAGATTAGAGTTTCAATTGTTACTACTAGATATCTCAACCATATTCCATTTAACTCAGTACAGCCAATATTGTTGTAAAAAAAAAAAACATAAAATCACATTTCTGCTCAGAACGGTGTAATAGCTCTGTTTCACTTTAATTATCTGTCAAAAAATAAATTTACGTATTCACTTAGTGCAGTGTTTAGTATTCAATCAGACAATCAAAATCCACTTAAAGTGGTCAGCTGAATGACCTTACCTGTCAAAAAAGTGAACTCAAATAACGTCAGATTCACTTAGAGGTGGTGTAAAAGAGTCAATAGTCACAATAACATATGAATTCAATACATGAATTTTAAATAGTATAATTCCACTAAGAAGCTAACCTGACTCTATTAGTCACAACAAAAAACTGAACTCAAAAATGAATTAAAAACATCCCAACTCCACTTAAAAGTGGTATAAACAGTTTAGCTTGAATAGGATCAAAAACATAATACAGATTCAAAACAACAATCCTTTTTTTAAAATGTAGCAGCTTAATCTGAGATGTAAACCAAAACATTAACACTGGAATAAAACCCAAATACAAGACACTCTTGTTATTTCAGTGCAATTTCTAAAGTGCAACTAGAGCTGCTACATCACTTCCCCCCCCCTCACTTTTATTTCTCAGAGACTCAGCAGTGACACGGGGCAAACATCTGAGCTCCAAATGTCTGAGTGAAGCTAACGGCAGTGAAGTTGCTTTTCTCTAGTATGCTGTCGTGTACTTTGTTGTACAGCTCCAATAAAGCAGTGTCAGTAATGTAATGTCGAGGCGGCAGGGCATAGCATGGGTCCAAATTCTCCACCACGGAGAGGGATTGGTTGTCCAAAGTGAAGAACTGGACAGCTTTTTCTGTTATCTTTTTGCCTTGTCGCGCTCTCGAGGGTATTTGTCTTTCCTCTTAAAGTCCAGAGGTTGTTGCTTCGGTGAAGCTGTCTGTTGCTCTTGTAAAGTCCCCTGCATGTTTTGATCAGAGATGACGAATCAAATTTGTAGTGTTAAACACTGCTCTGCTGCTACCACCTCTTGAAACGGTTGTGTTACAGATGCTGCAAGTGGTGTCTGAACTGTTTTTGCTCTCAAGTTTGAAGTATTTCTGCACTGCTGACATTTTAACACACGAAAGCTAATGTCGCTACTGCTGTTTTGTTGTTACTGGTGTGTTTATGGCCTGTCGTAAATTGTGCTCCATTTACGGCAACTGATGTAAATGATCGGCTGGGCTGATCGGATCAAATTGCCGATCGCGATCAATTAACAATGCTTAGTATTGGCCCCAATCCAATACATGTGATCGGGATCGGGACATCCCTGTTGTACAGTAAATGTAAGGAGGATCAAGGGCATAGAGTGGCCTGCTTATAGATGGTCATACATCAGATGGTTGTCAACCGTGATAAAACACTTTTGAGCAAATTTGTTCGGAATTTATGTTCTGTTCTTAAATAAATGTATGGGTTAACAATTATTGGTGTCACAAATGCCTCTGTTAGCAATATCAAGAAGATCTGGGATCATGGGGACTGAGGGATTGGTCTTGTGTATAAAACAGCAGTCTGAAAGAGTGTTTTAGCCTTGTTGTTGGTAAACTGTCAAGATCCAAAGACCAAGCTAGAGTAAGTACACAGGCTGTGCACAGTGAGCAGCTTCAGACTTCATGGTTCTGGAAATGTATTTAAGCACCAGCTGAAGATCTTCTGATGCTTTTTTGATGGAATTTAAGTAAAATAGGTTATTTTAGTACTTAATTTTACTCTTTCTTTTTAAAGGTAACCAGGACTGATGTCTTTGAAGATTTTGCTGCCAGCTGACACAGGAACACCAGGTACATTTTTGTTGTTTGTTTTGTTTTGATTTGTATTTTTGGTAGTGGTTCACTGATCCAACCTTTTGAGGTCTGTTCCAAAACCTTGGAATCTGGGTATCTGCCAATACCAATCATTTTTCCCCTAGGCTTTACAGCTCTGTAAAAAAAAAAAAAAAAGAAACCACTGCAAAATGATCATTATCCCTGATTTTACTATTTATAGGTATGTTTTTAGTATAATAAATAGCTTTGTTTTATTATATCAACAACTGACAAAATTCCTCCCAAATATAAATAATAGAATAAAATTTAAAAAAATCTCATTTAGAGCATTAAATTGCATAAAATGAAAATTGGTCAAAATAATGAAAAAAAAGATGCAATGTTTTCAGGCCTCCAAAAATGCAAAGAAAACAAATTCATATTCATTTATATCAATATCAATCCTTATGTTTTAACTTAGGAGAAGTTTAGAAATCAGTATTTGGTGAAATAACCCTGATTTTTAATCACAGCTTTCATGCATCTTGGCATGCTCTCCACCAGTCTTTCACATTGCTGTTGGGTGAATTTATGCTACTCCTTGTGCAAAAAGTGAAGCAGCTCAGCTTTTTTTGATGGATCCATCTTCCTCTTTATTACATTCCAGAGGTTTTCAATGGGGTTCAGATCTAGAGATTGGGCTGGCCATGACAGGGTCTTGATCTGGTGGTCCTTCATCCACATTCTGATTGACTTAGCTGTGTGGTATGGAGCACTGTCCTGGACGCTACACACTACAGGATTTTAAGCCCGATTTTAGGCAATACTTGACCCCCCTGACAACTGTGGGGGCGTATACCGACTAGAGCCTCTTTGCAAATGATTATTTGTCTGAGTAGTCTGCATGTGTGTGGTGTCAACACGATTGAAAAGGTAGTGAACACTTTAACATTTTTTTTATCTGTACACTAAAGTATCTGACTGAACTATAATAAAACACATCAATGTTGGTGTTATAGCAGAAATTTGCACCAAACTGATAAAAATCTGGATTTTATAGCTTTTAATTAGCTCAAACAGACATCTGCCTTGAAAAATCTTTTCTGAAAAGGCGTGGCTGATGTAGAATCCTACCATCAGTAGGTTTCTACGTCACAAACTCCATATAAGATAGAAAGTTACCGCCTCTCACTGACTTTACCATTCAGAGACCATCCCATCCTCTCCTGCACTGCTTTGGCTCTGAGAGCTCCAGCTTTAGTAATGCTGCTGCTGGAGCCAACAGACCAGACAGGTAGTGCTCAGGACTACCACGACCGCCACCACACTATAGCCTGCTTCAGGGGACTCTGGAGGGGATGCACTTTCTGTGCATTTTTTGAATTATGGAGGTGGGCGGAGTTAGCTCTGAGCTGCCTTTACTTACACTTTAATTTGCTGCTCCAAATCGCATCGTAGCCTCCCAGACCCTGATTCATAAATATCAAACATGTTTGATATTTACAATTCTACGCCATAGTGCCACTGACGAAGAACCCACAACAACCAGTGAGAGCAAGCACACTGGACAGTGTCACCAGATGGATCATACGTACTTTCACTGCTCACAACCATAAACACAAGTGTGCCTTAATTCTAGCCAGGATTTCGTCCTGAGTCTTTCCTTGTTTTTTTTTAATTTTTGCTGCACCTCTAACGCATACCAGGGCAGCCTGTTGTGGAGAGATTGCAAGATGGTATCGACAGACATCCGTGGTTTTTTTTCTGAAGTCACATGATTACGTGAGGTCGTAGGCAGGTCAGCAGGTGTGTGGTCTCCAGTGATTGGACAATGTGGCTTTGTCATCTAGTGTGTGTGTTCAGAGGATTAAAGATGAAAAATCTTTGAAAATTGTCCAGAAGTCTGTGGTCTCCCACAGTTTTAAAATCAGTTTAGATTAAAAAATCATCTAGTGTGTGGCCGGCCTAACCTCCGGTTTCCATATACAGCGTGATTGCCACGCACCGAAGTGCCGTGGGTTTGCTCCGACCGAAGGAGAGCTACCTCCCCCACTGGAAGCGAGCTTAGAGCGCAGCGCCGTGGCACGCAACCCTGATCAGCAGGAAGAGATCACAGGAGAACTGCGAGTTCACGCGGGAATAGTATGTCAACAGCGGACTATTTTACCGTGGCTTGATTTATACGTCCTTTGCAAAGACAAATTTGCCCAATTTTAGCCTTGCTGAAGTACCCTGAGATCATCACCGACCCTCCACCAGTATTCACATTGAATGCAAGACACCGTGGCTTGTAGGCCTCTCCACGTCTCTGTTGAACCATTAGACAACCAGGTGTTGGGTAAAGCTGAAAATTGGACTTACCAGAGATGACCTTTCTCCAGTCTTTTATGGTCAAATCCTTATGGTCTTTTGCAACCCTCAGCCTGGCTCTTCTTTGCTTTTTGTGGATGACGGGCTTTATACGACTTGAGCCCTGCCTCAAGGGGTCTGTTTTGAGCTGTTCTCGCTGTGCAATTCACCCCAGTTACCATTTGCCATACTTTTTGTAGGTCACTTAATATCATCCTTTGGTTGCTGAGTGACATTTGAATTAGTTGATGGTCATTCTGGTCACTGGAGATTTGTTTTCACCCTCTGCCGGTCTGTAGCTTTGTTGTCCCCAATTTCTGCTGGTTTACCTTGTTCTTAAGAACCGCTGTCTAAGAAACTTTAACACACAGGTTGTAGTCTGTGTTTACATGAGCTAGTCTGGACTCATTCGCTGACACACATGAGTTAGGATTTTGCAGGAGGCATCTCTACACCAGCTTTTTTTTTAATTCAAAGAGGTGTTACAGCACTCTTCAGAAATCATGAATATGAGTGATTGCTCTAAAAAGCAGATATTGTAATTTACAAATGTATTTATTTTACTTTTGTAAACCAGAAGATATTTAGCAGGGTTTTTTTTTTTTGTCTCGTGTTTAATACCTCACAGGCTGAAGGCTAAAAAGGTTCTAAGTTGAGCTTCAAAATGCAAAAAGAAGAAATGGGAGTGAGACAAAAAAACTGAGTAAGCAATCTATTGAAAACAACAATTAAACTGAAATAGGCTGTTCATCAGCAGATAAACAGTTTAAGACCATAGCTCAGAAAAACCCGAAAACCCCCTCAAAAAAGTAAAAAAGTTTCAAAAAGGACTCGGTAATGAATAGCTCAACTGTTCTTGTTGATCACTTCCAAAATTCATTTCGGTTGCAAGTGTTTCCAGGACGTTAGTGGGCATGTTGCTCCAAGTGGTGAAGATGGCTTCAGAAGGGCATCCACTATCTGGAACTGGTGTCCATCTTTGTAAACTTCCCTTGCCATCCATCCCCAAATGTTCTCAGTTGGATTTAGATCAGGGGAACATGCAGGATGGTTGAAAGAGTGACGTTATTCTTCTGGAAGAAGTCCTCTGTCAGGCAGGCATTATAAACTGTAGCATTGTCCCATTGAAAAACCCAGACATTATCACACAGATGAGGGCCCTCAGTCATGAGGGACGCCCGCTGCAACATTTTCACATAGCCAGCTGCCGTTTGACGCCCCTGCACAACCTAAAGCTGTGTTGATGACCCTCTAGGAACTGTCTCCTCCTGAGCAGTGCAGCTGGAGAACCACACTGGGATGCAGTATGCCAGTACACTTTAAAAGGACACCAGCAGCTCTCTGGCCAGGGCATTGCTCTTCAGGACCCTCAGGAAGTGGAGTCACTGGTGTGCCTTTTTGATCAGCGCAGTGGTGTTGGTTTCCCAGGTCAGGTCATCATCCAGTTGCAGGCCCAGGAACTTGAAGTCCAAGACCCTCTCCACACAGTCCCCGTTGAGGTGTATGGGCTGAGGGTCAGATCTGTTTCTCCTCAAGTCCACTATTATTTCTTTAGCCTTTGTTGTGTTGAGGACCAGGTTGTTGATGCTGCACCATGACGACAGTTTTTGACTTCATCCCTGTACGCAGATTCATCTCCCCTTGAGATGAGCCCGAACACTGTTGTGTCGTCTGCGTACTTCACGATGGAGTTGCCTGCAGGGCTGCAATAACGAATCAATAAAATCGATAAAAATCTATAATAAAAAATGTTGGCAATGAATTTATGTATTAATTCGTTGTGTCGCGCCATTATGGCGTCACTTCGTTTGGCGTGAAGATGTTTACGTCACACACAGACGGCTGATAAACTTTACTTTTGCTTGATTTAGTACTTCTCTGATTATAATCTGATGATTAGCGGAAGAATTAAGTAGATATATTCATCATCAGCTGTGTCTCATGACGGAAATGAGACGCTATCTATCTAAAAAGAGCTTGTTGTTGTAAAAACTCCGGCGGAAGTTAAGTTTAGGGCTGAAACTATTCCTCGTATTATCCGGGTAATTCGATTCAAAAAAATTCCTCAAGGCAAATTATCTGCCTCGAGGCTTCGCTTAAATCAGTCATGTATCCATATACGGCCATGCTGTAACCTGGACATCGCGCCGTGTGTTGCGTTGCGCGGCGTGCTGTGTTTCACACGGACGGCTATTTGTGTGGCACAATGCCCTTGTTTTCGCCATTACTACAATGTAACACGCATGATACGAGGCGTAAAAATTACGAGAGAAGAGAAAGAGATGCAGTGATGTGTACAGGCCCTCGTCCTGCGGCTTAATTGCAGATACGGCACTATGCCAGCACCTGTAAACCTACGCAGATCTCTGGGTTTATGCGCTGCCCGCATGACTCGCAGCGCTCATTTTGTGTCTGCAGACTTCAGGGAATTTCATAAACTTCTCTGATTGACCCGACAGTTTTACAGAGCACTGTCAGGCTTCACGATTCAAGTCCTGCTTTGGTGCTTCCCCTCTCTCTCTCTCACTCTCTCTCTCTCTTTCTCTCTCTCTTTTCCGCATGCACACGTTATACATGGAATTATAAATTATCTAAAATTCAGGGCACTGACGTCTTAATTGCAGTGTATTTTTCAAAATGTTTACCATCCCAAAAGAATAAGACTTATATTAATAATGAATTGACACCAATTAAATAAAAACACCTTATTGCCACAGACAGTGACAGAGACAAAGTAGGTTAAAGTTCATCATATAGTCAGGATTCAACAGCTCACAGAAGCTGCTTTCTCCATGTCAGTGGATGGTCTTAAAAGGTCATATTTTTATCTTATGGTGGATGAACTCACAAAAAAATGTGCAAAAATTGAAAGTGAATACCCTTTTGAAAAATAGATCATATTCCTGTAATCTAAAGGTTCACCCTCCAGACATCATCAGACCACTGTGTGAATGATGGAACTATACTTTTGCTATAATGTGAAATATTACATTCATGCATAAAATAGAGGATTTTAAAATGATTAAGTGTCCCCTTACTTTAATGACAACTTGGAGAATAGAAATAAACTATAATGAAAGAAATAAATTGTTGGCAGCAAACAATTCCTGGTGAAGGATCCCTAAAACCCTAAATATGGCTTAGTCTAATGTCATTTTATAACATCCTTTCCTTGTAACTTTAAGAAATGTAAACTGTCGGGCATGCTGGTAGTCGAGTGGTTAAGGCGCGCACCATGTACGCAGGCGACCCAGGTTCGAATCCGGCCCGTGGCACTATTTCCTGCATGTCTCTCCCAGCTCTCTTCCCTGTTTCCAACTCTATCCACTGTCCTCTCTCTAATAAAGGCACGAAAAGGCCCAAAAATAAATCTTTAAAAAAAAAAAAGAAATGTAAACTGTCATCAGAACTTCATTGCACTTTGTAAAATCTATTTTCTTTAGAGAACCTGTTAATACCAATTTTTAATATAGAAATAGTTCATTTAAGGGACCCAGCTTCTTTTCTCATTTGTCTAGTGCTACTTCTCTTGAAAAAGCAAAAGTGATTGATTGAAAAAATGCAATATTTCTTATGAGAGTATTCGATTAATTGTCAGAAGAATTGAGACTACTCGACTACAAAAAGAATCTATTGCTGCAGCCCTAGTTTAGTTTTTGTTACGATACAAGTCTGGATAAAAATAATAGCGCTCGGCTGTCAGGCATTCATGTAATCCATGATGTTTGCCCCACTTTGTGTTCTAAATGTCTGCTAAAACAGGAGAGAGGAAGGAAAAGCGTGAGCTGCAGTAACGGGGTGACAGGAGCAGTTGGGTGTGTGGGTCTGTGTATGTGTGACAGAGATAGTTTGTGTGTCCGTCTGTGAGTGCGGGTCGGTCTGACAAGCATCAATGAACTAACGTTTGCTTGTTGAATTAGTGAGTGACAAATGTTTAGAAATTATCATAATATCAATAACTTTTATGGGCTGAGGCTTACATGTGGCTCCTCTGGGATGAAATAAGAGGATGTAATAAAATCAGTATCCCCTCATAGTCTTTCATTTAAATCATATCCTCAGGCTGTTGTCATTAGTATGATCTTTAATTGTTTATATTTGTAAGGAGGGAGGCAAAGTAATAATGTAAAAAAATCATTTAAATTTTTTAAAATAATTGATTTTTTTTGTGATTATTCTGTGGCATGTTCAAGTTAATTAATTTAACAGAACTCAAAAAATGTTTTATTCTAGTTTTAAGAATATAGACATTTAAACTCTAACATTATTTTGACAGCTTTGGAATATCCACATTAAGTTTTAAATTAAGGGACCCCCACCCCCCACCCCACCTCGGGGAGAAAATAATCATCCGATTCATCGATGATTGAAATAATCGTTTGTTGCAGTCCTAGTTGCCCGGGTGGGTGGGGGTGCAGTAATGTGTGTAGAGAGTGTAAAGCAGGGGACTCAGTACACATCCCTGTGTGCAGCCGGCATTTAGACTGAGTGCTGTGGAGAGGTGGGGCCCTACTCTGACTCTCTGTGGTCGGTCGCTGAGGAAGTCCTTAATCCGGAGGAAAGTGGAGTGTGGGAGGCCAAGGTTGTTTAGTTTCAATACCAGTCTGCTGGGGACGATTGTGTTAAATGCTGAGCTAAAGTCAATGAAAAGAAGCCTGGTATACCTTTTTTCTTTTTCTTTTTTTTTTTTTTTTTTTTTTGCTCTAAGTGGGTCAGGGTGGTGTGGAGGGCTATGACTATGGTGTCCTCTGTTGATCTGTTTTTCTAAAATGCGAACTGGTGAGGGTCAAAAGTGGTTGGAAGTCCTTGGATGATGTGGCTTCTGATCAGTTTCTCAAAGCACTTCATTATGACTGGAATGAGAGCAACTGGCTGGAAGTCGTTTAGGCTGCTGATGGGGGTCTTTTATGGGACAGGGATGATGGTTGAGGACTTAAGGCAGAGTGGAACGGTGCCCTGAGCTAAGGACAGGTTGATTATCTTTGTAAAGACCCCAGTGAGCTGGTCTGTGCAGTCTTTTAGCACCCTGCCATGGATCCTCTTCAGGTCCTGCTGCTTTCCTGGGATTTACTTTCCTTAGTACATGTTTCACATCACGTTCCTCCACCATGAAGGAGTGGCCAGTGTTGGCTGTTGGATGAGATGGGGCTGCTTCTGATGTTGTCTGTTCGAAGCGGGCGAAGCAAAAGTTCAGCCCCTCTGCCAGTGCAGCATTGCCATCCACAACATTGGGTCTGGGTTTGTAGTTTGTGATGTTCTGGACCCCCTGCCATACCTGCCTCGAGTTGTTGCTCTGGAGTTGGTCCTCAGTTTTGGTTTTGTAGTCCTGTTTGGCCGGTCGGATGTTCCTTTTCAGGTCTCCCCTGGCTACACTGTTCAGTTCCATGTCACTGGACCGGAAGACGATGTTCCTGTTCCTCAGCAGGGTCCTGACCTCTCCTGTTATCCAGGGTTTTTGGTTTAATACACCTGGATGCGTTTGTCCGTGTTGACTGTGTCTGTGCGGTACTGGATGTACGAGAGTACAGATGTGTACTCCTCCAGGTCATGGGACTCAAAGATGCTCCAGTCTGTGTTTTCAAAACAGTCCTGCAGCTGTGAGGAGGCACCATCAGGCCATGTCTTAACAGTTTTTGAGGGGGGGGACGGGTCTCTTTTCCTGAGGGAGGTGTAGGTTGGTAACATAGACAGGGATATGTTGTCTGACTGGCCTAGGTGGGGTGATGGTATGGCCCTGTATCCCCTAGAACAGTGACTGTCTACTGTTATTAGCCCACCTGTCACTACTAATATAAATGCAGAGACCCCCACCTCGTTGTTTCTGTGAGTCCTGGTTTCTGTCATAGCGTCAATGCGTCCTGTTAACACTAAAGTGGCGTTGGGGATTGCTGGCTGAAGCCACAACTCTGAGATGATCAGAGCGGAGCACCATCTTCCAGCTTCCAGCTGTAGCCTCAGCTCGTCCATTTTGTTCACAATGGACCTGGCGTCGGTGAGAAAAAGGCTGGGGAGTGGGTGTTTCTGTAGTGTTTTCCTTAGCCTCTCCCATGCACTGGCTCTGCAGCCCCTTTTCTGTTTTCTGTTAATGCCATTTCCTCGTCTTCGCACTACTGGCAAAATATTCTGTAGACAGATGAAACCAAAATTGAGTTGTTTGGAAGGAACTCACAACGCTATGTGTAGAGAAAAAAAAGGCACAGCACACCAAAATCAAAACCTCATCCCAACTGTCAAATATGGTGGAGGGGCCATCATGGTTTGGGGCTGCTTTGCTGCCTCAGGGCCTGGACGGATTGCTGTCATTGACGGAAAAATTAATTCCCAGGTTTATCAAGACATTTTGCAGGAAAACTTAAGACCATCTGTCCACCAACTGAAGCTCAACAGAGGATGGGTGATGCAACAGGACAGCGACCCAAAGCATAGAAGTAAATCAACAACAGAATGGCTTCAACAGAAGAAAATACGCCTTCTGGAGTGGCCCAGTCAGAGTCCTGACCTCATTGTTGTGACTTAGATGAAGATCAGAACACATTTGATGACCAATTTATGCAGAAATCCAAGAAATCCCAAAGGGGTCACATACTTTTTATTGCAACTGTATGTATATCAGAATCAGTATCGGTATCGGCACATACAGTGCTTAACAAATTTATTAGACCACCCTAACCCTAACCAAAGTAAGGTTTATGCCACAGCTGCCCTAAATTAACAGCATTGGTAATTACCAAAATCATTTTTTATGTTTCTGCAATGGTTAATACACCAATATGTAGAAGCTCTTTAACCCAAATGATATTTTTAATGCTAAAATATAATTATTATTGTTATCCATGAATTTTCAAATTTACTGATTTACAAAAAACTGAAAAAATAGTAAAGCACATTGATACTTCTTGATTAGTATGTCAAATTATAGTTATTTACTTGCATCCCTGAACAGAAAACGTAGTTTTAGTGGTTAAATGTTATGCTTGATTAATTTCTGACTTCTCAGAGAAGCCCAGTGAGCCAGCTCAAATTTGGGGAATTCATTTTGAAATCCCTCATTCCTATTCAAAATGGTAAAACGTGGAGAGCTCACTGAAGATGAAAGAGTCCGCATTAAAGCACTTCATGATGCTGGATGGTCTCTGAGAGAAATATGACAGGTGGTCTAATAAATTTGTTAAGCACTGTATTTATCGGAATCGGATCGGAACTGATAAAAAGTGGATCAGTGCATCCCTAGCAGTTACTAGCAGTTGTTATTTTTTAAATTAGCCAGGAGTTGTAGTTGAGACTGAGGTCTTCTTTTCACCTTTTTTGGGTTTTTCTTGTTGGAAATTTCCCGTTCTTTCCCTCAAAGGTGTCCTTGACCATCCATTCTCTTTGTTTCCACAGGTTTCAACTAGAGCCTGACCGATTTATCAGTGGGCCAATTATAGCGTTTCACAGATTAATCAACATCGGCTAGAATGTAGCCAATATATTAACTTTTTTTTTTTTTTTTTTTTTTTTTTTTTTTTTGCGGGGAATGTCTCTGCTCCTGTCACTCTGTGTTGTGTCTCCATGCTGGACTCAGCCTGAGTGCCTGGCCCCTCCCCCTCAGATGCAGAGTGCAGCAGCAGCTCATACTCACTCAGTGTTGCCAACTTAGCAACTTTGTTGCTATATTTAGTGAGTTTTCAGACCCCTCTGGCGACTCTTTTTCAAAAAAGCAATTAGCGACAAATCTAGCAACTTTTTCTGGTGTTACTGGAGACTGAGCAGTGCTGCTGCCGTGGGCCTCTCCCCGTCCCAAAGCGCTCACAGGCAGCCTCGTCCTCGCGCAGTTCGACTGCAGCAGAGTAGAGGACTAACGCTCGTTTCAGACTGGGACCGTTTTTGCCGCTTGCGTGTGCTGCGGGTCAGCTCTGCTTCCTGCCAGTGCGGCTTTCACACAGGGTGCGAGTTTTCTGCGTGTCAGCCACATCTCCCTGCTCTCAAAGCCCTGCCCTCAAAGCGACTTCATTTAGTGTACAGAGGAAGTGTGTCGGGAACTGTTCAAAATAAAAGCATTCTATACAGGTGAACAGAGTTTCTCTACAGAAATGCTAAACCGGGCTTTTACTTTGAAAAGCACAAACCAGAAAAGCATTCATACGATGTTTATCTTTCCTGTGACATATTCTACCAGTGTGGAGACAGAAAGTTTCAACTATAGTAGATCTTTAGAGAAGAACTTTATAAAACAGGCACATTTAGGCTTGTGGCCTTCCTCAGGGTTATCAAGACACAAATTGTAAACATATTCTTTGTGCATACTTGCCACAACGATGTAAATATGGCTCTCCATTTATCATTTTCCTGTCTAATATGGTCCAAAGCCACAGTATAGGATTATTATACAGTGTTTTAATGTCATCTAAGTTGCATCTTTGTGAAATAAACAAAGATAAATTCAACTGGTTATTCACATATTATTCCATATTTGTGTCCATGTACAGTATATATCCTGTGTATATCAATGTTCTTATTTCATATATCGGCCAAAATATCGGATATCGGCCGATAATATCGGATATTGGCTTTTTTTTTAGCCCCCAATATCGGCATCGGCCCAAAAAATCCCATATCGGTCTGGCTCTAGTTTCAACAAATGTTGTCAACTTAATTGTGAAAAACACTACAAGTACAAGACATAACTTAAGAGTGCCATCAGGACCATCAAGGTTACATTTTTTCTCATCGGAGTATAAAACTTTCTTCCCTCTTTCAATTTCCCATGTTTTTGGAGCTCCCTTGCAAAGTCCAAATGGGCGTTCTGTGGCGTTGAAGGAGACGAGGCCTTTGAAGACCTTTTTAGTTTTTTAAGCCCTTCCTTCGCAGATGCCATCTGATGGTTATTGGGCTACAGTCAGCGCTAATTAATGGCCTTATTTTGGGCCAAGGATCGTCCTGTGTGTTGACGGACAGCCAATCAGATCCTCCGGCTCAGTGCTGGTGAAATTTTTTTGGGTCTACCACTTGACTTTTTTGTTCCGTAACCGTCAGGATCTTTTAAGAAATTCAAAATGACTGTCTTACAGCGTCCAACCTCAGCAGCAATGGCACATTGCAAGAGTCCTTTCTTATGCAGCTCAACAATCCCCCTATGTTCAAAGACAGAAAGCTTTTTTGCCTTTGCTATCAGGAGCTCATGACAGTGTGAATACCTGACAGAAAATGACATTGAATCCACAATTTTGCGCAGATTTTGTTTTTAAAAGGCTGTTAATCTTCAACTTTTGACCAGCTGATGAACAGCCTTTTTTAGTTCAATTGTTGTTTGCAATGAATTGCTTACTCAATTTTTTTGTTGTCTCACTCCAATTTCTTCTTTTAGCATTTTGAAGCTCTACTTAGAACCTTCTTAAGATCCAACAGTGCACAATGCAAATTCTTGCAGTTTTTCCACTTGTCTCAAAATTTTGATCAGGAGTCTATTTCTAGATGGACCTTGAGCTCCAAGACGGAGCTTATTGTCATTCCAGCCACTCCCACCATGCAACCACGATCAATATCCTGCTTGGATTAAATAAACTCATGCCCACTAAGGCCACCCGGAACCTGACTGATATGATTGAGCTAACCTTCAAGGTTCACGTGACCTCGATTTCTCAGTCTTGCCAATTTATCCTCTGTGACATTGAGAGTATCAGACCCTACTTGACATGGCATGCAACACAGCTCCTGGTACAGGCTTTTGCAATATTGTGCATTGACTACTGCAACTCATATTCACAGGCCTTGCCGCATTCACACAGTGTTGCCAACTTAGCGACTTTGTTGCTATATTTAGTGAGTTTTCGGACCCGTCTAGTGACTCTTTTCAAAAAATCAACTAGCGACAAATCTAGCATCTTTTTCTGGTGTTACTGGAGACTTCTCGAGACTCTGACGTGAAAGCATATAACGTTGTTGCTCCTCTCAGTGAGCAGTGAGTGCTGCAGTGGGCCCCTCCCCGTCACAAAGCACTCACAGGCAGCTAAGTCCTCACGCAACAGTCCCTCTCAGCTGCAGTCTGAGCAGGAGATGCTTGCGCCTCCATGTCCAGACTGCAGATTAACCGCACTGTGAAGGCACCTTTCAGTTTTTTCTATTGCCTCTTTTTGGTCCATTTAGATTGTTAATGAAAAAAAAAAAAACATAAATGTTATGGATACAAATGTTAATGTTCCACTGGAATTTGCTGTAGGCTTTTAAGTAGACCATAAGGTTTAAAAGTAAACCAAACATAAGAAAACTAAACTTATGTGTAAAATAGAATAATAAACTAAAAATAAAATTAAAGTATCTCTGCCAGAGTATCTCTTGAGTCATTTTTGCCCGTCTCTTTCTTTCTTTCTTCTTTCAAGGAGGAGGGTTGAAATTGTGACATAAAAACAAGAATCAACAGAAGCAACTTCATCTAGGTCTACTCTCCTTCTTGCCTGCTACGCTCAGCCAGCAAAAAGTGCCTGGTACTGCCCCAAGTCATTAGCTCAACTCTTGTCCTCTTTTATCCCTGAATGATTTAAATTAATTACCCAACTTCATTTGATCAGCTGAGTTTCTTTTTACTTTGAAGAGAAAGCTAAAGACCCAGCTCTTTAGAGAACACTATTTACTGAGCTTGACTCTTCCCCGCTGTTGTCCCCAGTGATAAAATGAGTCTCCCAAATACAGATGGCTTGCACTGTCCTGCTCTTGGTACTTTGGTCATTATTTGTTAGTGAGGGCAGTTTAACTGATGGTGACAATGAGAGGTCTCAAGATAATAATTGGTTGCTTCACTGCTGATGTTATCAGGTTTTTTAAGCTTCTTTACATCATGTGCATGGCATTAATGCATGGCAGCACCTTTGTCCGATGAGACTTGAAGCACTTTGTGGCACTTACTGATGTTTTTTTTTTACATTGTGACTTGAGCCTCTATAGTTCTTTTCTAGTTTTTTGACTACCCAAAGCACCTTCAGCCTTGCAGGATACACTTACCATTCATTCCACATTTAGACGTTGATGGTGATGGCTGCTGTTTAGATCAGTTGAGCCAATTGTTCTCTTGTGTTTGCCCTCACAACAATTTTGGGTCTTTATGGTCTGTTTGCCTGTCCTGTCTTTGCCTCCTAATTCAACTAAACACTTTATAGTGACTAGATGGCAGCCTTTTATTTGATTGAATAACAACTGAGACTTTCCACAATGTAGTTCCTCAGCAATACCTTCTCAAGGACATGATCCCCCAGCTTCCAAGAAGGCCAGTCTTAACGCTCTACTTCCACATTTTATATTTGGTTCCCATAGTTCTGCTTCAGTGCACTGAGTCTCCTTACTAAACCATACCACCAGATCCTTAGGCCTTTCTCTTTAAGAAGCAGTCCTATGTTCCTCTGCTGAGCCTTGCATGAAAAGGCCCCATATGTGAAGACCCTGCTACCAAGTTCTGCAGGCCCCTCTGCAATGACTAGCTCAAAAAAAAAAGGGACCTTTTGTTTGTCTTTTGTCTTGAATTAAATTTGGCCTGGTGAAGCCTGTTGAAAACTGGTGAATCTGATGCAATGCCACAGACATTTTTGGGGCAATCTTCCCGATAAAATACAACTAAAGACTAAATTGTGATTGTATCTGATTAATACTTGATATACAGGAAATTATCTTTTGCTTTGCAGTGGTAAAACTAATTAATTTATTATTTCTCTAGGTTTCCTTCCAGATGTAATCCTCATCATCCTGGATAGATCCTACTCAAAGAAAAGGTCAGATTTTTTAAAATTGCTGTATGCATGTGATTATTTTATAAAACATACAGTTTTTTTTATTTTGTTTCATTTATAATTTTGTGCTTCTTTGTGTTTTCAGGATTGTGTAGCATAAGATCCAGCTTCAAGCCTTTGCAAAGAATGGCTAATGGGTGGGATTCATACTGCTATAATCCTCCACCTTTAACATCGGATCCAAGTACTTTGAGAAGATCAGAGTCCGAAAAAAAACCTTCCCAGCATATAGAGAACTTCACTGGACACCATGAGTTCTCTAGCTCAGTGGCTTTTCATGAAGCTCCTGCAGCAAAATCAAACTTTAACACAAACTGCTACTCTGGTTCAGACTGTGTTTATCAAAGATACTACAAAGAATCTCAATGGCAAGCTGATATTGGACAAATGGACAAAGGTTCCCTGCCAGATAATGAATCATCAGATATTGCCACAGAAGGACTGTCAACATCTGGATCTTTTCCTTCATCCTTGGCAACGAACACACAAGGAATTACCCAGGACTCTGAAATGGCTACATCATGTATTGAGAACTATTCAGTTGCCAGTAGCTGTTCATATGCAGAGGTCACTGAAACAAGGCCTTCTTGCAAATTTGTGGCAAGTACTGGTAGTCCAGCTTCAAATCCTAAAACTGGAGTAGCTGCTAAGCCCAGTTCATCAGAATGGCTTCTACCTCATACATACACATCTTTACCTGCTAAGAGTCAATGTCCTTATATGTCAGGGATGAATGAAAACTTGCAGAGACCTTCAAATGTGATGACAGGAGGACACTTAAATCCAAGTGCACATGAAGATATCAGTATAAATGAAAGACTGAAATGTCAAGCAGAAGATCAACCCTCTATTACTGCTAACATAATGGCTACCACAGAAAGGACTGTAGATGATGGAAATATCAAAGATGGTTATCAGATCCACAGACTAATGAATCGAACTGAGAAACACCAAGGAGAGTCCTCACACATCAAGATGAGGTCCACTGAAAGTGTAACTGATGATGAGACGGATGAAAATTCAGATGACAATATTGAAGAGCAATTCACTTCAGGTTCTCAAAGTAGCACGACTGTTTTCATAAATGAACAAGATCACAAGGAACAAGTCATAAAAGAGAGAATAGAACCATCTCTTTACCAAGAAAATGTTGGATTGGATGTTCCCAACAGGGCAACTGGACAAGCTAAAGTCCCGGTGGAGGATCAGCGGAAAGAAAGGATAGAACCAGGGCCTGAGACTGCAGCAGATGGAACTGTTAAAGATCGCCATCAAATCCAGAGTCAAATGACTGAAACTGAGAAAAAACAAGGAGAAACGTCACATTTCCAAATGAGTGATATTGAAAGCATGACTGATGATGATGAAGAGGAGGGATACCTAGTTGGCGATTCTGACGAGCAGAGCATGAGTCCTTTAAGTACCATGGCTTCTTTCAAAAATGAGCAAGATCCCGATGGCATCATCATGAAAGAGGAGACAGAACCACAACTTGATCAAGCAAATGTTGGATTGGATGATCCCAGCAGTAAAAGTAGTCAAGCGGATCAGCAGGATGGGTGCAAAGCCCTGAAAGGAGAAAGGATAGAACCAGGGGCTGAGACTGTAAAAGATGGAAATGATGATGATCCTCGTCAAATCCAGAGTCAAATGAATGAAACTGAGAATGAACAAAGAGACACATCACATTTCCAAATGAGGGATACTGAAAGCATAACTGATGATGAGGAAGAGGGATACCCAGTTGGAGATGCCGAAGAGCTGAGCATGAGTTCTTTAAGTTCTATGGCTTCTTTGAAAAGTGAGCAAGATGAAAAAGTCATTGAAGAAGGAATAGATCAATCACTTGACCAAGAAAATGTTGGATTGGATGATCTCAACATCACAGGTGATCAAGCTAGAGATACAGTGGAGAGTCAGCAGGATGAGAGCAAAGCCTTTAATGGGGAAAGTTCAGGATCAGTGTCATTAGAAAAGGGAATTTTTGATGAGCAGACTTACTCAAATCTCAACACCAAGGATGGTCAAGAGGAAAGCAAAGAGACCATCTGTAGGGATAAAGATGCTAAGCTAAATACTCCATCTTTAGATCCGTCAGACATTGCTGTACCTGACTCTAAAAATTTAACTCATGAAGCGAGAGCATGCACTAACACCTTGGAAAGCAATACTGAATCCCCTTTGCAGTCTTCTAAGCATGAGTCTTTTGAAAGTGTGCCAGAGGACAATGATTGTAGTAGCTCTACGGTATTGAGTGATGATTATTTAAACCTTGAAAGTGAAAAGGATGAGCAAAGCAATGAAAGTCATTCAGAATTCTGCTTACAGCCTTTAAGCCCCAGCACAGAAGAGAGTCCTTGTCAAGATGATGAAAGGACAAGTGCAGCACAGTGGACACACAATGAAACCTCGCTAGATGCAGGTCACAAAAGTCTTGCTCTCACTTCTGACAGTCTGTCGATTGAAACCACTGATGAAGTAACACAAGATGCTTCTAATAGCACAGACTGCAGCGTGCGGGGAAACGGTTTAAGCACAGACTTTACTCGCTGTCTTGAAATGGAAAAAACAAGTGCTACAGAGGTAACAAGTACAGTTTCTAGTCCTAATCGGCATCAGTCTCTAGATAAAATACTGGTGGTGCCTGAACCTGAAGATTGTGTAGTAGATGATGCTGCAAGCTCAAGAGACTCATTTGAAGAGATGGATACACCTGCTGAGGAAGCGTCAGGTCTTGGCATGATGTACGGTGAACCCCTGGAGGACTCATCATGCGACACTGATGAACCAAAATTTGATGTCAATCTCTATGGAGAACCAGCTGTTGCCATACATGACAGTAACAGTGTAAATCATTTAGAAGGACAAACGCCTCAACTAAAATCTTATTCACAAATGAGAAAACTCCTGCAGCCTGTTGTAATACTGACAACCTCAGAGTCAATTAATGGAATGACCAACTCCTATTATTGTGCAAACTGCAAACACTCAACCTACAATGTGGATCATCTAATTGAACACCACTATGGCTGCCATTCCAGGCACTGTTTTCAGTTTTGCCAGACTTGCAATGTCTACTTGATGGGAAATGAACAAGCAGAAAAACACCTTTGTGGTGAAACCCTAAGGACTGATGTTGCAGAAGACACTGAACTCTATTCTGACCCTTGCCTTCAACAGAATAAAAAAAGAGGTGGTCGGACATGCTCAAAGTGCCAAACTACATTTTTTAAGTTAACTCATTATATCTCACACATGCGGTCTCACACTGGCATAACACCATACAAGTGTATTAAATGTGGGTCATTTTTCTCACAGTCCAGTGCCCTAAAAAGACACACCAAGAAACACTGCAAGTACAGGATGACACAGCTTCCCGTTGATAATGTAGAAGCTGTTGTCAGCACAGCTGCATCATCGCCATCAGACACCTTGGTGCAGGAGAAGCCATCTGGAAACCTTTATGACTGTTTCATAAAGCTAGATAATGTTCACAAAACTAATTATTGTAGTTTATGTGATAGATATTTCTTAACCCGAAACCAGGCAAGAAAACACTACCATAACAAACACAAGAGACCTAAAGTTGGACTTTTGTCAAGTCTTTGCAAAAGGACAAGTAGTAGTAAGAAAACCCAAATGTTAAAGAATGTAATCTTCAAATGCCCTCTTTGCCCACGGCCTTTCAAGTATGCTTACAACAGGAATCGACACTTACGACAATGCGTCAGAGAAGCCGTATTTGGTGGCAAGTGTAAAGTAGATGGTAAATTTCAATGTCCCTTGTGCCTAGCTAAATTTACTTTAACATCAAACCGGTACAGACATATTAAGTCATTTTGCCTCAAAAACTACTTCAATCAGCTCAAAACAGATCCAGCATTGAGGCGAAAAGTTGAACAGAAAAGACCAAACACAAAGACAAAGGAACCTGTGCACAAAACACTGCCAATAAAAGAGGAGCTGAAACAAGAAGCACCCCCAGTCTTGGCAACCAATATCGAAGCACGTTACAAATGCACCCTGTGTCCGGCAGTCTTTTTTCATCCTTCGGGAAAGTACAGGCACATGAAGAAACATGAGTTGTTAAAACTCACTGGCAAAGCTATTATTTTCCGAAAATCAGTTTTCTCTATCACTCCTAAATCAGAAACTGTAACTCTTCCAAAGACTGATAACAGTAAAGAAAACCTGAATTCAACTGAAGAAGATAGCAGCCCTGCCTTAAGCTGTCGTTTTTGTGGAAAGTCTTTCAGCACGATGAAGGAACTGAAGACTCATGAGCGCAATCACAGAGGTGAAAAACCATACCAATGTCTGCAATGTGGAAAGAAATTCAAGAAACATTGCTATGTTGTTGCCCACAAAGTTGTTCATCAGAGGAGGATACAGTGCACTGTGTGCAGAAAGATTCTTCCAACCATTGGAGAACTGATTCAGCACAGAAGCACACATCTTAAAAGAGGAATGCTTAAATGCCCTGACTGCACAATGGAGTTCCAGTATCCTGCAAATCTCCTTCGGCATGTACGTACCCACAAAAGAAAGGAGGAAAAGGCATCTCAGCTGAAAGAACAACTATCAGTAAAAGTACAACCACAGAAATCCTTGGACTGCGTGAAGGAGCAGAGTGGACAAAAACAGTTGCAGTGCTCCCTGTGCAAAGAGGTTTTCGATGATTTCAATGTACTTAAAAAGCACTGTCTAACTCATATATCTGACTCTTCTGCAAACCAGTGTCCATTTTGCAAGCGTAAATTCAGTGTGCGCCGTTATTTGGTGCGCCACATGATCCTGCATGCTGGTGACAAACCCTTTTCCTGTACAAACTGTGGGAAACAGTTTTACCATAATTTTTCCCTTACAGTTCACAGGAGGACATGTTTACCTGGTCCAACACCACTTCCTGCCACAGCGGTTCCTGATAGTAGGACTAGAACAACACTTCAATGTCCCTGTTGTCCCCGGCTGCTAAAAACCAAAGAGCGCCTGATTAATCATGAAAGTGACCACAGGAACAACTTACTAGATATGTGCTCAGTATGCGGGAAGTTCTTCAGGCCAAAAAAATTAAGACAACATAAGAATATGTTTTGTGGTGGCTCATCATCTCAAAATGCCGTTTTCAGCAAAGTCTCCTCAAAATCAACTCAGAGGGTCCCTGAACAGCCTTTACCAGCAAAGAGGGTCCCTGAACAGCCTTTACCAGCAAAGAGGGTCCCTGCACAGCCTTTACCGCCCAATTCAACCATGCTGCTTCCATTCAAGTGCCCCCACTGTCCACAGAGATTTAGGTACAGATCGATATACCTTAGACATCAATACAGACATACAGGTGTGCAACCATTTATATGTTCACACTGTGGCAAAGGATTTCGAGCTCATAGACCATGGTTAGAACATGAAGCTGACTGTGATGCTGCTCCAAAACAAGAACAGTCAGAGGTCAAAAGTGAAGCTGCAACACAGTCGTCAGACATTCCAACTAGCACAGAAACAGTACAGGCGCCGCATGTGGAAGGAAATGAATTCAAGTGCAAATTCTGCAACAAGACCTTTATGAAAGCGCGATCTCTGAGACGCCACATTTTGACACACAATGAAGTCAAGCCATACCGCTGTAAAGCTTGTGATAGCTGTTTTTCAAGGTATGATCACCTTAAAGTACATCAGACTCGTTGCAGAGGGAAAAGGAGGCGATTGGAGGTCTGTATTCCCAAAATCAGCTTAAATGACATTGGAAGGGGTTGGCAGGATACGTTTAGTATTAATTTGGCTGAAAAAGAGGAGACATTTGATTGCAAGATCTGCTCAAAAAGCTTTCCATCTCAGTCTAAACTTTCCAGACACAACACCATGAACCATACTGTAAAATTATTCAAATGCCTAAAATGTGGCTCCGCCTTTTCTCATGCAAAAACTCTGAGAAAGCATCAGAAGATGAGAAAGTGCAGAAAGGCTGCCAAAGCAAAACAAGCATCATTCTCACTAGACACTAAACCATCTCCTGATAAACCATTTACTGAAAACTTGACAAACTCCCCGCTTGAGGTGCAAGGTAGAATCCTTCACAGGATCCAACCATTTTTCAACAAAAAAAACAAACATTTGTGTAAGTACTGTCCTCGTGCTTTTAAAAGCCTTTGGCAGTTAGTCACACATAATCGCCTACACACTGGAGAGAGGCCGTACGCCTGTGAAACTTGTGGTGAGAGGTTTATAAGGAAGGATTATGTGAAGCGTCACTACCCAAAGTGCAGTAAAAGACATGGGAAAGATAACGTGCTTTGTGATGGATGTGGAGGATTTTTCTCCCAGCTGAAGCTAGAAGATCACAGAAAAACGTGTGCTTTAATTCCAAGCTCTTCAGAATCAACAGTCGGTCAAAGCAAACAGTCAGTCCCTCAGAGCCCACCAAAAGGCTTTTCCTGTGCTTACTGTAGTTCCCGGTTTTTACTGTTTTCCCAACTCCAAGAGCATTTTTTGAATGCACACAAGGTGGAAACAATGGTGCCCCCGGTGACGACGGCTCCCTTACAACACCACCTATCAAATATTCCAAACATCAAAGAAGAGCCTGTGGATGAAAGCTGTGACAAAGGGAGAACTGAAAGTACTAATGTCATCTGTCAACTAGATGCAGCTCTTGACATTGAGGAGCCCACCCAGTATGCCTGCTCCCAGTGTGACATGACCTTTTCATGTAAAAGTGGACTAGGTGGTCACCAGCGTGTACACAGGAGGCAGCAGCCTTATACATGTAAAGTATGCCAACGAGGCTTCTGGAATAAGAACTTTTATCGCAATCACTACAGGAAATGTAGAATGACCCAAATTTTAGGGAGAAGTACCACACCACAGTTGGAAGTCCCATTGAAAGCAGAAATTGATCTTGCATTGAATGCCTCCAATCTAGAGTTTAAAGATGAATCCAAACCAGCTGACTCTGAGGTTTTACAGACGAACTCCTCCAGTCAAGAGGACATAGTGCAGAAAGCATCAGAGGAAAACCAGGTGCACAACACCCCAGTTAAAGAAAAGAAGGCTGTGCAATACCAATGTTCAGAATGTGATGAGAGTTTCACAGATGGCTTAATGCTTATAAGTCACCTCGAAGACCATGGAAGAGAGGAGCAAGAGAGAAAACGCAATGCATGTACAAAGTGTGGAAAGTTGTGCTCTAGTCAAGGAAATCTCCAAAAACACATGAGGAGCCATCATGGCATGGGTAAGAATTTTTCTTGCCCTGACTGCTCCATGGCCTTTAACTCTCCAACTGATCTTGAAATCCACAGAACATGCCATGATGCAAATCGGCCTTTTGTTTGCAAAATATGTAGTCAAAGGTTTTGGACAAGCCCATCTTTACGTAATCATTACCATAAAGCACATCCTGAGGATATTTACACATGTCGATTCTGTAGCAAGACCTATGCAGCCAAAAAGTCCCTGGCGCGACATTACAAAACAATGCATCAAAAAGAGCTCAAGGAGAGTAGTGTACCGAACCAAAGCAGCAGCAGTAGCAGTGAAAAACAAGCCAGCAGTCAACACAGCACAACTGCCGAAAGCGATATGGATGAAAATCACTGCAGCGAGGACAGTGACTCAGATTCTGCCCCATACTTTCCATGCCATGTCTGTGGGAAGACATTCCCAACATCAGAAAGTCTTGAGGATCATCAGCGGTGTCACTTGGGTGAAAAACCACATGAATGTGAAGAGTGTGGTAAATGTTTTTATCAGGCATCTCAATTGCAGCAACATCAACGAATGCACAAGTCTGAATTCCAGTGCCAGTTATGTGGCAGGGGCTTTGTCTCGCTCTTTGCTCTGCGTAAACACAAGCATAGTCATGGAAAGAGCCGCCCATACCGTTGTTCTAAGTGTCAACTCAGTTTCACTGGACCCTCGCAGTTGGCAGAACACATGTCAAGTCATCGTGAAGAAAGTTTCCCATGTGATATATGCAATCATGTGTTCCCCACCAAGAGTAGTAGAGTTGAGCATCGAAAAAGCCACTCTAACTCGGGTGAGCTTCTACCAGCTTCGGTTTCAAAGGAAGGAAATGAAAAGTCTTTGTCAAATGCTGAACTTAAATATCGTTGTGGTGTCTGCAATGAGCGTTTCAGGGACCCAGAGGAGCTTTCGGAGCATGGCTGTTTTGCAGCCAAAGAGCGACAGTATTCTTGCTTAGATTGCGATAAACATTTTCTGCATGCATCACACCTGAAAAAGCACAGGGCCACCCATAAAGTATCATGGTCTAGTTGTGAATATCCATGTAATCAATGCAACAGCAGTTTTTCGTCATCGCAGGAGTTTCTGAGCCATGCAAAGAGCCACATTGAAACTGCAGCAGAAAGTGATCAAAACTCTGAAGCAAAAGATAGTGGTTCGTCAGATGGTTTCATATGTCCAGTTTGTCATCAGTGTTTTGTCAGTGTCACAGAACTGATCCATCATTTTCCCATGCATCCTGATAGTACATTTGAATGCAAAACATGTGGAATATCACTTCCCTCTGAGAGTAAACTAAAAGAGCATGAGCGCAATCATCTGATAACAGATACTGAGTTTGAATGCACAGAATGTGGCCAGAGCTTTTTTGGAAGCAATGCATTCCTCCAACACCAATGTTCAGAGCAGAAACACAGAGTGGACCAAACTGAACACTCGTATTCATCAGCTATGAAATCCCCTCCAACCTACTCTCAAACAACAGCAGAGGAAGAGGAGGTAGATGTCACTGATGAGGATATGTATGATTGCATTGTTTGCTCAAAGCAGTTCTCCTCAAAAAGCAGTCTTCTAGAGCATCAAAATGAAAATCATGCAGATAAGCCATTCAAATGCGAGGCATGTGGAAAGAGGTTTGCTCTGAGGAAGTACCTGAAACAGCATGAACGAAAGCATTGTCATAAATCAATTGCTCAGCGTAAGAATCAGTTAACAGAGACCAAACTCAAATGCACTGAGTGCCAGATAGAGTTTCATACAACAGAGGATCTTTCTTTGCATAAGAGGCTGCATGCTGAAAAAGAAGGTGGAGATTACCGCTGTGACATGTGCTACAAGTCCTTCAGCCAGTTGTCTCTACTAAGGCAGCACCAAGAGAGTCACGTTGGCCAAATTGTGTACGAGTGCACTGAATGTGACAAAGCCTTTGCTTTCCCTCACTTACTGGAGGAACATCAGCAGACTCATGCAGGGTCCTCTTAGTAGAATAATAATATACCATCTCTCTTCTGTTTCCTCTGAATCAATCAACTAAAGGTTCTTGAATTTCTTTTCATGCCTTACATCTGACTGTGAACCTTGAATGGTAGTGACTACACAAGTTCAATTTGTGTTTTTGTCCCTTGCTGTAAATTAACGGTCTTGGCTCTTGTCATTTTGACAGTGCATATTCCCCTAAGTTCCTGATTATATTCTGTATAGTTTGAAGTTGTAACAAATGGAATTTGTACAGAGTTAATGACTGCCATATTTTCTTTAGTGTTTGTAAAATAGGGTTAGGTTGATGAATATTCTGTATTATAAATATTAACAAACATGGTTGGATTAACTGTTTATGAAATGTCTTTGATAAAGACTGGATTTGTTTTGATCGAGAATGATCATTTTTTTATGTTTTTTAATGTAGTTTTTTGGTCTTTATTTTTGACAAATGTACAATATCGGTAATTTTTATCTCAGTATTTTCTATGACTGTCCATCTACTAGAGGTGATTGAGAAATCATTGGTTAATCATTTCCTTGTGTTCATCACCAGTTTCTTTTTTGATATAGATGAGCATCTTGTACAGATGATTCAGACATGTTTATACTGTATGTTCCTTTTCAATAACTGATGATGATAAAGCTTTCATAAGAAATTTGAGTTGATGTATTCAAGTAAAGTCTACTAGTAAATCTTTTTACTGGTCCTTTTTTTAAATTCTGTTTTCTTCTAAAACACTTTAGTGATAACTTAAATGCAAGTTAAGCAAACATTGGCGAGAAAGTTGGGACTAATTAAGGTAGTAAATATATGAAGTTCAGCACCCCTGAACAATATTGAAGCTGGTCATGCGGTTTTGTCTGCTGTTCGCCCACACCCAGTGTAAGGACTACAGAAATGCTATGAAATCTAAATCTACCAAACTTGTAGCTAGGTCTTCAGGTTTTCTTCTTTTTGAAGAAATGGCAACATGTCTATGAGGCTGAATGGCTGTCTCTCTTGTTCCCCAAAATATTAAGCTTTGGTGCTTCATTCAAACAATTTGTCATTTTAGAGGAGAAATTGTTAAAGCTATGGCCTTGCAATATCTGCAGAGTTCCTGCAGATCTTGTAAAAGTCTGTAGTTGGATGTTTATTGCTAAATTTAAGGTGATAAAATTTTATTAAAAAGTCTTACATCAAGTGTAAGGTTTTTAACTTAGGATGGTACTTAAAAATAGAATAGTCTTGGTACTTTATCAAAATGATGCTGTCTAGTTAGTAATGTATCCTTTTTTGTGGATTTACTTACAGCTCTTACAACAGTGTATAATGCATATAGAGAAAATGACAGTAAGTTGGTAAATGCAAGTTTAAGGAAACTCAGCTTTCTAACATTGAATTTAAAAATAACTGGAAAAAAAACAACCCTTAAAATTTGGAACAATGGTAATTAAGCCAATTAAGCACAAAAAGGGCTGCTTTCATACTATAGTGTGGAGTAATGATTTCTCATTGTTATTGTCCTTAAAAGGCCTTTAAACCTCTTAAACTGGATTTTAAATTAAAATATGAAGCAACCATGATCTACGTGTTAGTCTTTTTTGGCAAACAGAAATCTGCCCTAAATTTTTAGGGGGAAAAAATTATTGTAAAAATTAAAAAAGGTCATTTTCTAGTGTTTGAACACTTTATTTTAAAGGAGGAAAAACACTTCATAAAACCTACAGTAATATGAATGTTATCAACTGATTCTTACTGGAGAAAGCAAAAATGGGAGTAAAAATTTTATTTATTTCACTTTATTTAAAAATCTCATTTACAAGAGTGTGCTGGCCAAGACAGGCAGCAGCATATTCAACACAGACACAAAAAAAAAAATCAAGAAATTACAATCACAAAGATGCTTGAGTCACAGATCAGAAAGTCATCAGTAAAAACATTCACAAGTTCTGTTACTGTATCATAAGATGTTGCTGATATGAACGGAGTGAGCAACCAACAAGGATACCTGAAGATACCTGGGTGTTTTTCAAGTCTGCCATCAATGTTATTGCCTTCCAATTGAAGATTTGATGGGTAATTAATGCACCCTCTTTTCCTTTTCAGCAGAGGAGTGCGAAGCCAACAAGATTTTAGTTAACTTTTATGATTTTCTCAAGAATAAGAAAAGTTAGTCTTTGCAGTGTGTCATTAATCTGCATGGACTTCATGTTACCTGATACCAGAGCATGTCCAGGAAGATGCCCCAATGGCCGTGTTTTCTTTTAAAGAAACATAATTCCAGTCATCTATACTTGACTAATACAACCATGGCTAAAGATTGACTAAGGGTTGACATGTAAACATACAGTATCAGCTACACAATGTGTCTGGCCCTGCCTCATTCTGTCATTCTGACAATGTTTTGCCTTTGTTGCTGCTGTTGTTACCATTAGCCTGATGGGTGAATGACTTGGCCCTGCTGTTTCACCATGAAACATTTTATACTGAACTGAAAAGACATGCTACGATACAAGTCAGTATTGTAGCGAGACTGTATCACCGGGAATACTGTGGACTCCACAAGCCTCAGGTGGCATCCTGGGGCCCCATCTCCTGGAATGATCTTATATCAAATTGTTCTGGTCAAGCTGGAAGTGGAGGACAAAATGCAAACCAATACACACAGAGGAATCATAATAAATAGATAACAGAGCATTATTAAGTCATCTTATTCATGACTGGCTCTTATCAAGGTTCTTGATTCAGTTTAAGTCAACAGATGTTTGAGAAAATAAGTCCAGGATTGTAAATATTCCATTTAAACTGGAAGGCATTCTTTTGAGTCCCTTAATATAATGATTATTAATACAAAATTGAAGGGGTCATTTTAAGACTCACGCTGTTAATCTCAACACTATGGACAATCATCTGAAAAGGTCTGGCTGGCACTTAAGTCCAAAGTTGCAAAAATTACCAACATTAAGTTAAATTTTAGCTACTAGTTGTTGCTTCAAGTATAATTTATATGATTTGTTTCTTTGTGATTTTTTTTTACAGTCATGAAATTCATCACATGGCCTGCAATTCTAATTTTCGCCACATAGACAAACCTCAGAGCAGGCATGGTGCAAAACTAAGCACTTTCTGTAGCGATTTTCCTTAACTGCGCATGCGTGAAACAACCTCTTGTGTCTTTCCGTTCCGCGCCTGTCGCAGCTGCAGCTCTCAACCCTCAGCTCCATGCTCTACCCCTTGGCGGACTGTCACGTTTTTTTCACCAAAGAGCTGCACGGAACAGCGTTTCCCTTGAGATTTCATGGTCTCTGCATGACCAGATGTCTACTGAGCCGTTTCTTCTCCTCGTGCCCAGCCATTGTTGCTTCGCTATCAGGGAAAAACACTTTACTCCTGTGGTTGGTAAGTAAACGCAGATAAAAAAAGATGGTTGAGTATTGTGCAGAAGCTGGTCCACATACCATGGTGGAGATAGCTTGCTTAGGGTAGTTCTTCATGCCTTCGGCCTCCTTCATGGACGTGGTCGGCCACCTCCCCCTGGTTAGCTTGCAGTAGCAGCCCATCTGAGATGTTTGGAGAGGCTAGCATCCTGAGCGCTGGGTATGGAGAGGTGAGGTGCTTAGGCACACAACGCTGCAGATTAATAAAACTCACGGGAAAGTTACATTAGCATAGACTTGTAGCTCAGCGAGACAGTACTGTTATGTACATTTAACCTTTATTCTTTTTTGAAAACAACGTAAATATGAAAATCGGCAATGCTTCAAGCATTAGCAGGCTAACAATACGTTAGCATTAGAACCCCGATATGAAGTGCAACGATTTTCTCTGTTGTTTTGTTTATGTCTGCTTCATGTAAGGCACTAAAAGGCTTATTAAAGTTGGTTTAATTTGCTCAGTCGGTCAAATCAACATTGTCATAAGACTTGGCTCTATTTGCATATACGTTGTATAACGGTATAGGTAATGTGTTGATCTTTTGTTTTTATCAGTCATTTATCTGAGATTTTATTCAGTGTATCCTGATACAGAAAGGCAGGAGATCAATGCCCCTAATGATTAACGGATTCAAGATGAGCTAACCTTTAACCAGGAATTATACCTTGATAACCTCATGAATTGGTCAGTGTAAGTGCTTAATAAGGGCTTGAAATAAGGCAGTGGTGTTCTCTGTCTTACCGTATACAAACGCAGGTGTTGTCTGTGTACTGACCCAATCAAACATTTGACGTCAACAACGTTATAAATTCAGTAATTGTGTTATTGAAGAGAGGCCACTTCACACCCGTTTAATTAATGTTTAATTACACAAATACGTCTCCACAAATTAGGAGCTAATGCGTTATATTACAATGATAAAAATTAATTTGTTTGATGTAATTGGGTCTTGAGGGCTCTGGAGTGCCTACCTCAGAGAAAGTGGCCATTTTTAGGCTCATGGCTTTTATTCTGGTGTGTTTTCCATACAAAAATTTGAAATTTTATTTTATTTCACTATATAGACACTTAGTTTATTTGAATAACGCAGGGTTCCTACAGATTATTGACAAGGAATATTCTTATTCAGTTTTATTGTCTTTTTAGAGCCTTTCAGGCCTTAATGTTCTGTTAGGACCTTTTTTCAGATCTGTGTTTTTGGGGAGGGGTGTTCATACTGTGGTCAAAATCCAAAAGAACATATATATACATCTGATTTAGAACCACAAATGAAAGTGGCCTGAATCTGATAAGGAAGGATCAGATTCAGTGTGACTTGTGCTTTTGACACTGTCGCAAAAACAGATAGAAATGACATATGAGCAAGAAAATCTGACTTAGGTCACTTTAAACTGCAGTTTGGACATAGCTAAATATTCTTAAATTGTGCATTTGAAATGTAAGGCCACAGAACGTCTTAAGTAGTTAAAGATCTTCAATTGTACAAGGCACTTTGACAAAGACATACCTTATCCAGTTGTCATCTTATTAGCCATTCTTGTGCAATTTTAATCATGTTCTTCCATAAATTGTTGCAAAAATGTCGTCCATAATTTGAGGAATTTAGTTTTGGGTGTTCTAAATATCCGAGGGGAGATCCAAGATCCCTCTCTGATTTTATCTGACTTACTGTGATTTAATAAACTATGTACTGTTTGAAACACCAGTCCAGTTCTCTAATATCTGGACTGCCAAGTTGCCCGCTTAAAACTTGATGCAGTCCGCCTTTATTTTGACAGGTGTTCCCTAACAAAAACATAAGTCTGCTTTTTAATAATTAATCGTGTAGAATCAGCTCAACACACCTACAAAAATGTGTCATGATAAATATCACAATACAACATATTTATAGCAAAGACGCATTAAATGTGCCAGAAATCATCAAACTTGGGGGTAACGACAAAAAAAAATTGCCCTGAAGCATTTGACATTTCACTAACATTACATTAAATCAGAAATTCAGATATGAAGGTCAGATATCAAATCTCATACCTTTCATTTTTGACTGTTTACTTTGCAAAACGTGGTATTCATTTTTCTCAGTTCAGGTCTTAACATTTTTTAATTAGCTTTTTTTATAAGTGTGTAGGAACCCTGTAATTAATGTCTAGTTCTTCCAACAGCAATGTCACATGGCACAGTGTCGCAGATAGAAATTTTTATCAAAGAAAAGGAGTTTACTTCTTCTCCTAACAGTCACCTTACAGAGGTAGCCATTTTAGCATAACTAACATGACAATCCATTTTTGGATTGCTGTTGATATTTTATATATATATATATATATATATATATATATATATATATATATATATATATATATATATATATGTATGCTTTTTTATCTCTGCCTTGGTGATTGTAACTGATATTGGTGATAATGGAAAGGTCAAACATTTTTCCTCCAATAATTTGCCCTAAAATAGAAAATGCCATCATATATAATGCATAGACATGTTGAGGTTTTTAACCACACACAACAACCCTGTCCCCAGGTCATGAGTGCTATGAATCTTAGATAAACAATATTTAATCTTTAATCAGTGGCATGTCAACAGAGTGCATTTGTACACAAACAGGAGAGCTGACCAGAAAGAAGAATGGGACATTTGATGATCAATCCTGTTGTTGCTCAATATAACTTTCATGTCTTTAAGTGAAGTGAAAGAAAAGCTCTGTATTCTGGATTCTATATAATAATTTCAAATGGTGATAGCCGTCACATGTGCACTGCATTCAGAGATGCATGTCTCTTATTTTTAATTTCTAACAATATTGGAAGGGGAATTCAATGATATCTGGATATTTGGATAGGAAAAACAGAATTGGTGCTTTGTTCCTGGTTTCTTGTAATGTTAATGCCACGATACAGCAAAGAATCCAATAATCATGTGCCTTTGACACTTTCATAGTACTTGAATCCTTTAGATTTTATGTTATTTAATCTAAACAGACTTTTTAAAGTATTTTTTCTGTCTGGGACACACCGTTTGACCTTTTAAGGGTTAAAATACAAGAAGGCTTTTTCCCTTCAGCACCAAATTTAGCTAGTACACTGTTGTCTCATCATTTTGAAATAGCTAATCTTTAACCATCGTGCTACAGAAAAAAAAAACAGCTGTTTAATGTTTTGTATATTCACAAATGGTGAAAAAGGGCATCCCAGCAGGTCTTAACTTGAATGGGCAAACATTTTTCTTCAGATTGACTCATGTTAAAAAAATCATTGGTCAAAATGTTTTATGGCAGCTCCATGAGAGCTATATAGGGCTGAAACGATTCCTCGAATTATTCGGGTGATTCGAATCAAAAAAATCCTCGAGGCAAATTATCTGCCTCAAGGCTTCGCTTAAATCAGTCATGCATCCATATACGCCCATACTGAAGCCTGGACATCGCGCCATGTGTTGCATGGCGAGCTGTGTTTCACACGGACAGCTATCTGTGTGGCACAATGTACTTGTTTTCACTGTTACTATAACATAACATACATCAGTGGTTTTCAAACTTTTTTTGCCCAAGGCACCAAAAATCAAGCTGACACCTCAAGGCACACCATATTAATGTCCTTGCAAAATAGCCTTTTTAGTATGTGTAGCAACATGTTCCAACTGCATGCAATGTGAGTGAGCGCCTGCTGTAACATCAGTTTGGTTACAGAGTTTCCTTTTGTAGCATTCAGACACTCTGCAAGTGATGCACTGCAGCTCCCCAGGTTTATCCTCAGTCACCCTGTTCATATTTTCTCTCTGTCACTCCTATTGAGATGGACAAGTAACAAGGGAAGAGGTTGCACAGAGGATGACAAGGAACCAGGAGTGTCCCACTTTTCTCACTCCCTAAACTTGATAGCTTGTTTTACAAAGTGGAGTGTGATGCATGGATATTCTTCATAACCACTTATGAAATGTTAAGATCTGACTTGTGCTAACATGGAGACAAAACTATGTGGTTCACAGCCGTTAGAGGCACCATACCTCATATTACGTTTGCTTATTTAACAGATAACAGATGGACAGTGAGCATGCAATGCTGCATGATGCAATGCAACATGTAACACTTGCATGCATTAAGGACATTGGTTATAGTCTCTTAAGTTTTGCACAGTTGTAGTACTAATGTAAAGTCAGATGAATTCCCAAGGCACACCAGTGTGCCTCGGCACACCATTTGAGAACCACTGACATACATGATACAAGGCTTGAAAATCACGAAGGAAGAGAAGTTGATGCAGTGATGCTTACAGGCATGCGCCCTGCGTTTACGCAGCCACTGCCTGCGGCTGGCAGTGATCTCCGAGTTGATCTTGCCTGCATGACTCGCTGGAGTGAGACAGCGCTTAGTTTGTGTCTGCAGACTTAAGGCAACTTCATAAACTTCTGGTTTATTGGCCCGACAGTTTCACAGAACACCGTCAGGCATCATGATTCAAGTCCTGTTTTGGGGCTTTCTCTCTCTCTCTTTTTTCTGCGAGCGCACGTCATACATTTAATTATAAATTATCTAAAATTCAGCGCACTGACGTCTTGATTGCAGCGTATTTTTCAAAAAGTGTCAGCATCCCAAATAATTTTTTAACTTACATTGATAATAAATTGACACCAATTAAATAGAAACACGCTATTGCCACAGACATTGACTGAGACTAAATAGGTCAAAGTTCATCATCATATAGTCAGGATTCAACAGGTCACAGAAGCAGCTTTATCCCTTCAAATACGTTCTCCATGTCAGTGGATGGTCTAAGAAGGTCAGATTTTTGTGGTGGATGAATTCAACAACAAAAATGTGCAAAAATTAAAAGTGAACACGTTTTAAAAAATCGTCCATATTCCTGTAATCTAAAGGTTCACCTTTCAGACATCAGCAGACCACTGTGTGAATGATGGAGCTTTATTGTTGCTAGAATGTAAAATATTACACGCATGTATAAAGTAGAGGATGTTAAAATGATTGTCACTTTACTTTATTTTTATTTTCCAATTTGCCATTAAACTACAATAGAAGAAATAAAGTGTTAGCACCCAAAATTTCCTGGGAAAGGATCCTTAAAACCCTAAACATGGCAAAATCTAATGTCATTATTTAACTTCCTTTCCTTGTAACTTTAAGAAATGTAAACTGTCATCAGAACTTCATTGCACTTTGTAAAATATATTTTCTTTAAAGAATAATACCAATTTTTAAATAGAAGTAGTTCATTTAAGGGACCCAGCTTCTTTTCTCATTTTTCTCACTTTTCTCTTTTCTAGTACCACTTCTCTTAAAATAAAAACAAAGTGATTGATTAAAAAAAATGCAATATTTCTTATTAGAGTACTCAATTAATCGTCAGAAGAATCGATAGAGTACTCAACTACGAAAAGAATCTATTACTGCAGCCCTAGAGTTATACAGTGAAAAAACAATGTGATGTAGTGATTCATTGTCTTTATTTTGCCACAGGGAGTAAAAGCAGTACAACAGCAAAATCAAATGTTTCAATGACACTGGACACTTTGTGAACTCGGTTTTAATACACTTGCATTCCATTAATGTGCTTCAAGTGAATTAACTTGTGACTTTTCCAACTTGAATACACAACTGTTGCATTATTTTTGCGTTCTTTCATGGGCATAAAACCACAAGCTTTCTGTATTAGGGACCAAATATGTCCATAAGACTCATAGTTTTGGCCCTGCTCAGTGTCAAGAAGACTGTATCGAAGTTCTGCATCCGTTTTTCCTGCTGTAAGAATAAATGTGGCAAGGCAACTGCATGTTACACAAAGCTGTTTGAAAAGGGTGAGAATCTGCAGCTGTTGGAGGTATTCCCACCTCTGCAGAAGACTTGGTGGATTTGTAGGCAGGTCTTTGTCTCTTCATGTTGCAGCTGAGGAGATTCCGGAGGTGCTCTGTGGTGTAAGATGGTGGGAGAGAGTGCAGTCCACAGCAGCAGTGACTAAGCATGGCTTCTCATCATATTCTTCACCAGTCTTAGCCCCTGGCCCCAAATAGCTAAACCTGCTCAACCTCACTGATGGTGCAGAGTTCCTGGATGGGCATATTGAGGAGAGGACATTGTCAGTCCTCATGTTCACAAAATATATCAATCTACCTTTCACTGTTATCATTGTAAGATAGCTTGTTAGCTTCGGCTTGTTGAAGGCTCCTGTTTTGCAGTCATGCAGTCCTGCAGTGGCCACTGATAGATACTGGATGTTTTCACATTGATTGATCAATAAATGTAAAGCGCTTCCAGCATTTACAACGGTTTACTAGAAAACAAATTGCCTTATATTAAACAGACATCTAGTGACAAATGTTTTTCAAGGAACTCAACTGGTGTAATTTAGTTTCCCTATGTCCGCATTTCTTTTGTTTTGCATTTTTGTGAAGTACACCAATTCAAAATTTTAAACAACATAATGAGAAAAGGTCTTGGCTTGCTGAGGTAGAATACCTTTCTGTTTTGCAAGTTATGTAAATGTTTAAATATTTTTTTCTCCACATACTGATTGCCTTGTGTTTGTTCTGTGTTTTACAGGTAGCTCCCTTTCATGACTTCTGTGCCTGGATTGCCTTGTGTGTTGGGCTGCCATGATGCTTGGATTGCAGGGAAGTACTTCACCCACTAAAGTATTTCGTTGTGTGGCGTGCTCAGCCACCTTCACAGGATTGGCCTCCTTGCTGGTACATCAGGCATCCCATGCCAGTTCACTCCCCAAGGCTGCGGCACCTCCACAGCCTGGCAGCAGCCCCCATGATTCCAGTATGGACCCATCCACAGAGCACCCAAGTCCTTCCACGCTTTATCCCGAGAGCCCTGTGCCCTCTTTTTTTATTTGCGATTGTGGAGAGGAATTCAATGACTTTAGTCAAATGCTCGAGCATAAGCAGACACATGTCCCTCAACTACAGCAAGTGAATACCCTGGATAATGAAAGTACTGTCTCTAAATCAGGATGTGATAAAAGTCTGCTAGCCCAACCTTCATCTCTCAGTCCAACTATAAACCAGCCAGATTTGGTTCTTAGTTGTCCCTCTACCTCAAGGCCCCCAGCTATCGACCAACCCCCACTAGCACACAGTAAATCAGATGTAAGCTCTGAAGATGGCAATTCCATAGAAATCCCTCCTCAAGGCCAGAGCACACCTCCTCTAGATGAGGATGAAGATCAACTTGAGAACATGCCTGCTGAAATAGAGCAAATGTCAGAGACTGCAGAGGACATGCATTTCCAGGACACAACAAATTCAGAGCATACCAGTGAAAACAACGAGAGCTTACCCAAAAACGACAACCTTATGAAGCTGCTAGCCTCAGCATACAGGAATTGCTCTCCAACCCCTCATTCCCAGAGTGACAGCAATATCTTTGTTACCCCAAAACAAGAAGCAATCCAAGTTGATATAACACCAGCAACCAAACCAGAGGTTCCACCGATCAATGATCTCTCCATTGCGCAGTTGAGGCGTCTTCTTTCAAAACCTGGAATAAAGACAAAAGCTCCATCTATAAGCAAAGTTCTTGGGTCAAGTAAAAAGAGGGTTGTCTCTCTGACTAAAACTTTCTCACCTGTTGTGGTTCTCGAAACTCGTCAAAAGCTAAAGGACCCTGGTGGCAACTGCACATATGGTCGATATCAATGCGGCCGCTGTCGTAGGGTCTTTGAAAACTTGGACAGACTGACAGAGCATCATTTCTTACATAAAAAAGAGAGAATTAAGTGTTGTCGTCGCTGCAAACAGCTCATCATTGGCCGTGTGCCTTTAAATGACAATCACATATGCCCTCAATTAGGAAAAATTCCCACACAGTTTTCAAGCTCTTTTAAAAACAAGTTCCCAAATGCCCCTAAAACGATGCCATTCCATAGTCAAAACAATGCAAGGAAAGTGTTCTTTTGTCCATTGTGCAAGCACAGCTATGCAAGGAGATGGAACTTAAAAATGCACAAGTGCCAGGGCCCTAGGGCAGCCCCCCCAGGGCCAGTCGATCCCTCGATTCAGAAAATGCTATCGCTGAGATCAAACAGTCAGGCCATAACAGATGTAGAGCTTAATGCTGGATCTCAGATTGGTAAGAGTGTTGCTGTGGGCACTGAAATAACTAGTCATATCAAGGTAGAGATGATATCTCCAGATGTAAATCAGTCTGCAGTTTCACAGCTAGCCTGGGTGCATCCAGCACAAAGCTTCTCTCCATTTTACTCCAAATCTTCCATCAATGAGGATGCTGCTTTGCGTGGCATTTCCCTCCAGCAAGGAGAAGAAAACAGCAGCTGGGATGCAGCAGCAGAGGATAAGGATAAGGATGATGATGATGATGATGAAGGGCAGTGGACTATGCCCTTGGATGATGAAATAGAAGTGCTTAGCTCTGCAGAGAAAACTGGTTCTGGTGCAGAGGGTGCTAAATCTCTGTCAGTTGAACAGCCAGAGAGGGTGCCCCTTAGCATGCGCTATTTTGTCAGAGATGGCATAAAACGTTATCCTTGCACCAGGTGCCAGAAAACGTACAGTCGGCCATGTACGCTGAGGCGCCATCTACGGCTGTGTGGGTTTAGGCCACGAGGAGTAGATGGTGCAGCACAGAGTGATACTCTGGGTGATAAGTCACCGAATGCTAACAGTGCACCAATGTTTCCTTGTTTTGTTTGTGGGCGGACATTTAACCGCAAAGACAATATGATGGTCCACAGAAAGAAGTGTATGTTGAGACGAACGATGTCAGATGCTGCAGAAGGGACAGTGCAGCAGCAGAGTGTATCAGGCAATGCAGCAGACGGTCAAAGCCAGGGAGATGATGGCGGTAACTGGGGTATCATGTCATTGCCGTCAGTTCTTCCAAGAAGGGTGACATGTGAGTGTGGTGTTGGATTTACATCTCCACGACTTCTCCTTGAACATTTGCAGAAGCACGCACAGGAGTCATACACTTGTCCGACTTGCGGGGAGACTGTCAGTTCCTGGGCAGACTATGAAGTACATCTGCAGATCCATATGCATCCTCATCACCAGCTGCTGAAAGGATTACAGCCACAGAGGTCACAACCTCTTCTACTTCGATTTCAGCAGCAGGCACCACAGCAACCATCTCCATCAGGGCAGCAGCCACCTCCCCCGGTGCAACAACCTGCACCAAAGCAAACCATCAAAACACTTCAGTTTTCGAATCCATCTCTGAAAAGTCAACGGCTTGTATGCACACGATGTGGAAACACTTTTGCCTCCCGTTGTTCCCTACGACGGCATTTAACATGGAATCGATGCAAAGGTGCACGGGCTACAAATCAGCCATCTAACCCACCCAAAACCTATCACTGTTCCCACTGCAACTCTGACTTCCCAAACACAATCAGTCTTTTATTTCACCAGAGGAGTGGGGCTTGCAAACCGGCCATAAAGCCTGTGCGCTGCCCCGTTTGTCTTCGCTGGTTTGGCACTGTAGATAGTTTGCAGAAACACCTGCTCACCCACAAACAGTCTGAGTCATATCGCTGCGATGTTTGCCAGGGTACATATCACAGCCTAAAATCCCTCAAAAACCACAGAAGAAGGATTCATCGCATCATGGCTGGAGACACCAATGGAAATCCACCAGAACAGCTGGCTTCTTAATGTTTTTCAGATAAGAAAAATCTTAACTTTAGAGTTGTGCATTTGAGGAAAAAGCAAATTTGTAATGTTCTTTCCATTTTCCCATATGAAATGTAGTTACTTGGTTGATTTTTTTTTTACTGTGTTCAGAGATTGACATTGTATAGTCCCTTTTTTACTTTTTAAGTAAACCCTGAGCGTGTTATAGTAGCTTTCCTGTTCAAAATAAAGCTTTGCTACTCTGTACATTTTTGTTTAATCTACGTAATCCTTTTAACACATAGCCTACTTAGTCTGTATATGAGTATTTGGTAATCAATCTTTGTCACATGAATGTAATGTAGCTTGTAGTTGTGCTGTTAATAAACATGTTAGTATGTAAAAAATTTCCCCCTTTTTTGTGAAATTGCAAAATATCTGGTATTATCACTGAGATTCTAAGTGATGAATGAGACATGAATTAAAACTGAAGTGAAATTTGTTTAAGCTTCTTTTTTCTTAGATTTCTATCAGGAGTGTTCTTACTTTAAAATCTGAAAACTGAGAAATGACACTTTATGGTTGGGGTATGTTATTGTATTTATATATTTTTAATGTGGGCACAGCAGTCTTTAAATAAGGGAAAAATAAATGTTCTGCTTTTTAAAACTACAGATGAAAAACAAGAATTTTTGCTATTTTTTGTTTATTGATATTGATAAATTGAGGTTCTGCAGCTGCATAAGAAACAGACTGAGATTACTGCTTATGTCTCTATGTGACCTATGAAAGCAAGCAAGAACAGGGGTGTTGGGCTTTGCCTGCTCTGTGATCATCAAAATTAGATTTGCACATATTACCTAAAATGATGATAGAACACTTTGTATATAAAATGATCTGTTGGTAAGATAGACATATGTAGGGCTATTTTCTCAGGGTTTACCCTTCAAAAACTTTTCTGTCACTTTTTTTATTTGAGTCGGGGGTGGGGGTGGGGTTGTCACTCCTTTCAGATACAAAAGGGACAGGGCTCCAAAGTAAACAGATCATCAACTGGCAGCCTGGGGGCCACTTCAGGCCCCACACCTTCCCATTCGGCCCCAAGAAGATAAGTAAATTTGGCAAATGTGCAGAAAAAAATGTACTGTTGTATTTGGTGCATCTTTTTTTCAATAACTCAAGCATCTATTAAAACAACCCCAAATTATTGAGATTTAAACATTTTCATTGGTAATGAATTAACATTTGATCCATTTTACTTAAATTCCTGTCACGTGATACTAATCAGTCCATCCTTGGTTAAAACTGCGGTTTTCTGCATTAACTTTCTGATTCAGGACCTTATCCAGAATTGCAATTATCCTTGCTTGATAGTCAAAATAAATTGATACATTTATTTAAAAATAATTAGATCCAAAATATTTTATTTTTGTGTATTTGAAAGTCCAACCCCTAAGCGTCAAGGAAAAAGCTTGCTCGTGTTCAAATGTCGATTACACCTGGTGTAGTACAGCATGCTACAGCCTTGTGCTTGCAAGGTTAGGGTCTACTGTACTGTGGGGCAACTTTTTGTGCTTTAACTGGATTGATATGTTACAGGCTTTTATGTAGATTTAATCAAAGTTAATGTCAAGCTTGTATTCACAAATAATTAAATTTGAGGTAGGTAAGATTTAAAGATATGTTTAGATAACAGGTTGCATCCAAAAGGCATGTAGGATGAGGGATACTGTGTGTTTTTGTGAGGTCATTCGTGGTCATAAATCATTTTTACTTCTTGACACAGAAGCCTTAAGGGAACCCCTTCCAGTGGAATATCCATGTCCTTGGCAGTGCTGGCATCTTATCAGACAGTAGACTTTGATGGCAGAGAAAACATTCGCTGTAATTGACACTGGCAGGTTACTAACATTTAATTCTGTTGGCTCAGCCTGGCCAAGATAAACACTGGACAGCAAGATGTGAAGCTTAACCTTGAGTGTCCAGATGTTTGCTGCATGGACTGTTTTGACTGGGACTATTTCCAAGGTCAGGACTAACCACTGAAGCAGTTCTAAAATCATCATACTGATGAGTCGTTCTGGACTGACCCTAAAAACAAATTTAACTACTGAGTCATGTAAATGTTGCTTTTTTTTGTGTCCTGAGCACTAAATCTACCCAGCTCCATGTACAGTACATGATTATTAACATCAGACGGCAATTCTACCTCCAGCTAATAGGTGTCAGTATAAAGAAGTAAACCTGGGCGTGTGGCTGCAAAAGCGCGCCATCCGTAGAAGAAGAGTACGGGGACTTCCTCCTGTAATTTTTGATGTGGCTAACGGGCTAACTGCTAGTGTGAGACGCCGGCTAGTTTCCCAGCCTGTGAATGCCAAAAACAGAGAACGACGAGGTTTTGCGGATTGTTGCCGACACATGCCAGGATACAGACACTTCTGAACTCAAAATAATTTAATGTAAAGGTAAGCCATCGTTATTTCTCTTTAGCTAAACCAGGCTAATGTTAGCATTTTTGGGCTAGAAGTGGGGCGAGCGCGCGTGCAACAAAATGGGAAAAAAACCCTGATACAAATCGACTTTTTTACACATTTCTGTGAATATATATTTGTAAAAACTATCAATGGACAGTTAACATGAGGCCGTAAGACCTTAATGACTGTCCGTGTTATGTAGTTATTCTACAGCCGATAGGGAGCGTGGAAATATGTAATTAGGTTTTGAATTCATCTCTAGCTCATCAAACATGAGTAAATACTTTTTATAATGTTAATTAAGATAGTTTGTTGGACTTTAAAATGTATCAGTTTATGCTTAGTTAAATTATGGATTCATTCATGTGTGAATGTGAAGCTCCTTTCTGTCAGATTAAATTGATCCCAGCTGAATAATTTGGTAGAACTAAAATATTATTTATGCCTTTTTACTACTTTAATAATGCCCTTTTGCCTAAATTGACTTCTTAAACTTGTGTCTGTCAGGTCCAGTGATCAGGTGTGCTTCACATCAACAAGGCCCTGTCCAACGTGATCATGCAGAGAGGAAAGCAAAGGCTGCAAAACATCCTTGAGGATGGCTTAGGGAAAGACTTGATGAACGCTAGGCGATTTTGTTTCAGCTGTGAGCAGATATTTGCAGACAGGAGATGCTTGGAGGAACATGTCTGTCCAGCTGCGAGTCACATTTGCTCCTGTGGAACTGAGTTCACTGAATACAAAGACATGCTGGAGCACAGCACTACGCATGAACCAGGACACCAAGTGCTTGATCATGAAACAATAAAAAAGCGCAGGATTGAGAAGCGCATTGCAGAGGAAGCACAGCTGAAAAGATTAGAGACGGGTGAGGTTGTTTGGAAGGCACCTCACATGGGAAGTGTGCCATCACTCTCTCTGCCAGTGAAGCCAGTACTACAGGCACCCATTACTACAGCTCTTATGCCACAACTTCCAATGCAGTCTGGGCTGATTTCACAAGTGCCTGAGTTGTACCCTTCTATGTCACAAGCGTCTTTGCTTCAGAATCCCATGTCCTCCACAACAACAGACATGAAGAATATTTTTGCTGGTGTAGGTGCACCTACAGTGGATCTTTGGACAATTTACCAGCCAGTGGTGTTGCTGCAAACAGTGCGCCAATTTAACAAGAAAAAGCCATACTCCTGCAGTAAATGTGGGCAGTGTTTTGCAACAAAGACATCTCTTATAGCCCATCACAGCTGTCATGTTGTAGATAAAGTTTCTGGCTGTATAGGATGTGGGCTGCTGCTCTCTAGCAAGAAGATAGTGCCTCGCTTCCATATTTGTAACGCACCCAGCAATACCACCAAATTCAAACTCATTACTGCAAAACCGCCAGGTTTCAAGATCCTAAATAAAACAGGACCAGTCAGGAGTCAGAATCTGAGTGCTCAGGTGCCAGAACTCGCTTCATTCTTGAAAAGCCAGAATCCCAGGGTAGGAAACAATGGCAGCCAGGCAGCCTTTGGCTCTTCAACGCTGCAGTTGAAAAATATGAATATCAAAACATACAATCGTAGCAACCAGATGTCTCCATCCCTGCTGTTGAAGACGCAGAATCCAAATCCACAGAAGCCTTTCATGCCCTTTCCATCTAAGAGCTATAATCAAAACCCCGGTGCACCTGTCAGAGCTGGTCGAGGAAGACCTCCGACCCTCACAGGACAGATGAAGAAGCCCAAGACAGTTGCAGCAATTCTAGCAAGCAAAACCCAGTCGTCCTCCAGACCAACTGCATTCACATGTCGAATCTGTCTCATTCCCTTTGAAACTGCTCAGATGCTTCAGAGGCATAAGTGCATCAAAGCGCAGGAGTTCATAGCAATGCGAGGTCCCAAAACCCAGTACAAAGTTAAGAGGGTGACACCAGTGGCAGGCCAGCAACTTGCTCAGATGAATGGTGCGAGAAAGCTTGGGGTTCCAGCATCTGGCAATGTAAAGACGCACCAAGTGGTGACGATTGATCTGGAGAAAGAGCAAGGGATTCCTCCTTTGAATGGAGAATCAGACGTTGAAACAGACGATGACTGCTATATTGTCGAAAAGGGACCAGACAAACCTGCCGAGGTCATTTACCAAGTGACCTCTTCTGTTCCTATTAAGACCTGAAAATCCAACGAGGCACATCCACAACGCATGTCACATTTTATTTTTAACAGGACCAACTGTATAAAGAAAGGCAGTCTTCTCATCGAAGCATCTCACAGAGCAGATTCATAGCACATGGAAACAACGCTTCCTGGTCTTCTCCAAACTACGCTACATTTAATGACAAAGTGACAAAAAACATGCATCTTTATTCAACAAGATTACTTTTTTGTCAGTAAACGTTCAAATATTACCTTCCTAAGAGTCAAATGATGGTTGTACAGCATTGAACTTTAGAAGATTTAACAGCTGATTTTTATTATCATAATGTATGTTCATGGTTTACCCATTATTGCTGGGATAACCAGATGCAGCAAAAGAGTAGTTCTGTGGGTTGTTTTTTTTTTTTTTTTTATGTTTTTAGTATGATCTGAATGTTGTGAGGCTGTTGGGTTTTACCACAATACCTTGTGTTCTTACCAGCTTTGTTAGACTTATAAAATACAGGATGTTGTATTAAACTATATTTTTAAACTCACTATGTGTCTGTCTTTTGTTGATAATTCAGCACATTTGTTTTCCACAGTATGTAAAATGTATTTAAAGTTTTTTTTTTTTTTTATGGCTGAACGATTTTGGAAAATAATCTAATTGCCACTCTGTGATTAACTGGCGACCAGTCCAGAGAGTACCCTGCCTCTCACCCAATGACAGCTGGGATAGGCTCCAGCCCCCTGCAACACCAAACAGTATAAGCAATATAGAAAATGGATGGATGGATCTAATTGTGATTTTTTTCCTTTCACATTGCACTAGCAATTTAACATCCAGTTATTTTAAAAGTCACTCATCAACAAACAAGCATTAAATCATTCCATATTAAAACATACACATTACATTAAATGAGGGCTGAACAATCACAGGAAAAACATCTAATTATTTTAACTTGTATTGTCAATTCAATATGAATTGTGTATTGTGGACGATCATTTTTGTCATTCTCATTTTAAGAAAAAGATGAAAGGATTTTTTGTAAACTATTCTAAAAAGTGACATGAATGATTGTGTAATGTGTAGGCCATAACACATCTGCTACAAAAGTTTCAAGCTGATATTTTACACGCATTTCAAGTTCAAGAAAATTGCAGTTTATATTGCAATTTAATCCAGTTTTCAATTAATTGCTTAGCCCTGCTTCATCAATAAAAGTGGGAGGTTTTAAAACAAGATGACCTTACACTAACTGTCGGCACTTAACTATCACATTTGAGTTTATGGGGCTTGTGTCTAGCAGTAAGGATTCTCTGACCTTGTCAAAATTAGATGTACATTTATTATTTTAAAATGAAAATAAATGAGGAATAGAAATATGATGCACAAAGGCATATTAGGGGCACAGTAAAAGACGAAATAAAAAGATCTGTTCATATTTTTTTTTTAAGAAAAAAGTGAACATTTTAGGAAAACAAAAAATATATAGATATATTTGAGATTATAGAGTTGTACATTTACAAGAAAACAAACTTAGTTAAAAAAAATCTTAAATGTACCAGAAAAAAACTTGAAATTTTCAGGTTTATAAAGTCTTACATTATGACATTAGGAACTCAAAAATTGGGTGTTAAAAATTATGAATTTACAACACTGTAAAGGCAAACATTTACAAGAAAAAACAAACTTAAACCAGTGGTTGGAATTTTGACTTTTCAATATTATAAGCTTGGAAATTCAACGTTTTAGTTGATGTACTGTACATGTACGACTTTTAAAGCAAAAGCTTTTCCTCCTTGTATTAACAACTTTTTAAACTTGGGAATTGTATTATTTTTTCTTGAAAATAAACTGATCCACAATTTTTCAGAGTGGTTCCAATATGCTGTCGTAATAATGGATAGTTTAGACCAATGTTACTCAACCCTGATCAACCAAAGAGCCAAATTGTTGAAAATTACCTTTGCAAGAGCCGCAATCTGAGTGGTGGAGAAGTGGCAAAAAGGGTTAAAATGGAAATAAAACTGTGTTAAAGTGGCAAAAATGGTCAAAACAAAAAAAGAAGTGGCAATAAATAAGTGAAAATGGGCAAAATAGGCATAGCATGGCAAAAACTGGGTGAAATTTGACAAAAATGGGAAATAAGTGACAAAAATGGATAACAAAAACAAACAAACAACAACAACAAAAACGAGTTACAAATGGCAAAAATTGAGGGGAAAAAGCGGGAAAAACGTTACAAAAAAATTAGTACGAAGTGACTTAAAATTAGTAATAAGCAGGAATAAGCTGCAAAATGGTAAAAATTGATTTTTTAAACAAAGGAACAAAATTGCAAGTAGCAAAATGCAGGATAAAAGAGGCCTTACTGATGAAAAAAAGGGCAAATACAGGCTAGAAGTGCCAAAAACATGGCAAAAAGAAGCAGCAAAAATGGGCTTAAAAACCAGTAAAAATTGATTTAAAGTGGCAACAAAAGAAAAAAGGGGCAAAAAATTGCAAATAAGGGTAATAGATATATACAGACAAAAAGATAATGGTTGACATAGCCAACTGCATAAGAGTGGAAAACAAATGTAACTTGGTATGGATAATTTCTGAGGTAAAGTTTCCTTTTTTTAAGGTTTTCTGGGGGAAAATATTTCAAATGAAGACATGAAAGGCGCCACACATCATCACAAAAGAGCCACATGTCGCTAAAGTGCCACACATTGAGTATCACTGGTTTAGACAGTGTATGTAGGCCTATTATGTTAGGATTTTGTCAGTGAAAACTATCAAAATCGATGTGCACTTTTTCCAAGTGGGTCCTGGGGGGTGAGTGTATATTTTCTTAGACGCAAATATGGGGGCCTAAGGAAAGAAGGTTGGGAACCACTCGCCTAAATGAACAAGAATGAATAAGTCAAATTTGTTTCAAAATGTGAAAAATTTAAAAAGTTGTGCTTCTTAATGCATGCTCAATTTAAAAGTTAAGAGGGTGCATTTTCTTAGATCAGTTCTGTTGAATTCTCACAATTTATTCCCAGGTCTTCATAATGCATCTTGTTAAGTGCAAATGTTTTCATTTCTTGACTTTTTTTATCCAGCAGAGGGAGCCACTAAAAAGAAAATGCCGTTATGCGTGTGCTCTTGATGAGGTAAATACATCCAAAAGAATAGATGCGGCGTTCATGCGCTGTTTGTGTGCTCGTTCTCTCATTAACAGTAATACCTAATCACCTTGATGTTGGACAGACGAACCGTTTACACAGATTTAATTTTCTGTGGTTAATGTGATGGCACTACTGATAAAGCACTGAGTCACAGTGAAACCGTCAATGATGGAGAGAGTCCTTCTATTGAAGCAGAATTCAATGATTCCAAAATATCCTACAGCCCGTAAAGTGCGCACTTGCTGTGTTCGTTAGCTCGGCGTGATTGACACTTTTTCGGTTTGCTTTGTACTTGGATATCAAGTGGCTCGCCACTGATAACTGCCCCGAAAAGAGGAGAAAACCAGGTCCATATTACAAACTTAGCCCACAGACCAATGCACTGGTCCAAAAAGTGCCAGGCGGCCACGCAACGGCAGAGTAGATGTTAGACTCGAGCTAGCCACTGTTAGCTAGCTAGTTGAACGGCGGTCAGTGCATGGCTACGCAGAGACCAGTGTTGTCTCTCTCCCACGCAGGCAAGCAGCTTTTGTTCACTATCACCTTTATTCATTTGCAGCCAGTATCGATAAGTAACACATAAAATGTTGTTATAATGAAAGACAGTAAAATGAAGTGGCATTTTAGTTAACGAGTTGGTTTGAGAGGCCTGTAACGTGAGGAGCTAGCAATCTGGCCTACCAAAGAAAACGCCTTCATTGTTAGTCATGCTGTTATCTATTAATGAACACAGATAGATGGATGCTGAGGCCCCATTACTGCTGTGACAAATAAATGATTAGTGTTGTGTAAAAACACGTTTGGTTGAAATATTCAAAATAGTCGTCAGTGTATTGCTCAGTAACTCAAAACTATTGTAATATAGTTTCGATTCTATTTCGCCAGATAACAAGCTGGTGGAAATTTCTTGAAAATTAGCGAATGCATCTTAATCTAAAATAATTTAATTTGTTTTTAGACTAACACCATCTTCCTGTAACAAGTTGTCGAAGTAGTAATGGTGATAGAGCAGTGGAGTTACTTGCACAAAGTTTTGGTCAAATGTAACAGTACGGAATACCCAAGTTATTTTCAACCGCAGTCGCTGGTGAAAGAGAGGACTTAATGAACGTAAACATTATTCACCTTAATAATGGATCAGAACAACTATTTTAATAAGCAGGTATGATAACAAGTTTTCGTGTTTTTTAACAAGTCCGATAAAATTATAAGATGTTAACTTGCCCATTGATTGCTCATGGCTGGCTTTAGTATGCTGTTTCACCATTCACTGTTTTTCTTGTTCTTCAATCACTGATGTGAATGTTGTTTTTTGTCATTTTCCAGACATACAGGGTTTTAAATAGTTAAGGGATGTCCTTGAACCTTAATGAGCATTACCACTTCTTAGTAACTGTTAAATGGGCACAGCAGAAGGCATTTGGTAACAGTGATAGATACCTGGTTTTTCACATTAATAATCTTTCAGACAAACATTTACAAGAGGCCAGAGGGAGCTGTAGTGATTTTACATCATTTTTTGTACTCCTGTACCTTAGTGATTAATCAAAATACACTTGTTAAATTACTGTTTAATCCACAGATCCTGACATGGGGAGTAAAATGTCCTTCGGCAGAGAAAGCAGTGACCAAAACACCGTCTCTGAGTTGACCTCCATGACGTCCCAGCCTCCTAATTTAATTCATGCCACTACGGACTGCAAGCAGGTTGGTTGTGAGAAAGAGACAAACGATTCATAACCAGGGGTGGAAAAAGTATGAGGCTATTGTACTCAAAAATGCAGTTACTCTGGTTAAAAAAAAAAAAAAAAAAGTAATGTAAAAGTAGGTTAAAGTAAAAAGTACTGAGTAGCTGGTAGGGCTGAACAATTTGAGCGTATAATCTAATTGCCATTTCTGCCCCAACAATTGCATTTAGGATTTGATGTACATTTATTTTTTAATGTGCACATCTTACATATTTTTCAGCAAACACAAGCAATAAATCATTCTGTATAATAGCCAGCGCACTATTAGATAGATCAAACATAACTCTTCTTTCGTAACAAGTGTTGTCTCAAGACATTGTCTGAAAAGAGCACATCTATACCATACTAGTCTCAACTTAATCTTCTCATTCCCCATGGAGCATAAGGCCATCTGCTGTCATTTGATCTGGTCCTGTGCAGCATGCTTTGCCTTGCCCAATGTTAGGTTAGCTGTTTTCATGCTCTTTTTTTATATTATTAACAAAGACAGCGCCTTAATCTATCATGAGCCTAATAAATTGGTTTCTTTTTAGCCTGGACCCCAGGAAGACTAACTGTGCTCTATGGTACAGCTAATAGGATCCAAATGAAATAAACAAGTAAACAATAATGATGAATAAAATAGATTCACAACTGAGATTTCAGTATTAATGATAACAGTGTGTGTAGCATAGGTAGCAAGAAAGTATGATAAAACACATCATTCCAATATGATTAGCTACAATGATGGAGAGAACTGATTTCTGTATTTATAGCAGCTGAAGATGAGCAGCTCTGAGATTCACATGCACTTTTATAATTATGATATAACATAGAAGGCTGGTGTTGATAGTCGCATCGTTTGGAACCAGGTGGATCCATGGCACGGAAAAAGGATTATTTTGACAAAACTGTGGTGATTATTTCATCATAAAGACATTTTAGTTTACACTGACTGATGTTTTTTTGTTGATCTTATATCATCCAGATTAAAGAGTTTATTGTGGCTGCAAATAATAGTGACACTTAATAGCAATGGTAGAGAAAATTTTTATGTATTAACGCAAGTGAGTTCCCAGTGTTTATTCAATGTATTTGTGTATACATGCATTTAAATCATGTGATCCCTGTATTTAACTGAACTGAGTAGAGTTAAATATATCCATACAATAGAACAACTTTTAAAGACACAAGCATTTGTTATGAGTTTACTATTTTGAATTATTTAAGCGGTAAAACAATACAACTTTTTTTCCCTTTGCAGATACCCGAAGACATGAGATGTAGTGATGAAGACCTGACTTCTCAGAGGGAAGAGGAAATGGAAACAGAAGGACTTAGTGAATCTGCCCCTGAAACCCACTCATCAGAACACTTAGAGTCTGATAGCATGATTAACTCTGAAACAGAGGACAGAACTGACTGTCAACACAATGATCCCTCATCACCAAAGGTAGGGTTAGAAGCTAACTCTGAAATGTCACCAACAAGTCCCTCTTCTAAAGAAGGCCATGAATTGGCTGTGG